>NC_138770.1:536262056-536817056 GCF_965119305.1 Pelophylax lessonae | reverse complement strand
CAACACCAGGCGTAGATTGCTAACACACACAGTGACCCGGGGGCGCCTCTCTACAATGGGTAGACCCAATGGGCCGCTTATGCAGGCCATGCATAGAGAGAATTTCTTTCCTGCAACCACAGCGGGAATCTCTTCCACTGAGCCATTGTATTTTCCTGGTGGGGGAAGTTGTGTCTGCCAGGAGAAGACAGTGGCAGGCTGGTTGTACCCAAGTTGATTGATCGATCAGCTTGGTACATTCAGCCAGCCCATACATGGTTTGAATCTCAGCTGGTTGCAACCTTAGCGTTAACCAGGGCTTTGTTTCTCAAAAAATAGGTGCCAGGACTCAACCACGACCCCCTTTCCCACACACACACACACACACGCACACACACACACATACCTTCCAAATCCCATCAAATAGTGGGTGTGGTCAAATTTCATTAACAGTGGGAGTATCTTAAATGGGCACTAAATAGCAGGAGTGCATTAGGTACCAAGTGCAGAGTTCGGGTTGGGGCAGTGTAGAGTTTAGGGTTCCCTTCCAAAGCTGCTAACCCCTGAATCCTCCATCCATGTTACAATTTCACCCCTCTTTAGCTCTGACCTTAGAATGCAATTTCCCCTCCACTGCCCCTAATCCCCCCCCCCCTCCCCAAACTCTTAAGCACCGAGCCAGCTCTAGTACCTCCCCGTATACTGTAGGTGGCTCAGTCTCTCCTACTTGCATGGAGATCATCCAGTAGGGGTGTAGGCATCTGCACTGCACCCTTGGCACCTGCATCTCCCTTGTCCCCATCCAGGCACTCAGTGGGAGTTGCTGAGGAGATCAGATCTGTGGGTGCCATTGTGAGACTAGCTGTTACTTTTAAACACAGAAGCCGGACCTCTGTGTTTACAAGTGATAGTGGTGAGCAGAAGGCCTGAGCCAGAGTTGGTGGAACCGAGTTCCACCAAGTTCCAGCTGAAAAAATGCCCTGGTTTTAATTCTTTAGTTCTGAATTTGAGTTCAATAAAGCAAACTTCTAGCCTGAACATTTTATATACTGAACTTTATATCATTTGTTCATGCCATAAATAGTACACTTGAATATTATTTTGTATGTTTGTTAAACTTTATAATTTTTACAATAAAACTCTGATGACTTCTCCTACAAGGGACAGCCTTGGCAAAACCTCTCTCCAATATCCACCTGAACCACAGTTTTTTCCTGACTGCCGAAACTAGATAGCTCTTATTCAAGGATCGGGGTGTACAACAATCACCACAATCTGCATCGACACATTTCACACATCTTTGTTTAAGTCCGAAACATGTCAAGACGACGTTTGTAATTTATACAGTTAAACTGTGTAAGCTGATGCTGTTTTACTCCCTTCAGGTATATTTCAAATTGTCCTGAGTATATGTTTACCTACCTTTGTAAATGTTATCATATATTTTATTGAATTACAACATACAGGAAATTAACTTGCCTCTAGCATTTTCTTAAAAATCTTACTTTAAAAAAGTTTTTTTTTTTCAGCAAAGCAGCAAAGACTCTTTGGCTTAACATGTGAAATGGAGCTTGGAGCTCCACCTGCTGGAATATGAAACATTAATTTGCTGCATTGTATATCTACCTAAACAATAAAGAAAAACACATTAAGGCCCCTTTCACTCATTTCATCAGTTCAGTCATGTTTTTTTGTCATCCGTTTTTCATCCTTCGTCATCAATTTTTCATCCGTTTTACATCCTTTGCCATCACTTTTTCATCCTTTGTCATCAGTTTTTCATCCGTTGTCAACCGTTTTCATCTGTTGTCATCCGTTTTTCATCTTTTCTCATCTGTTCTCATCCGTTGTCATCTGCTTTTTATCCGATTCGTTTTTTACCGGATGAAAAATAGGGCTTTCATCTGTTAAAAAAAAAATGGATGTTGACGGAAGTGGATGAAAACGGATGTAAATGAATGATCATCCATTTACATCGGTTTTTTCCATAGGAATGCATTAATGTCTGTTTTTTATCCATCAACAGAGGAATGAAAAACGGACAAACGGACAGCATGTGTGAAAGATACAAAAAGCATACAGAACATGATACACTTCACTTTAAGATCTGGTTCACACCGACTTCGCCTGACAAGTATCTCCCAATGCTGTGCAATGGAACTGTTCTAATCAGAGCGACTCAAGTCGCTCCGACTTAGAAAAAGGTTCCTGCACTATTTTTTGGCAAAGTCGGAGCGTCTTGCATTGACTTCAGAGTCGGATAAGTGTGAACCGGCTCTAAAAGGCATCTCCACTTTTGTGGGGAAAAATTAAAAAAGTAATAGAGCATATGCAACTGCAACCTAAGTCACACTGTAACTGAATGTTAAGTATAAATTACCGTGATAGTTAGCCCATACCCCTGGGATAATTGTAACTATCAAATTAAGAAAAAGATGGGGCTTTGTATGGGGAAATAAGAAGAGGATAGCCACAAATATGTTGCTATAGACACAATTATGATAAAATTATTTTCTTTATTGTACATACATATATATAAAAAATATATATCCTATAGACACATATTAAGTGAAAAATAAAAGAAAATTGCATGTGTAGAAATATATTCCCGTAGGGAATGCTGATACAGCGTATCTCAAAAGATGTTACGGTCTCTATGTAGCACGGTACAGGTTCCCCAGCAAGCCGACGCATTTCACACCAGGGCTTCCTCAGGGCCAGAGAGACCAAGGCAGACCAATATTTCCTACTGCGACAGAGACCTGGACGGACACATGCGCTGAGGAGCAAGTCAACACGGATAGACATACAAAGGTGATGTACACTAAAGCAACTGCGGCCATGCACATTAGGAAGGCATTCCCGTTCAATATCCTTTAAATATTATCATAGGACACCAAAATACAGATAAAGTACACGTTCCTCATATCATACTACATCAACATTGATGGGATCTCAATTTAGACCACTGTATGCATGAGGCAGGTAATTCATAAGGTATATTGTATATCCACATACGTTAGCAGCATCATGGACCTTATCACCAGAATGAGGGACTCCTTCCGTCCACCATCATAGCATGGACCTGCCTCATATTAAAAACAACCTTTCCTTTTCAATCTGCGGCACTGTAATTTTCTGTAAAACACAATGCATTTTAGCAACCTGGAAATGTTCTGTGCTTGTGTGATTGGCTCACTGATATTTACAGACGTCTGCAGTCAGACTAGTCAGATTTTGGGCATCCTCTGCAACAAAAATGTCATTTTCGGTGAGATACTCCCAAAAGGTAATCGCATCTAAAGGGATTTGAGCCCCAACACTTTCCTTTTTAGAACTCTACAAGTGCAGCAGCTGATTGGCCATTAAAAAATCATTCCTATTCACATTTATTTTGCACATGGACACAGACAAACAAACAGCTTTTGCTTCAGAGTAAAGCCCCATGCACACAGGCCGAATATTGGCTGGTTCAACAGCAGCCTGTCCGACATGAGGCGGTCCAAATGTCCGACTTCTGTCGAAGGGGAATGACCGAAAAACATCTGCCGATTGGCATCTGATCAGCGCTCTCAGCCAAGAGATCAGATCTGGGGGGGGGCGCGGGGCGGTGGACTCCCTGTCAGAACAATAACTCAGCAGGGAGATAGCTGTACTAACATTGGATGGTTAGTACAGCAAGCTCCTCCTCTGCCCGCTGAGTTGAAAGGAAAAATCCCTGCAATTTTATTTTTTCTCAACAAAAGTGTACTTACTCTTTAATGTGCATGTTTGATAAAGTTTATTTTGCATTTATTTCAGAAACCTTGGCAGGAGTATGTAATGTGTAGTTAAGCATGACCATTCTAAATATGTGTTACTTCCTTCCCTATTACTTTTTGGTATTTACTCATACCAGCTTCCTGCCTTTTTCAGGGCAGGGTTTAACCACACAGATATAAATATTAAAATTGAATATTAAAAAACATTTGAGATGTGGTTTGTATTGGAACTTTGGTCATATTTTTTACATGAACGCTCTCATTTCTTAAAGCTAGAAAAAAAGATATAAGTAGTAAATTAGGACACCAAAATCAGTTCAGGGCAGAGGCAGCATTTGGTTTTGAAAGTTTTAGCACCCAACATAGTAAATGCTGATTTGTAGAAGTTATTTATAGTTAGGGGCTTAGCTAAAGTGGTTGTAAAGGCACTCTGTTTTCTTCCTAGAATCCCCTGTGTTCGCTTAAGCTATGTGCCCCAGTGTATGTGCTTTATTAAAAAATATACAGCTTTATACCTTATTTCAGAGTGCTGCTCGGCGCTCACGTGACCACCCGCCACTCTCCTACCTCGATCTGAGAACTACAATGGGAGGGGCTGAGAATCCCCTGCTGACATAGCTGGGAGGAGAGGAGGAGAGCAGCGGGAAGTCACGGGAGCGCCGAGAGGCGCCCTAAAATAAGCTATAAAGCTGCATATTTTTTTATAAAGCACATACACTGGGGCACATAACTTAATTTGAACACAGGGGATTCTAGGAAAAAAACTAAGTTATTATAGCAGCAGGAGGGGAGGGGCGGGGAGCAGGTTGGCAGAGGCTAGCTGATAGGCAGGGAGGGAGGGGGAGAGAGGAGAGACAGGGGGCTGATGGAGGCACATTAACTGACCACGGTATCATGGATCAGCAGCGATGATTAACGTGGGTCAGTTTAGGGGGGGGGGAGGTGGGGGAAGCACAAGGCAGGATCAGCCAGGTATTTTAGTTTATAGAATGGGACAAATTACACAGCACAAGTACTGTGCTGTTATTCATGTTTTAAAAAAAAAAGGATCACTTTTTTATTTAGGGTAACAAGCCCTTTAACTGGGGATCAAGTAATTAGGGTGCAAAAGTTGACAGCTAGCAAATATCTTTTCAATAAGGCTTTCATCTGTGTGTGACCAATTTTAATGGAGCTATATTGAAAACTGACAGTGGAACGTATACTCTTCAAGGAGCTTGCATTACATTGTACAGTATATTCAAAGCTGCACATTGGGATATACACATAATTCAATAAATTGTCTAAGGTGGGTGTCAGATGAGCAATTGCAGCTAGCGATTCTGCCACTTGCAATCACCAGTGGCTCTGCTTGTCCCTATGGAATCATTTCCTCTGTAGGCTAGGCATCGCTGGCGATCAATAGCCAACAGCATTCAGGCTAGTGACAGAGTGACATCTTGCTACATTTGGCTACAAAGGTTGCGATTCCATACGGACAAACAGGCAGCCTTTTTAGCAGTCCTGCCACTGGCAATTTGTCCCTATTGGCAGAACTGCTGTCTGGCATTAGCCTTAAGACTTAGATGGTTCGAATCTCAGGAGGGTCAGCTGACTCTATCCAAGTTAATCATCCGATTACCTTGGGAACAACCAACCTGTCAGATTTTACATGCTATTATGCCAAAAATGACAGCTCAGGCCAGGGCCGATGTACTAACATTCTGACGTTTGTACAGTGATCTCCCCTGCTGAGCTAATGTGTTCTGACAGCCCCCCCGAATGCCAGACGACATTCGTGTGCTAGGCTTAAGGTTGGCCAACCGCAGGTTGCAGGAAGGAAAGTTGCTCAAATCTCCCAATCTACACAGACAGTGTTGATGGAGGGAATCCCTCCAGCGGAGCCATTGTGTTCTCCCAGCAGGGATGGCTCCCCCTCACTCCCCTGCCAGGAGAACACAATGGCTCCACTGGAGGGATTCCCCCCATCAACACTGTCTGTGTAGATTGGGGGACTCAAGCAACTTTCTATAATGCAACCTGCGGTTGCCCAACCTTAAGCCTAGAACAGGGGCCGAATGTCGTCTGGCATTCTGGGGGGCTGTCAGAACACATTAACTCAGCAGGGGAGATCACTGTACTAACGTCAGATTGTTAGTACAGCGGCTCCGACCTGAGCTGTCTTTTTTTTTTTCAATACGAAAACAAACCTTAGTAGTGTGTAGGCTTTAGACTTCCTAGATACCATACTGTTCAAGGCTGATGCATTAAACTTTTCCTAAACCTTTTACAAAATACAAAGTTTTTAAAGAATAAGTAACAAAGGATGTGCGAATACAAGTTAAAACATTGTTTATGCATGTGCAGTTTCTGCTAACATTTTTACAAAGACGCAGAATAGAGCTATATGCAAAAAACACTCTGCTTGCTCTAATGTGCCTTTTGGCTGCCTTTATTTTTATTCTGTGGACAAGTGAAAGTGGTATGTTCTTTTTGTTTCCACCATGCAGTTTGCTCTCAAAATCAAAAGGTTGTTTACTGCTGGATAAAGATCTGTTTGTACCTATTTTTGGAGCATGCAGAAATAGGAACCTTTTGCCATTTCTATAGACTTTTTCCTTTTTTGAAATGGTATGCTTTTAACAAGCAGCAGTTTCCCAATCAACATTTAGGGTATTTTTGGTAATATGTGCTTGGTTGTATTATTGTGTCAAACAACACAAGCGACATGAGTAAGCTTTGCGAAATGCAGGTATAAGGATTTCAGAGAACTTTATGCGTACTTTGTGCAATTTGCAATTAAGACAGCCTTATTAAATTGTTGCTGGTATGTAGCACTTAGCTATATTTTTCTTAAAATGTAGACTATATCAGTACCAGCGTTCCCATGACTTCCTTGATTTATTATATTGTAGGCCGGATACACATTTCCTTTATGACCTGGGTAGCACTGAAAGTTTCTAGATTAGTGATAACGGTTTCTTCCTATAATTCTCTTTGGTAGCTAGATAGGAAGGCTGTAAAGTAAAATGTATTCTTACAAAATGATTCACATAAATATGTTGTTGATTACCCTTACAATTAAGATCTAAACCTTCCAGCAAAATGTATAATTCACATGCTTTTATAGGGAAAATGTTAGCATTACCAACTTGAAGTTAAAAATAAAAAAAAGGTCATTTTATTTGCCATGGATAAAAAAAAGTGCTATTCTTGTGCTTCTGATGTATACACGTTATCTAACCACCAGTTGAGCACAATCACTTCATGTCATGAATTTTTTACTTTTTTTTTTTTTTCTATTAGTTTTGTATAGGGTGGGGAAGGGTTAGGCCTCATTTACATGGCATTTTAGTGCCAACTGTGGCAACAATCCAGAGTATTCCTACAGCTGGATTCATAGGTGGATGTGGCTGGTCAGCCTGCAGAAGGTAATGACGACTAACGGCGGTTGCAGGTGTTCGGATGTAATTGCACACTGAACCATTACTTGGGTTTAGGAACAGAGGACCCTCTCCCTGGAAGCAAACTACATAATGAAACACAGCTGAGGTCAATAACAAGGTCTGGCTACCTGGTAAGGTGTGGAACTTTGAATGGAGGTTTTTCCCACTCAAAGCTCTTCAAAGTCTCTGGTCCTTGTCACCAAAAAATATTTGGCACCCATGGGTGTCTCACCCACTCCTTAGAAGCCCATTTTGATGTTTTTCTGTTTCCACCTGGATGTAGGGCAGATCCAGGAGATAGTCAGTAGCAGTATGTTGTTCCACAAGGAACACCAGCTCATCCACACTCTGTATACCTAAAGTGCTACTGTATCTTACCCAGAAAGGATCCAAGGTCATAGCCGCAGATCACACTCCATAATTTAAAGTGGAAGTAAACCCATTGATTAACAGTTTCCAAAAAGCAGTTATATTCCCGGCATGCCGGAAATGCTAGCTGTCACATTGGTTGTGCTCTCAACCAAACTGTCAAACCATCCAATGGCTGGTGTAATAACTGATCATATGTGCAGCATCATGGCAGTTGAAGATTAAACAGAGGCCAAGGTGGCAGCTTCCTTGCTTGAAAACGATAGGAGGGTTTACTTCCACTTTAAGCAGGGTTAAGCCCTCCAGTTGCAACCCCCCCTTTTTTTTTAAGGTGGAACAAGTCATTCAACTGGTACTTTGTGTGCTTCTCAGGATCAAATTCATATAAGAACACATGTTGCGTCACTGTAACCCTGACCATGGCTAGGACTTCCCCTCCTGAGTTTTGAATACTCGTTTTCATCCTGAGGTTGTAAGTCAAATTAAGTCTTTTGGGCTCTCCCTTTAAAAACAGGGTGCTACCAATGTTACTAACTCTCTAGGTAGGCCGAAACTTTAGATGTGCACCACCCCAAGTCCCACGATAGCTAGTTTCCTGGTGGCTCAGTTGACTAGAGGTTTTGTTGGTTTATTTATTTATTTTTTCTTAATTTCAATATGTTTATGAATTTTTCCATAGATAACAGTTACAAAAACATAAGATAACTCCAGACCTCCCCAACTTGGGAGGGTAATAGGCAAACATTTTCAGGTAGTAATGTGCACATGTGACCAGATATATCAAAGAAAAAGAATGATTTAAATATAAAAAATAATGGCGCGATGACACCCGTATTGCAATTGAAGAGCATGCTAGTTGTGGTGTAATCCAGGTCAGGCGGGACGGCAAACAAAACATTTATGTGATAAAGTACATAGCGGTGGTCAACCACTATGCATAACCTTATACAATGAACCATTAGGAATGTAGAAAACCAAGGAGCAAGCAGTTTCTTTTTTTTATTTTTTACTTTTGTTCTTTAGACCTGTGATTATACAGCTCTGATAAGTACCTTGAAAAAAATAATGATCTATGCTTAGTGTGTGAACCTCATCTATGCTTTCAAAAAACCTAGGTTGGATTTATCCTGTATAGTCCGTGTCCTGAATTGCTTCTACACTTCGGAAATGTAGAGTTTGATCTTTGCAACTCTGTTTAAGATGATTGTACAACTCTGTTGGCATTGATCCTTTGTGGTCACGAGATATTTTCTTTCTGTATGTTAATATTTCCAATATCTGATGTTTTTTATTTTGGTTTTGTGTGGAAACTCAAAAAACGAATTATAAAAATGTTTTTTAAAAAAATGGTGATACCACATCAGCCCACTGATATTCAGGTAGCGTCTCATGTTTGGTGACTTTCTCAAAGCTGCCAAAGTAAGCTTTAGCATCAACTTCCAGGAACACTTTCCTTTAAACACTCCACACCAGCTTTTGAAATGCAAACATCAAACCCTGTGCCACTATCTGCCTTACCAACAGGGCTTGTATCTGTTGCTGTGGAGACAGATTCACTTGCTTAAGACCGCATTCACACTAGTCCGACTTGGACCGCGACTTGTCAGCCTGACAAGTCGCGGTCCGTCACGCTCTTATTGTGCGCTACAGGAGCCGTTCTAATAGGAGCGACACAAGTCGCTCCGACTTAGAAAAACGTCCTGTACTACTTCGGGGCAACCTGGAGGCGACTTGCATAGACATTCATTTTATGAAGTCCGTGCAAGTCGCGCCGAAGTCGAGCTGCACGCGACTTCACAGGTCGCCCCCTAAGTCGGAGCGACGTAGTGTGAACCGAGCCTAAATCCATCTGAGGAGGCCTGATGGACCTCAGTCAGCTGTTGTATCTGCCAGGTGGTTTAGCAGTTTACCTCTTGCAGAGGGGATGGAGAAAAAAAGGGAGAGAGAAGAAACTTGTTATGTGCATGGCATAAAATGATATATAACAATTTACAAAGTTTGTCTATTACAGAGACTGATTACTAGTTTCAAATAGTTTCTCCCCAGTTTCCTGAAATGATACCATCATCTAATTCCTCAAACCCCCAACCCCCTCCATGAACAATCTGCAAATTAATTTGTGGATGTTCTAACATGTTAATCTACTACTTGATAATGGTTAAGCTGGAATCTTCATTCTCTGACTTACAATAAAACCGAGGTTTATGAAGCTTGCCAATACCCGCCTAAAATTGGATAATTACTTGGACCACTCGATCTTATTCTACTGTCACTTGTCTATGTTTCTATTTTTTCCATTTTTATTTCTCCCTCTTTTCTCTTTTCTTCTTCTATGCTCAACATGCCCCATGGTTTACAGATAGGTACAATGTTATAAGTCTACACCCTCCTCCCCACAATCCTACTATTAGAGACATGTGAGGGGATCAATTCATCCTACTGATGGATGGTTGGCTTTAATGTCTGTTTATTCTTTTCCTTTTTTAGGCTATCTGATTAATGAAAAACAAACAAGATGAAACTGCTACGAACTATGAATTACACCAAGTTTAACTAATACCAAGGTATGTCATCTTAAAAACCAAAGTGAAGAATTTTATAACTCAACATGGGCCAAAAGCTAGGCAATTCCTCTGCTTTAACTTTTTTACATGGTTGCATATTGTTATCTTGCATATTTGTGTAGCCTACCTATATGACATCCTAAATGAAGTCAAAATGAATTTACCAATTACCAATTTTTCAAGGGGATTCATCATTTTGACTGTTTCACCAATTTACTCAGCTGGTCTGAGTAATAATACCATCATGGTTGTTCATTTCTAATTATTATCTGCAAGTTTTTTTTTCTCCACAGTTTGCTAAAGACGTACTTTGACCCAAAAATCTTTTTTTATAATTGAAAATGTATCATTCTCAATAAAGGGAGAATGGAGAAAGATCACATATGGAGTAGTGTATTCTTACTTGTTTAGAAATATCTTTAGAAATTAGCCCCTTTGTGAAGTAGTTGTGACATGTCCCTTTAAAGTACTACAGGAATTGTCAGGATTTCCTCCAATATATGTTCCTTTTTTAGGTAAGAAATTAGAAAACTGACGTTAATTTTGAGGTATGTGTTCTTTTACCTGACTAATTTGTTTATTACCAACAGAGTCAAAAATAATCTGTTCCTGTTTTTGTACTATTGTTAAAGAGGAAGTAAAGCTTCATCTGTAACTTGTACCTATAGGTAATCCTATGATAAGGCTTAACTATAGCTCCTGTAAATATCTCCTAAACATGCACACTGTTTAGGAGATATTTACTTTGCATGCAGCCAGTGACATCTCTGGCGCATGCGCTCTGAAGGAATGGCCAGCTTCAGAGCCCTGTGCCGTAAACGGCGGCTCCCACGTGCATGAGCGGTAGTGACGTCATTGCGGCTCTGGCCAATCAGATGGACGCTGACTCGTAAGGAAGATGGGTGAACATGTCGGCCGTGTCAGTGGTGAGCGGGCGGCACCGCGGGGGCTCCGTTCCAAGGTAAGTATTTCATAATGAGCTAGTATGTGATGCATACTAGCTCAATATGCCTTTGTCTTTGATTTTTTTATTTTTTTTTTGGAGGTTTACAACTTCTTTAAAGGTAAAGGTATAAGAATTTACATCCTGATGTGGGAGGTATAGGTGAAACTTAAGCCCCGTACACACGCAACGATTATCGGCCGACCGATCGTCCCTCTTTTGTCCAGAGTTGTGTTTTGTTGGTTGGAATGTGCCTAGACTGCACACGAATTTTCTCGCCCAACAAAATTCTACTTCAGAAGTGATGTCATGTGTTGGTTTGCTTTCTTTGTGTTCTTTCTTCACTGAGCATGCCCAGACTTGCTCATCAGATTTTTCCCTGTCGAAATCTGTACTGACTGCACGAAAATCGGCCGTTATGTTGACGGCCAACAAAAATTTTATAGTCTGCACGCCAGATTTTTTTTCGGTCGAAAAGTCAGAGTTGGTTGTCGGAAGCATCATACTAACAAGCCGAAAATCGGCAGATCGCTCGTCGGACGAAAATTCCCTGCCAATTTTCGACGCGTGTGTGTAGGGGGCTTAAGAAATCCTTCTTTGGACAACTACCTTATATTTTGCAGAGAATCACCTTGTGCCTTAACTAAAGGATTCCTTGTTATATTGATCCATTTTCTCCTTCAGTCATATTGTATTTTCAGGTTCAAATTATGTTATTTATGGGGATATTATAAAGAGAAGGACAACCAATACAAGTTTGGTTCATCTGGCCTTAGTGTCATTTTGCAACTATTTTAATCCAATGAATGATTTTAATCCAATGAAGTGAGTCTGATTAAATTAATAAAAAAGAGGCAATATATAACAATTGTTGCATAATATCTATTTTTACTTCAGTGTGCAAATGTTTTGAAATTAAAGTATAACTAAAGACATTTTTTTTTTTTTTTTAGTTTTGTACAGAATAGAGGGGGATTCGAACACCTATTGCTTTGTGTCCCGTTAATGAGATCCACCCTCACTATTTGTCCTGTTCACAATTATCATTAAAAGGAAAAGTAAAAGAAAAAGCCACATTTTGGGATGTCCCCCGAAAAGTAATAGTTGGGAAATCTTCCAGTGGGGTTACTAGTTCTGGTCATTTCCCCAATGGGACACAAAATCTGACAGGGGTATAACCCTCTGTTAATCTATCCAAAATGAAAACGAAAATTGCCTTTAGTTCTACTTTAAATCTTTTATAATACTTTCCTATTTTATGTAATAAGAATGTTAAAGAGCAAATCCATCCAACAGGTGGACTCAATCAGATGTTAATGCAGTCAAGCAAAAACTTCAACTGCGATAAATCAGAAAGTTTACTTGGTTTGCCTTAATGTGATTTCTTTGTGATACACAATAGCCAGCCTTTATGCCCCTCACACATGATTTCTGGGAGTGTACTCTTTTTTGCCTATGGTGTGCACCTGTTTTTTTCTGCTTCTTGTATTCCCAGTCACAAACCTTCAAGACTGGTTTGAATCAATCCGGTGGCTGTTAAAAAGGTCTTACGTCAGGGTTTCTGTATGTGATAGATAGCAAGGAACCTGCAGTAGGTAGGTTTGGAAAGAGAGCTCCAGCATCACATCCAGGGGTTTTTAGGCTACATTCACATCAGCGATTGAGGCGGGTGTAGCGGCAGGAATCTTCAGATTTGCTTCAGTCGTGAGTTGCTAGGTACAGCTGCCAGCCCCATTCAAAATTATCAGGTGCATTTTGCGTTTTTCAATACACGTTTTTGATCCATTGAAATCTTTGGAACCAAAAACTAGAAAAAAGTCACTGGCCCGTTCCAAAAATTGCACGGATGTGAATGTGACCCATAGGAAACTATGTTAAATGGACTGCAATGTGTTTCTGCAAAATGGAAAACACACTAAAAATGCATAAATGTGAACCAGGCCTTAGATTACCAACTTTAAAGATCGGTGTGGAGGAAAATAAAAATCATAGGAAAGACAGTTAAATATATCAGTGTTCTCCCAATTTGGTGGTCAAAAAAAAGAAAAAACGCTAGGCACCCCATCACAATTGCTGAATTCCAGGAGTCAATACCAGATAAAATGGCAAAAAGCTAATTTTGTTGCTTGCTAACAGTAATAGGAAGTTAGGCTCCATTCACACTAATGTGTTTTTTAATGCTTTTCGCAGAAATGCATTTAATTTTTTTAATATGGGTTACTATTGAACATGTTCACATCAATGCATTTTTGTGCCTCTGCGTCTTTGGAAAGGGTCGGGCCTTTTTTTCCTGCAAAATGCAGCATTTTGAATGCAATAGACTTCAATGGACCCACATCCAAAACGCAAGTATTGCTTTTTTACAGTGTTTTTACTGCGATTGTGCCGCAATTTGCGCTTTGCCTTTTTAAATCTGCCCAACAAAAAAAAAAACATAAAATGCTAAATGCAAATAGTGAATCGTGGTAAAATCACAGCAAAATCAAGGTTAAAAAACATGGACAGCACAGCAAGTAGCACTACAGAAAAGCAACATGTATAGGAGTGAATCAAGCCTTAAAGTAGGGACAGGGCAACAGGAACATGGTATAGGGAAAAGAAACTGTAGGGAGTTTAACATGTGCTTGCTGCCTACCTACAGTATCTCACAAAAGTGAGTATACCCTTCACATTTTTGCAAATATTTTATTATATCTTTTCATGTGACAACACTGAAGAAATGACACTTTGCTACGCTGTAAAGTAGCGAGTGTACAGCTTGTATAACAGTGTAAATTTGCTGTCATCTCAAACTAACTCAACACGCAGCCATTATTGTCTAAACCGCTGGCAACAAAAGTGAGTACATCCCTAAGTGAAAATGTCCAAATTGAGCCCAATTAGCCATTTTCCCTCCCCGGTGTCATGTGACTAGTTAGTGTTACAAGGTCCCAGGTGTAAATGGGGAGCAGGTGGGTTAAATTTAGTGTTATCGTTCTCACTCTCTAAGACTGATCACCGGGAAGTTCAACATGGCACCTCATGGCAAAGAACTCTCTGAGGATCTGAAAAAATGAATTGTTGCTCTATATAAAGATGGCCTAGGCTAAAAGAAGACTGCCAAGACCCTGAAACTGAGCTGCAGCACAGTGGCCAAGACCATACAGCAGTTTACCAGGACAGGTTCCACTCAGAACAGGCCTCGCCATAGTCGACCAAATAAGTTGATAAGTTGAGTGCACATGCTCAGCGTCCTATCCAGAGGTTGTCTTTGGGAAATAGACGTATGAGTGCTGCCAGCATTGCTGCAGAGGTTGAAGCATTGGGGGGGGGTCAGCCTGTCAGTGCTCAGACCATACACTGCATCAAATTTGTCTGCATGGCTGTCGTCCTAGAAGGAAGCCTCTTCTAAAGATGATGCACAAGAAAGCCCTTAAACAGTTTGCTGAAGACAAGCAGACTAAGGTCATGGATTACTGGGACCATGTCCTATGGTCTGATGAGACCAAGATAAACCTATTTGTTTCAGATAGTGTCAAGGGTATGTGGCAGCAACCAGGTGAGGAGTACAAAGACAAGTGTGTCTTACCTACAGTCAAGCATGGTGGTGGAAGTGTCATGGTCTGGGGCTGCATGAGTGCTGCCGGGACTGGGTAGCTACAGTTCATTGAGGGAACCATGAATGCCAACATGTACTGTGACATACTGAAGCAGAGCATGATCCCCTCCGTTCGGAGACTGGGCCACAGGGCAGTATTCCAACATGATAACGATCCCAAACACACCTCCAAGATAACCACTGCCTTGCTAAAGAAGCTGAGGGTAAAGGTGATGGACGGGCCAAGCATGTCTCCAGACCTAAACCCTATTAAGCATCTGTGGGGCATCCTCAAACGGAAGGTGGAGGAGCGCAAGGTCTCCAACATCCACCAGCTTAGTAATTTTGTCAGGGAGGAGTGAAAGAGGACTCCAGTGGCAACCTGTGAAGCTCTGGTGAACTCCATGCCCAAGAGGATTAAGGCAGTGCTGGAAAATAATGGTGGCCCCACAAAATATTGGCACCTAATTTGGCGATTTCCACCTAGGGTGTACTCACTTTTATTGCCAGTGGTTTAGATACTAATGGCTGTGTGTTGAGTTATTTTGAGGGGACAGCAAATTTACACTTTTAGGGCCCTTTCACACGGGCGCTCCGTATGTCCGTATATCATACTATTTTTTTGCGGATGATATACGGGCATAATGTATGTCAATGGCATTATGACCATCCATTGACATCTGATTTTCATCCTTTCAGTTCTGTTCCGTTTTTTGGAATGGAACAGAACCCTATTTTTGTTCCGTGTAAAAAACGGAACGGATGCAAAATCGGATGTCAGCGGTGTCATTCGCTGACATCCGCAATGCCCATAGACATACATTATGTCCGTATATCATCCGCAAACGGATGGGATGATATGCGGACATGCGGAGCAGATGACACAAATCCGCTCCGTGAAAAAAAAAAAAGTGCCGGAGCGGATCGCAATGCGGTCCGCTCCGTGTGAAAGAGCCCTTATACAGTCTGTACATTCACTACATTACATTGAAGCAAATTGTCATTTCTTCAGTGTTGTCACATGAAAAGATAAAATAAAATATTTACAAAAATGCGAGGGGTGTTCTAATTTTTGTGAGATACTTTATATTTATTTATTTATTTTTATTAGAGCTACTTATATAGTGCTGACAATTTACACAGTGCCTTACATATTTATTATACGTTCACATCAATCCCTGCCCTCAAGGAGTTTATAATCTAAGCCCCTTAAATTCCATTCAAACATGTACTAGGGCCAATTTAGACAGGAGCCAATTAATCTACCAAAGGCTCCAATGCCTTTTCCAACAGTGCGTTCCTTTTATAAACCTCACTCTTTTAACTAATTTTTAGGGTCCTTTCACACGGCTGCTCCGTGTGTCCGCAAATCATCCAATCCGTTTGCGGATGATTTGCGGACATAATGTAAGTGAATGGCACTGCGGGTGTCAGCGGAATACCATCCGCTGACACCCGATTTTCCTCCTTTCAGTTCTGTTCCGTTTTTACGAATGGAGCAGAACCCCATTTTTCCTTCCGTGTAAAAAACGGAAAGGAAGGAAAATCGGATGTCAGCGGTGTCATCCGCTGACATCGGCAGTGCCATATACTTACATTATGTCCGCATATCATCCGCAAACGGATGGGATGATATGCGGGCACACGGAGCGGATGACAGAAATGTCATCCGCTCCGTGGAAAAAAAAAAAAAAAAGTCCCGCAGCGGACCTTTCACACGGAGCGGCCATGTGAAAGGAGCCTTATGGACAATTAAAAAAATGTAAACACTAAATTATTTTCCTCCTTTTGCCTATTTACCGCTTTTGAATATAGAGACTGCAGTACTGTGAAGTGGCACATTAAAAATTATTTTTCTGCACAAAAAAATTGAAAGCAGCTGTATTCATTCCTTTTCTTCTTTTCACCTTTGTGAAGCTAAAATGCAAGCATGATTCACATGTAAATAGATCCTCATTTTATTCAGCCAGCTGTTTGGAGTCCGTCCTGGCCACTGAGAGATTCACAAATAGAGGTAGTGACGGGAGGATAAATGGGTTGTTTAGAAGGAGCGGTGGGTGTGGGGCTTACTAGCGGAAAGAGGGCTTTGTAGCCTGGATGTACTGGTCGGACTCTAAGGTGTTTGCCAGCTATCTGAAGCAGGCCAGCATACAAAGCAAATGGCTGGTGGAAAGGTGATCTTACTGGAGAGAAGGCCAGCTCCAGGTCAAGGTCCTATTTTTTTTTCCAAAACATATTTTTTAATAATCTTTACATTTTTGTCCTACCCTTCTGTGTACACATGGATACAGTGCTAAATATAGTGAACATATTACCTTACAGACACCTCTCTTGTGTCATGGCGACTTTCCGAATCTTTCAGCAGGACGAGATTAATTGTATTGTGCTGAATGCGAACATTGATATGGCGACAGCTAATTTGTCTGAAAGGTTTGTGTAATTAAAAACATCTGCCAACAGCATTTATGAGGGGAGGCTTGCTAATCCTTTCCAGGGAGTAATGACTGTGATAGGTTAACCAGGGACTAAGTGGAAGCTATGAATGATGGAAATAACAGATATGCTTTTGCCCTTTGCAACATTTTCAGAAGGAGTACAAAAGTAGAAGGCCCTTGTCTTTTAGGCTACGTTCACATGCTAGTGTAGCCGACCGCGGACAGAATCACCGCGATTCTGCCCGTGATCCGGAAATTATTGCAAATCGCGGGACGCCTGTGCCATGCAGTTGATTTGCAATGGCACCCCAAACGCTGTGCGATGTTGCAGCGATTTCCGCCTGCCAAATTGCGGTAACATCGCGCAAACAAAATCGCGGGTTGCATGACGCCCAAAAAAGGTACAAGAGCTTCTTTGGGGCATCATGCGACCCGCGATTTTGTTTGCGCGATGTTACCGCGTTTCTACCCGCGGCCCTTTACGCTAACATGTGAACGTAGCCTTAAGGCTCGGCTCACACTACTGCAAAATAATTTTAATGTGATTTTCAGAGTGATTATGCAGTGCGACTTTTGATATGGTTGGCATTTCCTATGCGGCCAGATTTCACTGAAATTGCACTAAATTAGCACAGGGACCTTTTCCAGAATCGCACTGATGTGCATGGGCATTGGATTTGTGCCACTCAAATCACATCAGAAATCGCACTAGCGTGAACCAGCCCTATTTTGTAATAAAAATGTACCTAGTAGGTAATAAAAATTTGTAAGAGAAACTATGCACAAAGCCATTTACTTCACATAATACGTATAAATTTAAATTAATATAGCACAATACACTGATGTTAGTTACCTTGACCATTGACTCTTGATCTCATTCACACGGACGTAATTTATTAAAGTGAGTGTATGTGAGGGCTGTGTTTGCCCGTATAATAATGCACAGGTGTTCTGTGCATCCTCGTGCAGGCAGTCCCATTCATGTCAATTGGGATGCACAGACACAGCTGCTGCTCCCAATTTGACAGCAGTGTGGGGGCGCAGCCCCTAACGTAGGCAGTGTGTGATGGGGGCTGCGCACCTGCACATCTAAAAACAAACGAATGCACACAAAGCAATGAAGAACAAAGCCATCACACGGGCATGCGCTTAAAGCATAAAGGCCCGTACACACGTAGCGATTGTCGGCCGTAAATATTTGGCCGCCGAACCATCGGCCGATTGTCGGCTTCTTAGTATGATGCTTCCGATAACCGACTGCGACTTTTCGGCCGAACACAATCTGGTGTGCAGGCATTAAAATTTTTTTTGGCCAACACCAGAACGGCCGATTGTTCCCCAGTCAGTACAGAATTCGGCCGACAAACAGCCGATTAGCAAGACTGGGCATGCTCAGAAAAGAAAAAAGACACGGAAAGTTAACCATCACATGACATCACTTCTGCAGTCGGCTGTTGTTGGCCGACAAAATTCATGTGCAGTCTTTTGCAGTTTTCAACCGACAGGACAGCACCGGACAAAAGACGGCCGATCGTTCGGCCGACATTCGGTACGTGTGTACGGGGCTTTACTCCACTTTTGTTGAGAAAAAAAACATTCCCCTCTTGGTGATCTATGTACATTACAAGAACTTTAACAAACTCTGTTGCAGATTCCTAACTTTTGTTATTCTGAAGAAATCCCTGTGTGTTTGTCTGTATCCATGTGGGAAAGTGAGACTCCTGGGACATATGACATAATTTGCCTAGGCAGGAAACCAGAAGGAACCTGAAGAAATGTAAAAAAAAAAAATAAAAGTTTAAAACAAGTAAATATGATATACTTTCCGATTTATTTACTTATGCTAGACGCATAAGGATTAAAAATAATCAATGTTACTGTGTTCCAGCGGTGAGGATTCCCCCATCCACCTAGCTTGCTTGCAGTGCTACACAATAGTTGTGCATAGGACTAGATTCACACTATAATCTTAGAAAAGTTATGCACTTTAAAGTATGGATCGACCGATTATCGGCAAAGACGATATATCGAGTGCCGATCTGCACTTTCCCCGATATATCGGAATAGGCTACCAAGGTGGCCGATATTTCGGGAAAGTGCTTGTACCGGAGTGATGCCTGCAGCTAGAGGCATCACCTCGGTACCGGCGTCCATAGCCGACGGTCTGCTGTCTTGTAATGACAACCAATGCGGCTGAGAAGCCGCTCGGCTGTCATTACAAAAAGCGTCCCACCGGGAGACCCGGGCAACCAGCCTGCACGGCCGCCGAAGACCCGATCAAAGCCGCATTCGGCTCTGATCAGGTCTCCATGCAAAAACCCCAAAGGGATGTCATGACATCCCTTCCAGGTACTGGCGCCAGATTCAAAAAATGACAGCATTCAAAACAGCCAAACTTTGCGTTTTGAATGCTTTTAAGTGCAGAGGAGGGGTTTGGGGTCTTTTAGACCTCCAGATCCCTTCACAAGAGTACCTGTCAAAGAAAAAAAAAATGTACGAAAATATCAGCCCATATTGGCCAATACCGATATGCGATGACCAAAATATCGGCAACGAAAAACCGATATCGGTCAATCACTACTTTAAAGTGCATTTCACAGTGATTTGCTATACTCACAAATATCATTGCCCAAGCCCATGGAAGAGGTCTTTGTGGATAAAACGTGAAGGGAAGAGCAATAGCAGTGACATCATCATGCATGCTGACAAACCGGGCTGAGCGGCGCTTTCATGCCTGTTTTACTCCTTGCTTGTGAGTACCTGTTTTTAACAATAAATTGAAGATTTTACGTTTATTACACTATGGGCTTCTCCTTTTCTTACACCCTTTATACTATATATACTGGCTGGTTGATTGAGTGTAATACCGGTGGCATCATTATATTGGGAGGATCTGGGTCGACCAGATTGTGCCCTGGGGAAATAATAGAGCGCAAGTTGACCTCCATTACAGGTCTAATAATTTGGTAAGATGGTATTTTTTATGTGGTGGTAGAAACACAGCACAACGCACAAAGTTTTATTGAAATTTCAGTGGGACTTTTTTTGCACCTGCATCATTTATCTGTCA
Organism: Pelophylax lessonae; assembly: GCF_965119305.1. Classification (NCBI taxonomy): domain Eukaryota; kingdom Metazoa; phylum Chordata; class Amphibia; order Anura; family Ranidae; genus Pelophylax; species Pelophylax lessonae. Next base: position 536,796,933 of record NC_138770.1, on the reverse strand, counting down.
GCAGATAGACTTTCAATGGTCTCTAATATTGTCACTTATGCTTATTACTTTGAAGCTTTTAGGAGTTAAAGCGCAAAAAGTGTTTTTGAATTTTGATGGTATTATATTTGGGTACAAGCGAGTGCTGCTATTACTGTATAAATGTATAATTTTATTTTTACTCACTTGAGGATTTAACACCATTTATAAGGATATTGTTGTAAATAATATGATATGCAAATTGCATTAACTATAGAAACCAGATTTCAGAATTTTTTGTGTTCCTCATAATTGCTCTTTGCTCCGGCTTACTGAATACGCCTGTTTATGCAGGTGCCATATTTTTTTTTATGGAGAAGAAGGTTAAATTAAAAACCTTCAGTCCCCATTCACACTGGGGCGACCTGTCAGGCGACCTGGTCGCCTGACAGGTCGCCGTAGGTCGCCTTCCATAGAGAAGCTGCGGACCCGTTCTAATAGGAGCGACACAAGTCGCTCCAACTTAGAAAAAGGGTCCGGAGCTTCTTTGGGGCGACCCGGAGCGACCTGCATAGACTTCAATGTTATGAAGTCCATGCTGGCCGCTCCGAGGTCGCGGTGTGAGCAGCGCGCCGCGACCTATCAGGTCGCCCCGGCAAGTAGCGTCGCCCCAGTGTGAACGGGGCCTCAAGCTATTTATTTGGTTAATTAAGCTTGTTGACAGTACGTACCTGTGCTCATTTATGCCTGCATTAATTATAGGAAAACTTTCTCAGTCAGTGACTCTAAATGTATAGAAGCCAAAAGGTCAGCGTGCATTTTCTGAAGGAGGTCAGCAATGGCAACCCACATATTTCTATTGTGACAGGTTTACTTTCAAGCAAACATGTACTTAGTCTATGCAGAGCAAAGCAACTGATTCACTTTAATATGGGCAAAGTGATGATGGGCTAGCAAAAACAGTAATTAAACACTAAAAAGGGGATAGGGCTAAGCATCCAAGGAGGAGGGAGAGTACCCTGCTATGGACTTGACTTTTTATGAAGAAGTCAAATGCACATTGCAGGTAAATAAAAAATAATTTATGGGAAGGAAAAACCCTGCAAGTAGTATTGAAACAAAATTTTCTGTGTTTTTTACCTGAAATTTTTGAATTTGGCGACTGAGTCTCTAATGTAAGCCTGTACTGAGCAAAACACAGCATGTAGGATGTTATTGCTAAACATAGGCTTTTTTCCATTATGAGTCACTTAATTTGTGGTCTGTATACTAGGTCAGTGCCTAAGAAAGCACTAAGGCTCGGTTCACACTTGTGCGATGCGGGAACGCTGCGAATATGCAGCGTGTTCCCGCATCGCATCCGCACATCTGGCAGTTCACACTGCCATATGCGATACGCAGGGGGGTGTCAATTAAAAGTTAACGGCACCCCCAGTTTGATTGCATATCGCAGTGTGATCTGCAAGTACGAACAGAATCGGATCGCACAAGTGTAAACCACTGTGCGATCCGATTTTGATGCGGCTCAAAAAATGCCTCATGTGCGTCTTTGGTGCGGATGCAGTGCAAATTCAGCCATACAAAGTGTATGGCTGAAATTCGCACCGCACATGAGATCGCATGTAATGAAGGAGCAGTGCACTCCGAATTACATGCGATCTCCGCAGCCGCACAAGTGTGAACCGGCACTAAAGCTATTTGATCAACATGGCAGCCATTTAAATAACATTTTCAGAAGGTGATCAGAAGTGGCTGCCTATTTATTTATCTAAGCACAGAATGTCTTTAAAGCAGCCATTTCTCAACCACGTTTCCATGGAACCTATGGTTCTGCAAGAGGCTTCTAGGGGTTTCTTTACCTGAGGCCAAGTGATCACCCATCTGATGGTACCTGCATAGTTCCAGGGTCAACGCCACTTGTAAAAACCAGCCACATGACCCAGTTATCTTTTTAGCTGTTTGTAAGTTTGTTATTCTGACCACCACTGTAAGGATGGTATTCTTCCTACTGACCACCAACGTAGGGAACATTTTCCCTATTGACCTTCAATTAATTTGTTTAGATAAGTGTTTAATTGGTTCCTCTGGGGTAAAAAGGTTGAGAAAGGCTGCTTTAAAGGGTGTTCAAACCCTTACAATGAACTTTGCTTATTTGTTCCCTTTGGTCTGCTAAATATGCCATTAATTGTGTTATGTTATATCTGTTTAATACTTAAAAATGATGTTTGTGCAGCACTCTTATAAGTTGTTTCCAGTTCTCTGTGAGGACTACAGAATACTTCACCATGTTATGAAGAAGAATGGAGAGGTGCACTGCAGTGCTGGCCTAGGGTGACAACATTGCTTCTCCATAAATGCAGTACGACGAGTGAGCGTTGTCATCCTAGGAGAGGAAGCATGTTACTGGCAGGATCCCCAGGTGAAATGAAAGGAAACCTTAAAACTGAAAACTAGTTCTGCTGCCACATCTGAGGGCTGTACTATTGTTATTGTTTTTGGGCTTGGTTGCACTATAAGGGCTTGTGTAGACTGGCTTTGTTGATGTATGCTACGTTTTGCATTCAGACACTGTGCTATTGAAAGGTATGTGTATGAATGCAAAATGCAATGTGGTCTTCGGTCATCTCGCTGTGCCTGCAGTGTGAACAGATCTCAAATAGGACCTGCCATATCCAAAGAAAGCAGGTCAAGCATGGCCTTGGAATGGTCATTCACACAACACTGGATATGCATTTAAATTTCAAACACATGTCAAATGCAGTAAAACAAAGTCCACCTACACAAAATCCTAAGGCAGCTCTAAAGGTGACAGATGTCCAATCTAGAATGGGCGATGAGACATTTGCCTGTCATCAAATGGCTTTCACTCTGCTGGGACCCACAGCTATTTTCCTGATATGGATGACAAACGGATGCAGATGGTGCAGTAACTACTGCTCACAGCTATTGGAAGCGCTCGTTACTGCACATGGACTGATTGTTGCAACCAGTGCTCGCATCGGTCTCATCACTTGCTTTTAAAGGGCCATGCATGGCCAGTCTAATTCTGCATGTGTTTTCTGTCCTCCTCCAGCTGTTCAGCCTGCAAGTCTGTGGGGAATTTACAACACCCAAGTAGAGAAGTTGAAGGATTAGAACTGGAAGTGTTTTTCGCAGGACCTTTACAATGGAGCGTTGTGGTAACAAAGGAAAGGAGGTGATTCATGTTAACCCTCCAGATCCACCTCATCCTCCTCCATTTAAATGATTGAATGAAATCATCATTTAGGATTAAATTTCATCTTCAAAAACGTACTTTCACAGTTTTAGATTAGGAAAAGTGAAATCCTGTGGTATCGTTTATGTGCACTGTATCTTCTGCAAAACAAAGCAAGCATGTTTTTGGCTAGCTTGAGCATTAATTGCAGAGATTGGAATGAGAAGGATTGCAGATAACACTCTGGAGGAGATTTGTTGAAATAGATAGTTTCCTACATAGGTTGAGAAAAGTCTGATCTCCATCCCATTTAATCTCTCCCAGTTTTGGTCCAGAGGAAAGTAGGGATGTTCGGATCGGATATCAGCGCCGATATGGCCATTTTAGATGGATCGGGGGATCGGTAACATTGACCGATCCACTGGCCGATCCGGTTTTTGCTTGGTAACGGCTCAGCCATCCCTTACTGGGTGCAGTAGTAGTATGGGTTGGGAGCTGCTACTTCCTGTATAGGTCCGGCTCACAGGCGGAGTGATATCAGATGCACTCCTCCTGTGAATGGAGGAGCCGTACACATGAAGCAGCGGCTTTGCTTTGTACTGCAGCCGCTTGCTTTGGGTGTAGCTCCGGATCGGTATCGGCGATTTCACAACGCCAGATATTGGTATCGAGTCCAAAAAAGTCGGATCAGTGCATCCCTAGAGTAAAGAAGAATAAACCGCCACGGTCGAGGAGGTAAACATTCTTTCCTGACCCTCCAAAGTCAGACAAATTCCTTGAATTAAAATATTTCTGTATTAACCTTCAAGAATAATAATTCTGGATACTGTTGGGTACAAGAAAACCATTCAATCCTTTTTTAAAAATCCCATTATTATTTTTATTATTACCTCAAAAGGTAACGCATTCTACAGCTTTACCACTCTTCTAGTAAAGAACCCCTTTCTTAAAGTAATGGAAAAACCTTTTGGCTATAGGAAATTATGTTCCCATGTCCTTTGTACCAAAGTTAACTTGCTGAATCTTTATACTGGCTTTGAATATATTTGAACATGGTAGTTAAGTTGTCTTTAAGACACTTTTTCCCAAAACCCAAAATACCTAAGAGATGTCAGATCTTTAGTTACGAGTTTATCTGTTGTGTATGGCCAATCTAAGATTACACAGGAAATCTAACATTTTTTCACTTTGTATTTAATACATTTTGTGAAATATGTTAAAGTGCAATTAAAGAGTTTTCCCCTAGGAACATTTTTATAAATACATGGTACTATGCTGCTATTTGAAGAAAAGACAGGTATCAGACATCATAAGAAAATATCATGCTATGAGTGTTTAGTTTTACATTTATTTTTTATTACCACAGAGATAAAACTGTCTTGCTGTCTTCATCCATGCATTAGGGAGTGTTGTTTTTAGCAGGAGCATTTTGTTGAGTTCTCAATGCATTAAAACATAAAGTAAAAGTTCAGGTGGATGTTCTATGGTTATCTTAAATGGTTTCATTAAAAAAATACGCTCAACAGTCTTCACCCAGGAGAGTCGTGTCACTTTGTCATTTCATAATGTGCTTTTGTGATCATGGTTGATGTTTTCATATGAAATGAGTACATGGGGGTAGAGAGTGCCTAAGGCCAACTTCATCCAAAACGAATAGTTTAACAAAGTTGCGTGCTAAACTGTTCTCCATGTTTGCATGCTACGCAGATTAATCTGGAGACTCCAATTCTATCATTTTGCTTTGCATTACCTTGGAAATTATGGTGGGGATATTATATATTAGATATGACAGATAACAGCAGATGCTGAATACTTAAATTACAGTTTTGATTGGGGTTGGCCTTTACAGGGACTAAGGCACAACTGCAGATGTATTTTCTTTAAAAGTTATCTTAAAAGTTATATTATGGTGAAAGTACATCTGTTTCCTGTGTTATCATCAGTATTATTACTAATATGGGTGTTGCAACAATTTCTTATTTTACAGAGAATGGGGAACTCCGAAAGTCAGTACAGTGTTCAGGGAACACAAAGCCAAGGCAGTAATTCTCTGTCAGATGTCAAGCAAAAGAGCTGTTCTTTGAAAATCCACAGCGGCCACAGTAAAGAGGAGAAACCATGGACCTCTCCTAGGTGGGCACGGACCAACAGCAGCACTAGCTACAAGTCGCGTTCCCTTGCAAGAAATTGTCTGTCTCAATGCAAAAGTAACCCTCCATATTTATCAAAACATGGGGACGTAGTGCTAAAGACATCTAAAAGTTGCGGCCACCTTAAACCGAGAGCTGGTTTGTGTGGGGACTATTGCCAGGCAAATAACAACACATATATGCCAGATAATGGGTATCATTATGTTGGCATTGACACCCCTGATGACTACAGAGGATGTAATGGGCATATTTTAAGCTGTTATGACATTCATGACAGCATGTCATTGGCACTGCAAGCTGAAGAAAGGAAAAGTCCAAAAGTTTTGATTAAAACACTTGGAAAGCTGGATGGTTGTCTTAGAGTTGAATTCCACAACAATTCAGGAAACGGTATGCCTTCAGATGACTCTGATGGACCAGTTCAGTTGCTCAGGTACTCCCCCGCAATGGAGACAAAGGATATGCTTAAGAATGATCCTTGTAGAAACTCTGGTATGGAATTTACAGCGAGCCGCGGTTTGTCAACAAGTGACTCTGGTCTAAGATCAAGTAAAGGGAGTTCACTGAGTTCTGACTCTTCATGGTACGACTGTCCCTGGGGAAACAATAGGGACATTAATGACCTAGATGGCTCCTACTTGACCAGGACTTCATTGGACACTAGTGTACATGGTGCTCTTATTCCCAATGAGAGCGGTGTACTCTTCAACCAGACATCTTCGCTCTCTTCACTTCGTGAATTATACAACTCGGATTTAGGTGGTGGTTTAGCTCAAGGCCGACTCTCAGATGAATACATAAGTTCTGGTCACACCTTAAGTAATAGGGTTTCTTTTGCTTCTGATATTGACGTTCCATCAAGAGTCGAACACAGAGCACCAACTCAGTATTCCTCATACACTCTACCATGCAGAAAATCAAGGCCCTTAACCGAAGAAGCCTCTAAAAAAGAGACACTGAAGAACCGAATGAGGCGTATTAGTGACTGGACAGGCAGCTTGTCAAGGAAGAAAAGAAAGTTGCAGGTGGGTTCCATATTACCGTATGTTAATAATGTGGACCTTTAGTGGACCTAAAGGGGATTATTTACTAAAGCTGGAGAGTGCAAATCAGACTCACTTCTGCATAAAACCTGGAATCTGATTGATTTCTATGCAAAAGTGTGCCTGATTTTGTACTCTCCAGCTTTGGTAAATAAACCCCACAGTGTCACATACTTATGTAATTCTGTGATACCAGTCTTTAAGCCAGGTACAGAAAGGCTGAATGTTGGAAGACATTTGCCAGTTCAAAAACAAATGACTTCTATTGGGCCCGTGTGTATGGCGATCTGTCTGACAGAAGCCAGCTGTTTGGCCAGCTTTTGTTGAATGAGCATGCTTGAAAACCAGCAGCCCACTAACTGTTCTGGCAATGGGGGCACTCCCCTTGTCGGAACACAACAGCTCAGCGGGGGGAGATTGCTGTACTAATGTCGGATGGTCAAAATGGCTCGGACCGGAGCTTTTAGTGTGTACCAGGCTTTAGCAGGCAACTGGGTGTTGCTATGAAAAGGCTGATAGCACTGGATAAGATTAGTATGTGACACTTTGGCTTTCTTTTGGTGGCATTTGATCATCTCTGGGTTTTTAATTTTTTATTATATAAACGAAAATAATGTGGGAAAAAAAAAACAACAATATTTTTTACTTTCTGCTATAAAACATGTCCAATCAAAAAATCAAATGTCTTCATAAATTTTGTCCAAAATGAATTCTACTACATATCTTTGGTTAAAAAAAAATCTCAATCTCAAGTATTTATAGCAACTAAAAACTATGATGTGTATAGTTTTATATATATATATATATATATAAATATATATATATATATAATACTACTAAAGGCGGTGATCAGCGACTTATAATTGGACTGTGATAGTGCTGCAGGCAATCTGACATTAATTGACACTGGGGGGGATTGACAAACTGACATTGATATCATCAGTGACACTAATACAGTGATCAGTGCTAATACTATACACTATCACTGTACTAAGGACACTGACTGAGAAGGGGTTAACATCAAGGGCAATCAAGGGGTTAAATGTGTGCCTAACAGTGTATAATATGTGTTGCTTTTTACTGAAAATCTCTTTGTTCCTTATCCCTTTGCAGGAATAAGAAACAGAGAGATTGTTCTCTCTGTACAGAGCCCTGTGTTGATTGTCAATGTCAATACAGGGCTCTGGGCTGTGATTGGACACAGCTGATCAGCAGGTCCCGACCAATGATTCTGCTGACAGACTCATGCCGTGTACAGTCAAAGTGGCTGTCAACGGGGGGGATTGTGTGTGTGTAGATGAATGCACCCTAGATGCTAAAGTAGGCAGGGATGTATCAGTATGTTGCTTTGTCTGCACAGGCCGCCGATCTACAGTGCATTGCGGGGAGGCAGTCCTTAAGTGGTTAAAGGTTTAACCGGACAGGAATATCTGCAACAAAGACAGACAGAAAAAAAAATCTGTTAAAGGAACATATTTTTATTTATGACTGTGTTTCTGTTGGGGAGTTACCCTCACTTCCTGGTAAAACTTGGTGATAGGACAGAAAGTAAGGGTAAATCTATCTAATAATGCGGTCTGGAGCCAAGGATAGCATTACAATCTGACAGGGGTTCTAACCCTGCACCAGTCTAAAACTAGTTCTGGCTGGGCATACACTTTAGGTTTATTGCTACATGCACATGGGAGTATTAAGGCCATGAGGCATTTTTTTATGTCTCAATAGTCCCTGTAGCTAAATTAGAAAGGTGAATGAGTGATTTTTTTTTAGGTTGTACACATGTCAATCATACAGTGCCTTAAAAAAGTATTCATATCCCTTGAAATTTTCCACATTTTGTCATGTTACAATCAAAACGTAAATGTATTTTATTGGGATCTTATGTGATAGACTTAGTGAACAAACGGCCTTAGTGAACAAACAGCATCATGAAGGCCAAGGAACACACCAGATGGGTCAAGGATAAAGTTGTGGAGAAGTTTAAAGCAGGGTTAGGTTATAAAAAAATATCCAAAAAATATCCAAACATCTCACAGAGCACTGTTTAATCCATCATCTGTAAATGAAAAGATTATGGCACAACTGCAAGCCTACCAAGATATGGCCGTCCACCTAAACTGACAGGCCGGGAAAGGAGAAAGCAGCCAAGAGGCCCATAGTAACGCTTGAGGAGCTGCTGAGATCCACAGCTCAGGTGGGAGAATCTGTCCACAGGACAACTATTAGTCGTGCACTCCACAAATCTGGCCTTTATGAAAGAGTGGCAAGAAGAAAGCCATTGTTGAAAGAAAGCCATAAGAAGTCCGGTTTGCAGTTTGTGAGAAGCCATGTATGGGACACAGCAAATATGTAGAAGAAGGTGCTCTGGTCAGATGAGACCAAAATTAAACTTTTTTGGCCTAAAAGCAAAATGCTATGTGTGACGGAAAACTAACACTGCACATCACCCTGAACACACCATCCCAACATGGTGGTGGCAGCACTGTGTGGTGGGGATGCTTTTCTTTAGCAGGGACAGGAAAGCTGGTCAGAGATGATGGGAAGATGATTGAAGCCAAATACATGGCAATCTAAAATAAAACCTGTTAGAGTCTGCAAAAGACTTAAGACTAGGGTGGAGGTTAACCTTCCAGCAGGGCACAACCCTAAACATACAGCCAGAGCTACAATGGAATGGTTTAGATCAAAGCATATTCATGTGTTAGAATGGCCCAGTCAAAGTCCAGACCTAGAGCCAGTTGAGAATCTGTGGCAAGACCTAAAAATTGCTGTTCACAGACGCTCTCCATCCAATCTGACAGAGTTTGAGCTATTTTGCAAAGAAGAATGGGCAAAGATGTCACTCTCTAGATGTGCAAAGCTGGTAGAGACATACCCAAAAAGACTTGCAACTGTAATTGCAGCGAAAGATGGTTCTACAAAGTATTGATTCAGGGGGGCTGAATACAAATGCACGCCACACTTTTCAGATATTTATTTGTAAAAAAAGTTTAAATATAATTTATCATTTTCCTTCCACTTCACAATTATGTGCCAGTTTGCGATGGTCTATCTCAAAAATGCCAATAAAATACATTTACGTTTTTGGCTGTAACATGACAGAATGGGGACAATTTCAAGGGTTATGAATACTTTTTCAAGGCACTGTATGATTTGTTTATTAAACTGTGTAATTGTGTTGCACATCTGTGAATAATTACAGCATTCATGGGTTGATGTGCTTGGTTATAAGTGATCCTAATATGCAATTCTCTCTTTACTCTTCAGGAACCAAAATCTAAAGAGGCCAGTGAATGCTTTGACAGTGGCATTGATGCCTTTACAGCTGAGACAAGCTCTCCTCCATATCTCTCCACTACGATGTGGTCTGGTGGCCCAGGACAGGTTATATCACAGAGGAGTAAGCCGACCAGTGCAATCAGCAGCGACGTGCTTAGACAAAACATCTATGAAAATTTCATGAGGGAGCTAGAGTTAGATCGAAGCAATGTTGAAGAAGCTGCCACCCTGTCAGGTACAGAAGACTCCAGCAGCGACTCACTCAGCTCCTTGGAACAACTTGACCTGCTGTTTGAAAAGGAGCAAGGGGTTGTTCGCAAAGCAGGGTGGCTCTTCTTTAAGCCTCTCATCACGCTTCAGAAGGAGAAAAAATTGGAGCTGGTAAATCGCAGAAAATGGAAGCAATACTGGGTTACATTAAAAGGTAAGGTATGCATATATCTGCAATGCCTAATTATTTTCCAATGCCCTTTTCAATGCCTTCGTTTCTTTGGCTTATGAATCATATTTTATAAGTATAGGTATTCAACTGTTGAGCGATAGTGGAAAATAAAGAAAAAAATGCAAAATATTTCACAGGAATAAGTATGCATATTATTATTATTATATAGTATTTATATAGCGCCGACAGTTTACGCAGTGCTTTACAACTTGAGCATATACACTATATTACCAAAACCTGGCTTTACACGCACATTAGCTTTAATGGCATCCCAGTCCTACTTAGTCCATAGGGTTTAATATTGGACAAGCCATGTGTAGTGTCCCCTTTCTGATGAAAAATACCCCTTATCAATGGTTGTTTTAGGATTGTAATCCGTAAGTGGTGGTCCATTACCAGCAATTATCAAAAGGATAAATAAGGATAAAATATGATTGGCTACTATAGGCACTTCACACATCATTATTGCCATGTTAAGTAAATATTTTAATGCTATATTAAATATGGCATTAAAAAATTAAAACCAATGAATGGCACTTTTACTGATTTAAGATGCAGAGAGACTTACAAGGGAGCACAGCACTGGACAGGGGAGCTGCCAAAGTTAACTTTTCCTATTAACCTCCCTAGCGGTCTGATTATGTCAGGATTTCTGTGCTAAAAGCGGTACATTGTTTTGCATTGAAATCTGTTGTTTTATATTTTAAAACTCACCTTCCCCTGCGATCCCCCACCGTCCTCCAGCCATCCTCCCCCTTATCTTCCAGCTGTGTGCTTGGCCGATGCCGGCACCTGTCTTCCGGTTCCCTTCCCTGCGAGCCTTGTGATGCAGGGGGGTGGAACCGGCGGCAATTTCAAAAATGTAAATACACTAAATGACATGGTACAAAGTTGTGATCCTAAGGGATTACACTGTATAATGCCATGTCACCACAGGATTTCACCTGGTGGCTTTTCCAGTGCCCTGCCTGTGCTTTTCTAGTTCTTTGTGCCTGAAAAATAGAGAACGACCATGGCGTCCCAAAAGCGTTCTTTTTGCGCAAAAGCGCTTTTAGACGAACTGGAAAACAGCGACAGCGAAACAGAGTTACTTGAAGAATTGAGTGATAGTGATTAGTGGGAAAATTCATCATCAGGTATGGAAAGGGACGACATTGACGATTCTGATGTCTCTTTCTGGCACATAGCTTCATTGGAAATTCTGAAGAATCATTTGATATACTTCCCAAATTCCAGAAGCTATGTGCCAGAAAAATGCCAGCTATCGCTCAGTTCTTCAAGTAACTCAGTTTCGCTGTTGCTGTTTTCCAGTTCGTCTAAAAGTGATTTTGCGCAAAAAGAACGCTTTTTGGATGCCATGGTCGTTCAAAATTTTCCAGGCACAAAGAACTGGAAAAGCACAGGCAGGGCACTGGAAAAGTCACCAGGTGCAATCCTGTGGTGGCATGATACAGTGTTATCCGTTAGGATCACAGCTTTGTATCATGTCATTTAGTGTATTTACATTTTTGAATTTGCTGCCGGTTCCACCCCCCTGCGTCGCAATGATCGCAGGGAAGGGAACCGGAAGGCAAGTGCCAGCATCTGCTGAGCACAGAGCGGTGAGAGAGTGTGAGGAAGACGGGCAGGACGGCCTGGGATCGCAGGGAAGGTGAGTGTGATTCTGGGGTAATCCCGAGTGTGGCTCGGGGTTACCGCTTTTGACACTGAAAATTACCCCGAGCCACACTCGGGAATACCGCTAAGGAGATTAACAAGCTGGTGATTGGTTGCTAGGCAGTCCGAACAACCAATCACCAGCTTCTTAATAGGAAAAATAAACTTTGGCAGCTCCCACCCAACCCCCTTCTCCCACCCCACCTCATCTAATTCTTTGACGACTCCCACTGTATGCCAGGCCCTGCTAAGAGAATGATAGTGGGCAGAGGCTGGGAGGATAATCGATTTCCGTTCAACCCTGCCTGCCAGTGTGGCTCCACACTCACCCTCAGCCTATTTCCATTTGCCTAATGTAAACAGGCAACATTCTGAGGAGTGTATATATATATATATATATATATATATATATATATATTTTTTTTTTTTTTTTTTTTTATGAGTGACAACATACCCTCAATTCTCAGCTGCATAAGGGGCTCAGTGAGCTGGGGGAGGAGAAAAGGCAGCATTCACTGCTTCCCAGTGAATGGCTAGGGGGGTGTCAGGACAAGTCTGGTCATTAGAGGAGAGCAGGTTGAGTTCACAGCACATTTAGTAAACTGACTATACTGTGCTCTCATGCCTGGCGTGGTCAGTTTGAAATAGAAAAACAGGGGGACTGGCAAGAACACCAGGGATTTCACACAAAGGAAGCAATACAAAGAGAACAGGATACTTTTTCATACATGTACATGGTACAGCAGGCACACACAGTATCAGGAATATGAAATACTGGGTTAACATATTCTTTACCCCCTTCTCATTGGAGCGCTGGGCTGTGGAGGGGGCGGGAGCGGCCGGCTCAGGTTCATAGCGGCTCGCTGAGAGGCTGAGCTGGGTGTCAGTCCAGCATCTGACAGATCTCGACTTCCATTGTCATGTTCCCTGGACCGACTTTTGTGACGTCAGCATAGAGCGGACTTCAGCCTGCTCTCGGCCAAAAATAAACTGCACTCCTGTGATCCATAGGAGATGCTTTGGCTGTATATCTCCTTTAAGTTTTGCGTGTATTAATACATTTGACAAGTAGAAGAACGTTCTTCACTGTACTGACTCATAGGATATACAGGCAAGGGTAAATATGTATGAGTCTTACAACTTAAAGCATATAATATAACAGGTAATTACGTTTTTAATCTCAAGCAGTAATAGATGCTTAGGTACCAATTAAATCACACCGGGAAACACAAAGAGGAAATGCAGGAGCCACACTGCATTCTTCAGAGTTAGTGGTTTGGGTAAGAGAATTTACCAGATGGTGACCACCAACACCAGGATTGTCTACATTGCTAGAGACCTAAAAAAACCTGTCTGTGATAGGGATAGTTCTTATAAACTCATAAAGAGTTGCATTGGACCCCTTACCTGTTCACCAGAGCTTACTAAAATTAAAAAAAAATGTAAATTTAAAAAATAAGTAAGTAATTTTAATGACCGTATTTGTAGAGGATTTCTCGTGCCTCAAGCCAGGAAGAAATTGGGATTTTTTTAGGCAAAGATTTAAATGGTTTGTATATGTAAAACAGTTTATTGGTACCAATAAACTGTTCTACTTATACAAACCATTCAAATCTTTGCCTAAAAAATCCCAATTTCTTCCTGTCTTGAGGCACCAGAAATCCTCTACATTAACCACTTTACCACCGGAGGATTTTGCTGTCTTACGTCTGGGCCACTTTTTGCGATTCGGCACTGTGCGAATTTAACTGACAATTGCGCGGTCATGCAACGACGTACCCAAACGAAATTTACATTCTTTTTTTCCCACCTGTGCGATTTTTACTTTTTGCGCTATAAACAAAAAAAGAGCGAAAATTTTGAAAAAATAACAATATTTTTCACATTTTTTTTATATGAAATTCCCCCCCAAAAAAATGTAAAAATCAAAATTTTTTATCATTTTTGGCCAATTTGTTTTCTGCTACATATTTTTGGTAAAAAAAATCGCAATAAGCGTATTTTGATTGGTTTGCGCAAAAGTTGTTGCGTTTACTAACAAAGGGAAAGATTTCTGTCATTTTTGGTGTTTTTTTTTTTAACGAGTAATGGCGGCGATCTGCGATTTTTTTTGCGGGACTGCGACATTGCGGCAGACAGATCGGACCCTTGACTGACATTTTTGACACTTTTGGGGGTACCAGTGACATTACTACAGTAATCAGTGCTATAAATATGCACTGTTACTGTAAAAATGACACTGGCAGGGAAGGGGTTAATTTTATTGGAGAGGGAGGGGTTGATGTATGCCTGGTGCTTACTGACATGTGTGGGGGGAGGTGACTGAGTGACACAGGGACAGATCGCAGGTCCAGCTATGCTGAACCCTGCAATCTGACCCTGCCTGTCACTTAGGAGATCCGCCCGCTTTGTTTACACAAGCGGGCGGATTTCCAGACTCGATTCCCTGACGATCGGGGAAAAGCAGCGGTGATCACCGCCGCTCCTCCCCTGGCCCGACTCCCGCTGTGACTGAAAACAGTGGGAGCGAGCCTCCGGCGCCGCCCACAAGGGGAGGACTCCAGCGACGTTGGTCTACGTCGCTGGACGATAACGAGCCACATTGCTGCAGTAGCAGCAATGTGAGCGGGGGTAAAGTGGTTAATTCAGGGATGTTGCAAATGTATAATTAAGGCTTAGAGAAACCTAGAAACCCATACAAAGACCGTATTTGTTAAATGCCACTATCTAGTTAAAAAAAGTCACATGGCCTGCATCCCTAAACTGGATTAAGGCAGACAGCTAAACAGAAGAAATAGAAACTCAAAAAGCTGTTATACCTGCCAAAGGATTTGTATTTCTATCTCTATAGTCCTACAATTTCTACAGCCCTGTCAGATGATGCCACATTCTTTGTTACCACAGTGTCATTTCTCAATCAAAGCCTGGTAACTGGACATAGAAGGAACAGAAGCAGACTGATGCAGTCATCCCCCTGATCTCTCTTCTCTTCTCGTCATCACACTTGCTGGTCCTCCCTCTCCCAGACTGAGTGCTTTTGTAGAGGGGCAGGATGATGAGAAAACACACAAATGCAATTATGTACTGTATTCATCTATTCATCATTAGGTGGACTGTACTGCATATGCAATGACAAGTCAAATTCAGGTAGGCTAACTGCATTTAAAAACATACACCTAAGCGCCGGTTCACATTACCGCGACGCTACTTGCAGGGGCGACCTCCGAGATCGCGGTGCGAGCAGGACTTCATAACATTGAAGTCTATGGCGGTCGCCTCCTGGTCGCCCCAAAGAAGCTCCGGACCCTTTTTCTAGGTCGGAGCGACTTGTGTCGCTCCTATTAGAACGGGTCCGCAGCTTCCCTATGGGAGGCGACCTGCGGCGACCTGTGAGGCGACCAGGTCGCCTCACAGGTCGCCCCAGTGTGAACCGGCACTAATACAGTGGTAGTTTCGTTGACAAAAATATTTTCCTTGTAGTTTTCATTCGCTGCATTTTTTAGTGATGAAAAACTAAAAGAAATAAAAACAATTAGAATTAAAGTGGTATTAGGCCCCTTTCACACTTGTGCGACTTGTGCTGCAATTTGGGACTACAAAGTCCCATGACAAGTCGTACTCCATGTTTTTCAAAGAGTACCGTTCATATCTGTGCGAATTCAAGTCGCAACAACTTCAAAGTAGTCCTACTTGCACTACTTTGGGCCGATTTTAGTGCTTTTGAGGTCCATAGACATAGACATTGCTTCAAGTCCAGGCAAAATCGCTGTAAAATCACGTGTGAAAGGGGCCTTAAAGGCTTGTTTTTCTTTTTTTTTAATAACAAACATGTTATACTGACCTGCTCTGTGCAGTGACTTTGCACATAGAACCCCCAATCCTCCTCTTCTCGGATCCCCTGCCTCCGCTTCTGGCCCCTCCCTCCTGCCAAGTGCCCCCACAGCAAGCAGCTTGCTATGGGGGAACCCTAGCAGGCAGGCTTCCAAGCTGCTGCTCTGAGTATGCATTCACACACAGAGCTGCGGGTCGACCCCGCCCCTCTTGCTCTCCTCATTGGCTCAATTGCTCCCGCTGATGTCTCAGCCAATGAGGAGAGAGAGTCCCTGGTGAGCCGAGGCTCTCGTACACATCACTGGATTGCGATGGGGCTCAGGTAAGTATCGGGGGGCTGCTGCACCAAGAAGGTTTTTTACCTTCATCTGTGTCGGCCGTGTCCCTTGGACACGGCCGATCACAGATCATGGTGAATGGCCAATCACAGCGGCCATTCACCACGTGATCTGGCCGTCCAATGAGCGATGATCTCATATGTAAACATATGAGATCATCTCTCATCGCCGGCGCGCCTTCCTCCCACGGAGCCTGCAGTGTGAGGAAGGAGGGGGAGCCTCACAGCGCCGGGGACACAGGAGAATGTAATCAGGGCACCGATCACCAGTGCCCTGATTACTAAAGGTAAAAACACACACACAGTGCCCCCCCATCAGTGCCCACAGTGCCCGCCATCAGTGCCCCCCATCAATGCCCACAATCAGTGCCCATAGTGCTGCTAGTCAGTGCCCATCAGTGCCTGCTCATCTAGGCACTGATGAGCACTGACTGGCAGCACTATGGGCACTGAGTGTGGGCACTGATGGTGCTGCCCATCAGTGCCGCTCATCAGTGCCACCCGTCAGTGTCCAGTGCCATCCGCCAGTGCCCATCAGTGCCCATCAGTGCCGCCCGTCAGTGCCGCCTCTTAGTGCCGCCTCTCAGTGCCCAGCAGTGCCACCTGTCAGTGCCCAGCAGTGCCACCTCTCAGTGCCCAGCAGTGCCGCCTATAAGTGCCCAGCAGTGCCGCCTATCAGTGCCCAGCAGTGCCGCCTATCAGTGCTCATCAGTGCCGACTCTCAGTGCCGCCTATCAGTGCCGCCTATCAGTGCTCATCAGTGCGGCATATTAGTACCTCCTCATCAGTGCCCATAAGTGCCACCTCATCAGTGCCCATAAGTGCCACCTCATCAGTGCCCATCAGTGCAGCCTATCAGTGCCCATCAGTGCCGCCTCATCAGCGCACATCAGTGAAGAAGAAAAATTTATTATCAAAATTTACTCGCAGAAAATAAGAAAAATTTTTTTTTTTTCAAAATTTTTTGTCTTTATTCTTTTTTTTTGTAAAAAATAAAAAACCCAGAGATGATTAAATACCACCAAAAGAAAGCTCTATTTGTGTGAAAAAAATGATAAAAATTTCAAATGGGTGCAGTGTAGCATTACCGCGCAATTGTCATTCAAAGTGTGACAGCGCTGAAAGCTGAAAATTGGCCTGGATGGGAAGGGTGTTTAAGTGCACAGAAGGCAAGTAGTTAAGTCTATTGATAAAAACTATGATGAATATTAATCCCAATTTTCATTCAGTCAACTCAAATCTCCAGTAAATTTTAGTCTACTAAAATGAAATAGGTTTAGTTAAATTGTATTGCATTATTTAAGCATTTCTCTAGAATTTCCAAACTCATTATATACTCCTGGAGTAAAAATCGAATAACATGTTAATTATGGTATTAAGGTTTGAACATGCACTACAGACATGGGGGCGATTTACTAAAACTGGAGCACTTAGAATCTGGGGTAGCTGTGCATGGTAGCCAATCAGCTTCTAACTTCAGCTTGTTCAATTAGCCTTTGACAATAAAACCTGGAAGCTGATTGGCTCCTTTGCAGAGCTGCACCGGGTTTTGTATGCTCCAGTTTTAGTAATCAAAATGAGTGGTCTGGGGAGGCTGTTATTTTACACAGAGCTAAGCACTGCTACCTTACTGACAGGGGAAACACTCACCAAGCCACATCCAGGCAGACACAAATCCAATGGAGGAGTTCCTCTTCTGTGATTCGCTGGGCATTGTTCCAGAACTCCCAGGCAGCAGACAGAGGAAGCCTGTGTCTCTCAGCCAATACAGCTTGCAGATAGAGTAAAGCCCCGTACACACGTACCGATGGTCGGCCGACCGATCGGCCGTCTTTTGTCTCCGGGCTGTCGTGTCCGCTGAAAAGTGCAAAAGACTGCACACGAATTTTGTCCGTCGACTGCAGAAGTGATGTCATGTGATGGTTAACTTTCCCTGTGTTTTTTCTTTTCTGAGCATGCCCAGTCTTGCAAATCTGCTGTCTGTCGGCCGAAATCTGTACTGACTGGCGAACAATCGGCCGTTCTGGTGTCGGCATACAAAAATTTTAATGCTTGCATGACAGATTCTGTTCGGCTGAAAGTGCGCTGTCGGCTGTCGGAAGCATCATACTAACAAGCCGAAAATCGGCCGATCATTCGGCGGCCGAACATTTTCGGCCAACAATCGGTACGTGTGTACGGGCCTTTAGGGGGATGGGGACTTAACAGACAGGTGGAGCTAAGAGGAAAGCGGAAGTTCAGGTGGGTACTGCAGATTTTAGTTGATTAAAATGTACTGGAGGTTTTAGTCGACTAAAATAAGACTAAAATCAAAACAATTCAGATGACTAAAATACAACTAAAACTAAAATGGCATTTTAGTCAAAAGACTTTTACTAATACTAAATCAAAATTTGACATCAAACTTAAAGAGGTTGTAAACCCGATTTTTATTTTTTTGTTCACCCTGAAAGAGAAACACATAATGAGCTAGTATGCATCGCATACTAGTTCATTATGAAATACTTACCTTAGAACGAGCCCCTGCCGTGCCGCCCGCTTACTTCTATGACGGGCGACTGAACATGTTCAGTCGCCCGTCTTCCGGGATCGCGGCATTCGGCCATCTGATTGGCCGGAGCCGCGGTGACATCACTCCCACGCAAGCGCACGGGAGCCGACGGTCACGGCATGGGGCTCTGAAGGAACGGCACCAGCGGCCGTTCCTTCAGAGTGCATGCGCCAGTGACGTCACTGGCTGCATGTAAGGTAAATATCTCCTAAACGGTACATGTTTAGCAGATATTTACAGTACCTATAGGTAAGCTTATCATAGGTACAAGTTACAGAGGAGGGTTTACTTCCTCTTTAAAAGTGATTTGAGATGTATATGAATACATAACTGCATTAATGTGTGTCTTTTTTATGAGCCTGGAGTTTAGCTTTAATCTAATTGAAATGAAATGTAATAGATGGGTCATGGGATTCTGAGTGATTTTCATATTCCAGTTTCCTTGTTTAGCCAATTTTTTTCATTTTGTAGGAAACATAACACCATTACCCCCCACATCATTTTTGGAGCACTAATATGGAGGAAAAGCACATTGGGCATTTAGCATGGGATTTGTGTTTTGAAAGGGGTTAGGGACATTGTTTTGCCCTAACCCGGGGAGTGTTTTTTATTTTCCTTTATATCTAGATGTGCCTTTAAAATGTAGTTCACATACTGTACATCATTTTTTTTCTGCATAAATTAAACCTTTTACCCAAAAAAGGTTTGCTATATTCATACACATGTACTCAGTTTGCATACAGATATATGTAGTACATTTGTTTGGAAAAACGATTTTACTTGCAGCTACAAAAAGTACGGTACTTTTAATCATGGCATATTTCCAGCCATTCGATAAGGCTACTGTATTTCACAGTGCTGTCCGTTCAACACAGGAAACTTCCTGGCAGGAGGAGAGAGCATAGTGATAATCTCATCAGAATCAGTATGCTGCCTCTTCTGGAAATTCATATTCATTTAAATTCATGATAGTAATTAGAAAGTGAATATAATACAATTATATATAAAAATATATACATATATTTTTAAAATTTAAATTTTCGATTCGGTTTTCAGTGAAGTGCATCCTGCATTTTCGGTTTCGCCACCAAAATTTCCATTTGGTGCACTTCTAGTACAGATATAAATGTTTGTTTGCTCCTCACAAAATTATTGTTGTGCATTTAGATATGACATGTGAACATCCAAACACCATCTAATTTCTGAGACTGGTGTTTGAGAAATCAGTTGTGTTTTATTTTCTAAAATTTAGACACATAATGGAAGTCTATGCAAGTCGCTCCGAGGTCGCCCCGAAGTAGTACAGGACCCCTTTTTCTAAGTCGGAGCGACTTGTGTCGCTCTTATTAGAACGGGTCCTGTAGCGGTCAATGGACCGCGAGGGACCGCGACTTGTCGCGCTAGTGTGAACCGACTCTAACTGTGCTAAATTCTGTGATTTACTAGAAGATAGGTAGATCTATATTATTTAACAACACTCCAGATGATCCTCTTTGCTGACAAGTGAAATCTTTTTTGTTGAAACCCAAGGATTTTCCATTGAAATTTTTACCATTATTAAAGCGGTTGTAAACCCGGAAAAAAAAAAAACCTGCAAGACAAAGGCATAATGAGCTAGTATGCATCGCATCATTATGAAACACTTACCTTAGAATGAAGCCCCGACATGGACCCCCGGACACCGCTGTGGGCGCTGACATGATCCCTTGGCGTCTCTTCTGGGTTCGGCGGCTCCGGCGCTGTGATTTGCCGGAGCCGCGATGACGTCACTCCCGCGCATGCGCACGGGAGTGATTTTCCGGCAAGCTCCCGGCAATGAAAGCTGAAGGTCCGCCGGACCTTCAGAGCACATGCGCAGCTCGCGTGAGCGGCTGCATGCACTGCAAATATCTCCTAAACCGTGCCGGTTTAGGAGATATTAATTTACCTACAGGTAAGCCTTATTATAGGCTTACCTGTAGGTAAAAGTGTCAAAAAGCGGGATACTACCGCTTTAATATTATTGGGGCAATTTATTTCAGTTTACATGTATCTTTGCAAGATCCTAGTAAAGCTCACTACATACAGTGCCTTTAAAAAGTATTCATACCCCTTAACATTTTCAAAATTTGGCATGTTACAATCAAAAATGTAAATGAATTTTATTATGATTTTATGTGATAGACCAACACAAAGTGGCACATAATTGTGAAATGGAAGGAAAATGATAAATTGTTTTCAACATTTTTTACAAATAAATATCTGAAAAGTGTGGCGTGCATTTATATTCAGCCCCCTTTACTCTGATACCCCTAACTAAAATCTAGTGGAACCAATTGCCTTTAGAAGTCACCTAATTAGTAAATAGAGTCCACATGTGTGTAATTTATTCTCAGTATCAATACAGCTGTTCTGTGAAGCCCTCAGAGGTTTGTTAGAGGATCTTAGTGAACAAACAGCATCATGAAGTCCAAGGAACACACCAGACAGGTCAGGAATAAAGTTGTGGATAGGTTTAAAGTAGGGTTAGGTTATAAAAAAATATCTGAAGCTTTGAACATCTCACAAAGCACTGTTAAATCCATCATCTGAAAATGGAAAGAGTATGGCACAACTGCAAACCTACCAAGACATGGCCGTCCACCTAAGCTGACAGGCCGGCAAGAAGAGCATTAAAGTGGAGTTCCGGCCCAATTTCTTTTTTTTTTTTTAGCAAAAAATACCCCTAGAATAGTTAGGGGTAGTACATTTAAAGAACGCTATCCTCTAAACTGTCCCCTGTTTAGATTAATTGCAGCATGAATTACTTACCTTGTGAAGTTCTTGTCCAGCGCGGCCATCTGCGGGGTGGGCAGCTTAAGCCGCAGTGTCCCTCTTCCTGGATTTCACGAGTCCCAGAATGCTATACCCTCGTCACTTCAGGGGCAGGCGTGTCATCCCACAGCTGGTTCCGCATCATTGCGCATGACCAGAAGCTGTTCTCCATCCATCAGCAGAGAATGACACGCCTGCACTGGAAGTGACGAGGGACACCGGTGCAGGCGCATTGATTCCTGGGATTGATGACACTCATCTCCCAGAAGTGAATGCAAAGCAGGAAATGACGTCGGCGGCCACGGTCGCATAAGGAGGAAGTGCAGTGATTATTCATTAAAAATAAGATAAGTGAAACAAAAAAAAAATATCCAATTCGTTTTTAGAATGTAATAATGTTATGTATGGTATGAAGTTTAACCGGTTGCCGATCGCCGCACGACTATATACTGCGGCGGTCAGCCCCGGCCAGGCAGAGTGACGTATCGGTACGTCACTCGCCTGTCACTGACTTGCGAGCCTATCGCGGACAGGCGCGCGCCCGCCGAGGCGCACGCCCGCCGCGGCTCGTTCACAGACAAGTCAGTGCGTGTGACCGGCGGACTCGATGTCCGCCAGTCACACTGCGATCGCTCCTGTGAAGGGAGAAAGA
Organism: Pelophylax lessonae; assembly: GCF_965119305.1. NCBI lineage: Eukaryota > Metazoa > Chordata > Amphibia > Anura > Ranidae > Pelophylax > Pelophylax lessonae. The sequence goes on along the minus strand of NC_138770.1, from coordinate 536,775,045 downwards.
CAGAGCAGCTTGTGTAAACAAGCTGCCTGTCAGTTCTCCCTGTGTAAAAGTGAAGATCTGTCCGTTCTACTATGTAGAACGGTTGATCTTTGCTTTTACACCAATAGGAATGTCCCTACAAAGTTAGAATCACGCCCCTAGGACACACTTAACCCCTCCCTGTCCAATAAAGTTAACCCCTTCCCTGCCAGTGTCATTTTTGCAGTAACAGTGCATATGTATAGCACTGACTACTGCAGTAATGTCACTGGTACCCCCAAAAGTGTCAAAAATGTCAGTCAAGGGTCCGATCTGTCCGCCGCAATGTCGCAGTAGCGAAAAAAAAAATCGCAGATCGCCGCCATTACGCGTTAAAAAAAAAACACCAAAAATGACAAAAATCTTTCCCTTTGTTAGTAAACGCGATAACTTTTGCGAAAACCAATCAAAATACGCTTTTTGCGATTTTTTTTACCAAACATAGGTAGCATAAAACAAATTGGCCGAAAAATGTTAAAAAATTTTGATTTTTACTTTTTTTTTGGGGAATTTCATATAAAAAAAATGTGAAAAATATTGTTATTTTTGCAAAATTTACGCTCTTTTTTTGTTTATAGCGCGTGATCAAAAAATCGCACAGGTGATCAAATACCACCAAAAGAAAGCTCTGTTTGTGGGGAAAAAAAGGACGTCAAATTCGTTTAGGTACAGCGTCGCACGACCGCGCAATTGTCCGTTAAAGTCACGCAGTAAAAAATCGCAAAAAAAACCCTGGTCCTTTAGCAGCCAAATCCTCCGGGGCTTAAGTGGTTAAAATGTGGCTGAAACTCCGCTTTAATCAGAGAAGCAGCCAAGAGGCCCATGGTAACTCTGGAGGAGCTGCAGAGATCCACAGCTAAGGTGGGAGAATCTGTCCACAGGACAACTATTAGTCTGCACTCCACAAATCTGGCCTTTATGGAAGAGCAGCAAGAAGAAAGCTATTGTTGAAAGAAAACCATGAGAATTCTTGTTTGCAGTTTGCGAGAAGCCATGTGGGGGACACAGCAAAGATGTGGAAGAAGGTGCTCTGGTCAGATGAGACCAAAATGTAACTTTTTGGCCATAAAAACAAAACACTATGTTTGTCAGAAAGCTAATACTGCACATCACCCTGAATACACCATCCCCACCATGATACATGGTGGTGGCAGCATCGTGTTGTGGAGATGCTTTTCTTCAGCAGGGACAGGGAAGCTGGTCAGAGTTGATTTGAAGATAGATGGAGCCAAATACAGGGCAATCTTGAAAGAAAACCTGCAAAAGACTTGAGACTGGGGCAAAGGTTCACCTTCCAGCAGGACAATGACCCTAAACATACAGCCAAAGCTACAATGGAATGGTTTAGGTCAAAGCATGTTCATGTGTTAGAATAGCCAAGAAAAAATTCAGACCTAAATCCATTCGAGAATCTGTGGCAAGACTTGAAAATTGCTTTTCACAGACACTCTCCATCCAATCTGACAGAGCTTGAGCTATTTTGCAAAGAATGGGCAAAGATGTTACTCTCTAGATATGGAAAGCTGGTAGAGACATACCCAAAAAGACTTGTAGCTGTAATTGCAGCGAAAGGTGGTTCTACAAAGTATTGACTCGGGGGGCTGAATACAAATGTATGCCACACTTTTCAGATATTTATTTGTAAAAAAGTTTAAATATAATTCATCATTTTCTTTCCACTTCACAATTATATGCCACTTTGTGTTGGTCTATCACATAAAATCCCAATGAAATACATTTATATTTTTGGTTGTAACATAACAAAATGTGGAACATTTCAAGGCACTGTAAGTTACAATCTGACTCTACAATCTTTAGATTTACCAACAACTCGGCAGTGTTCAGGTCTCCCTAATTGGATACAGATTGATTGGATATTTTAAATTGTATGATTAGTTTGTAACATGTATAGGGAATGATCTTTAAAGGAATTGTTTTAAAGAGAATGGCCTTGGAAATTGCTGATTGTCTTTCTGTCATGCTGAGGCTTCCCTATAAAATGACTGACTTAGAACAAGTATGTAGCCAGCAGACCATAATCAGTCATGCCGGAGAAACAGCATGACAGCCAGGGAACTAGCATTTATTTTGGAAGATATTCAAAATGGTATACTTAGAAAAATCCCCGCTCAACCCTATCTAGTCTATGACATAGACTGGATAGGGTTGAGCAGCAGGAAAGTATGCTACAAACTACTGGATGGTGATATTTTCAGCCAGCACCCCATTTCTGAGTACCAGCGGGAATGTAAGGAAAAGGGGTGCTGGCTATGAACCCCTTTTCCTCATGGTATGGTGGCAGGGATATAGGTAATTGTCAGGGCTCATTTTGACCAGGTCCCAGGGTGAGGAGAGTGACGAGGTCCCAGGGTGAGGAGAGTGACGTCGCTGTCACTGGGGAAAAGGTTAGCTGACCTTTTCTCTGGGGTCAAGCGGCCTCCTGTTCCCGCTCAAAGTTAGCCTTATCTCTGGGGAGATTAGTGTAGTTGACCTTTATTTGAGGTCAAGTTCCCCCCTTCCCGTTAAAAATTCCCCCCTAAATGTCAGCCAGTTCATTCCAGAACCCCTTAGTAAGGGCTATTTAAGGGGGACCCGCTGCAGCTCAGGCTTAGCCGCCTCAGAAACTGAGCTGTGGCGTTCCCCTCTGTTTTGATGGATACATTTATTTGAGTTAATTCTGTTTATGTTACAACCTGGGTCGTAGTGGCTAGGTTGTTTGAGTGTGTCTGTATGAATAACTTATGAAATGAATTGCTTATTTATGTTTGGTTTGAAATAATAAAACATATAATAAACGGCCGTGGCCTTAGACCGCATTCACACTGAAGCGGCACGACTCCTGCACGACTTCGGGGGCGACCTGTGAAGTCCCGTGCACCACGACTTCGGCGCGACTTGCACGGACTTCACATAATGGAAGTCAATGCAAGTCGCCTCCAGGTCGCCCCGAAGTAGTACAGGACCCTTTTTCTAAGTCGGAGCAACTTGTGTCGCTCCTATTAGAACGGGTCCTGTACCAGTCAATGGACCGCGAGGGACCGCGACTTGTCAGGCTGACAAGTCGCCTGACAAGTCGCGGCAGTGTGAATGGAGTCTTAATTTGTTCCAACCCAATGTAGTGTTGTGTCTTATTATTATTTATCAGATTAACAGTTTAAGTTTTAGGTATAGAAGTACTGTCTGCTATCCCATATATATGTTCTCTTTCATTGCTTAGAGCGGCACTACAAGTATTAACAGGCCACATATTCAAAATGGTGGCACAGTTTTCTGATGACAAGTTCTCTTAAACCTCCACATCTTACTGAAAAATATGGGAAAAGGGGGGCTTTTAGCCCCCCCCTTTTCTTATTGGATGGCGAAAGGGGTCATTTTAGGCCCAAGTTACTGATCAATTATTAGTATTAGATATAGGTAATTTAGTATAAGAGACCCTGAGGTATTAGGAAGCTGAACTTTTGACCCCTTAGCTAGGGCAGCACCTTTTTTCCCGCTTTTATTTCCCGCTTTTTAGTAGCTAGGGAGTTTTAGTCATGTAGCTAGGTAGATTTGGCTTACCTCTATTTTTGTAAGCGAATGGAAGTTCTTCCCGATCCTGCTTCCCGCCCCAAAAGCCCGCTCAGACCAGCTTTTGGGGCTATATAATCAGCTGTTCATGGCTGTGAAAGTCAATCTTTCCCTGGAAATCTTCTGATCCAAATTTTCCCCTCCCTCCCTCCCCTAGTTAGTGGCGGCCATAATTATTATGTGGTAAGGTCACCTCTATGTTTTGAGGGGGACAATGTTATTCTCTGTTTTAAATGTATGGGTGAATTATTTTAAATATGTTATTTGGTTAATACGGCCCGAGTTGTGATGACTGGGTTGTTTTGTTATGGGATTTACTGTGTTATGTTTATTTTATTATATTAAACCAGTAATAAATGGCCAAAGGCCAAATAAATGGCCTTATTTTGCCAAAGCTCAAGTGTCTGGTGTGCCTGTTTTTATTATTATTGATAGTTATGTTATTTATGTTAATATTTTAAGTATAGCATCCTTCCATATGGTTATTGTATTTCTTTTTTAATGTAAGGAAACATCCTAACTCCTTTGCTCTGTATGTGTAAAGGTTGCACTCTGATGTTCTACGAGACCTATGAAGGGAACTCTATGGAGCAGAATACCTCTCCCAGATATGCCCTGTTTGCAGAAGACAGCATAGTACAATCAGTTCCGGAGCATCCAAAAAAGGAGAATGTTTTTTGTCTCAGCAACTCTTTTGGAGATGTGTATCTCTTTCAGGTCAGTCAAGCAATATTTTTTCATTAACATCCATTTTCTATTACCTGATACCTCCTAAAGCTGGGTACACACGGGCCGATTGTTGGGAGACATTTCGGCCCTATGTATGGTAGTCTGTCTAACATATGGCAATGGCAGAGAGTGCTGGTCTTAGAGTTCTAGCAGGGGGTGGGGGGCGTCCCCTGTCAGAACACAACAGCTCAGTGGGGGAGATCGCTATACTAACTTTGCATAGTTAGTATAGTGGCTTTGACCAGAGCTGACAGTTCTTTTTCGTTCCACCCACTGGGTTGAACAGAAGAAAACAAATGGTGTGTACCAGGCATAAGACTGATGTCAGGTGGGCTATTATGTCATTGGAGATAAATTGCCGACATGATCGCCAAAGAAGTTGCCTGTATTTCCCTATGGAATCACTCCGGCTGTAGCTAAACGCAGTGAGATGATGCTCTATTGTTGGCCCAGACTCTGCTGAACCTCAAACGCCAGTGATGGGAGTGACATCTCGTTGCCCTAACTACAGAGGGAAGGATTCCACAGGAACAGAAAAGGCAGCTGCCGCTATCAGTGGGCAGGCTGCCCCCAATCCTCTTCACAAATTGTTGTTGTATTCTGTGTATCATACATGCATAACCTTATCCATTGTTTTGTTAAACTTGAAAATTTTAAATAAAAAAAAAAAACAAAAGAAAAGGCAGCTGCTGGTAAATTAAAAAAATTGCTATTGGCAGGATCGCTAGCAGGCGCCTGACATCAGCCTATCACAGAAATGTCTTCTGTAACATATTGCACCATGCTAATACTGCCAGGTTAACCATTCTTACCTTAGACTGAATTTTTGTGATAGTTGTCATAGGGTATGAATGGGTTACGTGGAAGGAATCGATAAGACTTGATGGGTCTGATCTATGAAAACTGTGCTATAGGAAACAATGGTTGTAGCATCCAATCATCTTTTAATCTCCAAGGTTTAATATGAAATAAGGATTGGATGGACAACAACACATTATTCTTTTAGCACACTCTTCATACATCAGTCCTGTTGTAACTTAACCACTTGCTGACCAGCTGCCATAGTTTTATTGGCTAGAGGTGGAGCCAATCAGCTTGTCCGGTGGCAGCGATATCCACCGGGCACCCGCGATGGCTCCCCATGGAGACAGAACGGCGGTTATAAACATGTACTGTAAACACAGCAGACCGCTGTTCTGTCAGGGATGAACTCAGGGATCCTGTGTTCCTCCTATTTAGAAGCACATCTGTGTTCATCCAGTGAGCCCATCCCCCACACAGTAAGAAAACACCCCCTTGGCAAACATTTAACCCTTTGATCGCCCCTGGTGTTAACCCCTTCCCTATCAGTGTCATTAGTACAGTAACTGCATATTTTTAGCACAGATTACTGTAGTAATGTCACTGGCCTCCCCAAAAGTGTCAAAAATGTCAGCTAGGTGTCCAATCTGTCCGCCGCAATGTCGCAGTCCCGCTAAAAATCACTGATCGTTGCCACTACTAGTAAAAAAACAAAAATTACATAAATCTTTTCCCTAGTTTGTAGACGCGATAACTTTTGCGCAAACCAATCAATATACACTTATTTTTCACCAAAGATATTTAGCAGAATACATGTTGGCCTAAAATGATGAAAAATTTTGATTTTTTAAATTTTTTTTTATTGGAAATGTTTTATAGCAGAAAGTAAAACATATTGTTTTCTTTCAGAATTGTCGCTCTTTTTCTGTTTATAGCGCAAAAAATAAAAATCACAGAGGTGATCAAATACCACCAAAAGAAAGCTCTATTTGTGGGAAAAAAAGGACGTTAATTTTATTTGGGTATACTGTAGCACGACCACGCAATTGTTAGTTAAAGTAACGCAGTGCTGAATCGCAAAAAATGGCCTGGTCATTAAGGGGATAAAACCTTCTGGTCCTTAAGTGGTTGAAGTGTACTTCCATTTTTGTCACATATTTAAGATAACACCTATTTTATATTTGTTACAAGTTCCCATTCACATAGGACAAAAAAAAATGCTACTTTTTACTTGCTGTTTTCTGAAAACTCCAAAACTGAAGTTTTCCTCTGCTATGCAGATGGGACTACGGAGCTAATGTTTACCATAATTAACCCTGTTTGTACTGTGCAGGCAGATCTCATTATCTATATTATTATTACTAGGTTTGACTATTGTCTGCATCTCGATCCTTAAAGCCGTTATAAACCCTCTCATGTACCCAGTGAAGTGAATAGCTTCAGATGATACACAGAGATGAAACAATCCCCCTACATAAGTTTTACTTGTTTATCTGCAATATTTTCTTCCCTACATTCTTTCCTAAAATCCTTCTGCATCTGTGAGTATCACAGAGGAGGCGGTGGAGAGCTGCAGTTAAAGTGTGTAAGAGCTGATTGGAGGAAAGTGACATCCTCCCCCCCCTCTCCACCCACTGCACAGGAACGAAGAAAGGATACAGAGCTGTGTTCTGAATAGACAAACTTTGTGCTAAGCTCCCTTCTCCATTACAGATTTATCTCCTGTGTCAGGAAAACTTCTTAGAAGTGACATGCTGATAACAGAGAAAGGAATCACCAGGGAGAAACGACACTAGAGACAAGTAAACACTACAGATATATGTGCTTTGTTCAGATTTCATGACTGAGGTTTGCAACAACTTTAACCTAATAGAGACCTACTAGAGAGTAAAGATGATTCTTTTTTGGTTCCAGCCTGGTACAACCTGGTTTTTGGTACGACCGGACAAGCTGGTTGTATACATGTTAACCAATAGATCGACTTGTGTACAACCAGCCTGCCCATACATGAATCTAAATTCTGCTGGTCCCCGCTGGACTGGCCAAATTTCGTTCCAGGTATAGCTTTCAGTGTGTCGCTCTTTGTCCTTGGGGACAGATTGAGTTTCCTCTGATTTCAAATTGTTCAGAGTGGCTTGCAATTAGTGATCGACCGATTATCGGCAAAGTCGATATAGCGAGGGCCGATATGCACTTTGCCCGATATATCGTAATGGGCCTTTTGATTTACCGATATTGCCGATATTTCGGGAAAGTGCTTGTACCGGAGTGATGCCTGCAACTAGAGGCAACCCTCCCGTTACCGGTGTCCATAGCCGACGGTCGGCTGTCTTGTGATGATGCGGCTGAGAAGCGGCTCGGCTGTCATTCCAAGGAGCTGGAGGGGACCTCCCAACGCCTTCCGCGGCTCGCCTGGGTCTCCTGTCCCACCGGGAGACCCGGGCATCCTACCTTCACCACCGCCGTCTGACCGGGTCTCCATCTGCACCCCCGCCGTCTGACCGGGTCTCCATCTCTTTGAATTTGGCGCCGCCGAGTACCCGGAAGTGACATGACATCACTTCCGGGTACTGGCGGCGCCGAATTAAAAAAACTTACAGCATTCAAAACAGCCAAACTAGGCATTTGAATGCTTTTAAGTGCAGAGGAGGGGTTTGGGGTCTTTTAGACCCCCAGATCCTTCCACCACAGTACCTGTAGACATTAAAAAAAAATATATATATATAGTTTTTTTTAATGTCCGAAAATATCGGCCAATATCGGCCGATACCGATATCCGATGACCAAAATATCAGTATTGGTATCGGCGGTAGAAAAACTATATCGGTCGATCAATACTTGCAATCTGTTCACAGCCTGCTCCACGCAAACCCACAGAAAGGTAGGAAATATGTTTTTTTTTTTTTTTTAATTATTTTTATTTATGCTGTGTGAATGAGAACACACACACATTAAACTACATAACTGGAAATACCATTTAAATGTAGGTAACATATCATTCTTTTGTTTTACAGGCTACTAGTCAAACTGATTTAGAGAACTGGGTTACTGCAATTCACTCTGCTTGTGCATCACTCTTTGCCAAGAAGCATGGGAAAGAAGATACTGTCCGACTTCTTAAAAGTCAGACCAAAAGTCTTATGCAAAAGGTTGATATGGACAGCAAAATGAAGAAGATGGCAGAGCTGCAGCTCTCGATTGTGAGTGACCCGAAAAACAGAAAAGCCATAGAAAACCAGGTATGGATTTTTCATGTTTTTATTTTGTTTTCTTTCCAGACAACAATTGTTAGGTTAATCATTATTTTTAGATGGGTTAGTCAGTCTGACTGACATAGTTGCTTAAAAAATTGTTGTTTGTGACCATGGACTGATGACCTGACCTTTTATACAGTGCTGTGCCATTTGCCCCAATCTATTTTTGTTGTCTAATATGAACAGCATGTTGAACTGTAGATTTTATGCACTTCACGTGTTGGGTGATTGTCAACGTTTTGTAGGATCATCTGTAAAATTTCATTCACTTTAACACGGTTTTGTAGAGAAACACGTTCCTATATTTGACTAATGGTAGAAGATTGTAACTAGAAATAATGTCTTCGGATAGTCCAGCTTGTGAAGTTCCGTAGAAGACTGAAGATGCATCTTTTTTACATTGTGACCTTTTTGCTTATGGCTGCTCCACAAGTATGGAAATACCAACGTAGATTGCAGTTTTTGGAAGGATTTAATCGTTTCTCTATCAAATAAGTGATGAGATTTTGTAACCTCTGGAGTGACCTTGTCAGGCTTGTGTCTCCTACCTTTCCTCCTCTACTTCAGCATGTTTGTGTGTAAATATATTATATGAACTGTCTGCACATTCTCTATCTATCTATCTATCTATCTATCTATCTATCTATCTATCTATCTATCTATCTATCTATCTATCTATCTGTCTGTCTGTCTGTCTGTCTGTCTGTCTGTCTGTCTGTCTGTCTGTCTGTCTGTCTGTCTGTCTGTCTGTCTGTCTGTCTGTCTGTCTGTCTGTCTGTCTGTCTGTCTGTGTACTGGGACAGATGAGTGGGCTTGGATTAATATAGTTTGCTTACAGGGCCATTTATCTGCTCCTTTACGCATGTAACCACTCAGGTCTGTGTACAGAAGTGAAAAAAAATTCCAAAAGTTTGAGTTGTCATTGGAACAAGAGAAGATGAAGTCATCCAGTAGGGACACCTGTTTTGTCTTAAAGTGAATTTCCCCTACCTTTGAGGAACAGAAGAGTAAGGCCCCTTTCACACGGGCTGTCCGATCAGGTCTGCCTATCAGTTTTTCAAATGGACCTGATCGAACCCTCCATTTACCCCTTTAGAGCGGTGGATGTCAGCAGTGACATGTCCGCTGACTCTTGCCGCGATCTGATCCAATCCTATCCGTAAATCCAGAAAGATTTTGGTCCTATATTCCATCTGTCTGGCGGATCGGGTCAGATACGATCGGATGAAAACAGACTGGTGATCCATTTTCACCCTATCTCCCCATAGAGGAGAGCAGAACTGTGTCTGTCTCCGCTCTGCACAGTGAGCGGAGATGGACCTGTCATCCGCCTGCTTAGCAGAGATCAGCAGAGCGATCCCCTGAGCTAGCGGAGTCTGTCAAACAGAAGCACCCGTGTAAACAGGGCCTTACTGTAGAAATCTCTCCAGACAGGAAGTGAAGAGAATTATTTGCAATGAGAAACTGTTCATTACCCCAGTGGTGGTCAACTGGAAAATTAAGAGAGGGCCTAAATTGAGGCCTCCAACACTTCCAGAGAGTTTGCTACAATAGCAGTGCATTTTCGCAATTTCACGGTTTAAAAATGTTGGTTCTGCTGCAATTTTTTGCAGTGTATCACAATGCACACTGAAGTAGTTGGAGTACTGTAACCCCCAGCATTGGTGGTGTCAGTGGTTGGAATAACAAACCCACAACATTGGTGTAGTGGCTGCAATAATGACCCCAAGCACTGGTGCCAGTGGCCACAGTAATAACCCCCAACATCAATATAAATGTAATAACCCCAACAATGAAATCTTATCCACCCTCCATTGGTCCTCAGTGGCAGTCAAATTTAACCCCATACTGCATTGATAGTTAGTGGCTGTAAAAGTTACCCCCCCCCCCCCATTCTCCTTTCCACCCCATCACATTGTTGTCATGGCAGTAAAAGTTCTTCTTCCCCTCTGCTTTGGTGGTAATAACAGTGAAAGATAAGTACCCTGTATTGATGGTCATGGCAGTAATAGTTACCCTCTCTGCACTGGTGATCATGGCAGTGAAAGTCAACCCCCCAATGTTGGTGGTCATGGTAGTAAAAGTGTTAACCCACCTCCCATATTTGTGGTCATGTCAGTGAAAATGTTAACCCCCATCCCCCTTGTATTAGTCATCATGCCAGTGAAAGTGTTAACCCCTGCTCCATCGATGATCCCTTACCCATCACACGCTCCATCTTTCTCTTCCCAGGCAAGGACTTTACTTGTACTGTGGGCAGAAATAGCTTTACAGTCTCTCTTTTAGTTCTGGGTGCTGAAACACAGTGTTCCAGGGCCTGGCACCCCACTGCCACTCTGCAGTCTGGTACCCATTAGCCCCTGGGTCGTATTTTGGGCACCGGGGCATTACCCTATTCAACACTACTTTAACCCTGTGTTTCCATAGCATGCTGCCCTCTTCTGCTAATTATATTAATCAACAGGACGAGAGACAGCTTTATGCCTGACAATATATTTGTAAAAAGCAAAATACATTTAAAAAATGATTTAAGTTAACACCATCTATGAAGGCCTAAGGAACCCCTAGTCCTAACAATGACACAAATCTGTGTTTTGCTGCAGTAATAATGTTTTATATTGATTTCCAGTTAGCAGTTTCCAGTGGCATTCCATTTATGTGTAACGTTCATACTGAGAGCAGAGGAGGAGGCTGCTGGCAGTGCTGCCAGGGTAGTGTTATTCCTTTTGATTAAACGATTAGATGTCCAATGTCTTTAAAACAAAGCAAATTGGCCGTAGCAGCAGAAAGATTTGACTGAATTATGGTGAAAAGCTGTAAGATTTACGTACATAATAAATGAATAAACTAATTATTTTTTTATTGGTCATGCTAAGTTATGCTCATTTGGAATGTGTTCTGCTTGTCAAATACCAGCTTCAGTGTTTATTGGCAGTTGCTTACATTCATATGTGAAACAAATCTGATTCGTGAAGAAAGGGAATAAGTGTTATCATAAGTTGGACAATTGTTATAAAAAAGTGGATTTCCATGAACTTGTTTTTATTTCTCAATCTATCACATAGATAATAGGTAGGGCTCACTTTTTAGAACACCAAAATTAGTTCATAATTTTACATGACCTGCAATTTGATTTTTATTGTATGACCACATTTTGCTATAGCCAAACTCCTGTTCATTTATATACAGTAGTGGACAATTTAAAACACTTAAAAAGTAGGAGTTTTAGGCAGAACAGTTTTTTAACTCTATATACATTCAAGGTCAAACAAAGCATGCACACATGCAAAACCGGTAGTGTGGGGTAGGGTCATTTAAATGGCAATTGTGACACATTTCTGCAGGTGTGTAGGCATACCTCCCAACTTTTTGAGATTGGAACAGGGGACACCTATTAGTAAAAATATGTAGGCATAAAACACACCCCCTGTCACACCCCCTTAAAGGAGAATTATAAAAAAAAAAAACGATTGGTTAAACTCACAAGTGCTTTTTTTTTTTTACCACTACTCTTCCTTTATATTGGCTTTTGAACTTTACAAATGCAGCAATTTAGAAGCAGGATGAAAGGTTTAGCACTGGGAAACACTATTTGAACGATAAAAAGTGCATTTTATATATAGATCAGACTAAAATGAGGGACAAATGAGGAGGAAAGAGGGACAGAGGGACTTGTGTTCCAAATCAGGGACAGTCCCTCAAAATCAGGGACAGTTGGGAGCTATGGTGTATGTGGTCCTCAGCCTTGCACCAAAATCATTAAATCACTGCAACATTTTCATTGTTAGTTCTGATGTAAGCAGAAAATTCAAGTAGTTTTTATTTGTTTTTTACTATATGGTGCTATGGTTGTGACAAATTTATAAAGAAATACTGCCATATAAATGATAAGGAAAGTGAAGGTAAATAAGACCCACGCCATGTTTCAGTAAATTGTTGATTGTGTCCCATGTGTAACTTTTGTGTAGCATCTTTGAGACAATTCTGCGAAAACATTTATCTTTAGAGCCGTTCACACTACCGCGACCAGAAAGTCGCCCCGTGACTTTGAAGAGACTTGTTTGGAAGAGACTTGGAAGAGACTTGGAAGAGACTTGTGCAGTACTTTGAAGAGACAGGCGACTTTGTCTGTGGGGAATGCCTGGCTAATCTCTTTCTTCTTCCTGGAAAGTCTGATAACAAGTCGCTTCAATTAAGATAAGGAGGCGACTCCCATTGAAGTATATGGGACAAGTCGGATCACAGGTCGCCCCAAAGTAGTACAGGACCCTTTTCTGAAGTCGGAGCGACTTCAGTAGTGCCAATTAAGACAGCACTGATTGATTAACATTGCTTTTGTTATGTCAAGCGACCTGGGGCTACACACGTCACCTCACAAGTCGTGCTAGTGTGAATGGGCTCTTAAACTTCTCCCTAACTGGTATTTTGTACATTTTCCTTACTCTTCCAACTTTTCCAACTTTTGCCTGAAAAACCTTACCAATTTTCAAGGGAGATGCTTGCAACAGTTTTATCAGAGTTGTGACAAATTCATATACACCTTACTGATACATACATGAATCTGTTGCAGGTTCTGCCATTTGTGTTACTACTGGGAGTCAGGTTTCTAAAGAATATCTATGACACTCTAAATTCCAGGGTATATTTCTCATGGTTTTTCTAGAAGGTCTGAAGGCTGCTGTGCAGGTGCCAGGATGCTTTTTGACCTCTTGGTTTTAGCTCTGCTGGCTGAACAGCCCTGAGGTCATAGACTTTACACACAGCCTTCTTAAGCCTTGTACACACTACTAGAATTTTTTTTTTTGTTCAATGCAGCGGTTTGAAAAAAAAAAACAGAAAACCTGACAGCGGTTTGAAAGAAAAAAAAAACCTGACAGCTCAGGCCGGAGCTGCTGTACTCACAATCTGTACAGCGATCTCCCCTGTTGAGCTATTGTGTTCTTACAGGGGGACGCCCCCCCACCAGAACCCTCTGATTAGTGCTCTCAGCCATTGATTGGGAGCAGGTTGGCAGACACCTTTTTCGGTCATGAGCCTCATGCAGAAGCCAGCTGGCCGTACACACGGGCCGAATGTCGACCAGTCTCTATTGACATTCGACCCTTTTGTGCTAAGCTTTAGTATGCCATTATACTTCTATATTTGCAAGAACATAATTAGTGCCAGACTCCAAATGCCAATGGACCAAGAGAACTCTCGCCACATCCCTAATATATATAGAAATTAAGAAAAAAATAGGTGTTTCCAAAACAGCAGACCCTGAAATAGCCCCACAGGACCCGTATGTATGAACAGGATACACCCAATGTGGGACTTTAAAGGCGGGGTTCACTTGGCATATGTAGATAAATAATAATAAAGAGCAATTGAATAAAATGCAATAATTTTATTAGTACATAAATAACATAGAATAATAATCAACAACGATGCGAAGCATCAATACAGATATAGAGATTCAATTTGTGCAATATAAACGATTTAAGAACCATATCCTAAAGTAATAGAGTCAGACAGGTCCAGGTCCTTCTATATTTGCATTAGGGATGAGCACATCACTGCACAGAACAATCTGGCTCCTCCAAGTCATGCTCTGTGTTTCCCCTTCTCAATTGCCGATAGAAAGGTTCTTAAAAATCAGCAACATGTCTGATTCAGAGGCGTAACTAGAACCTTCAGGGCCCCGATGCAAGAAACCACGAAGGGCCCCCCAAACCCCTGGCCGGGGCCCTTCCCTTCAAGCCCGGGGCTTTTCCCACTAATCCTGGGGCTCTTTACTCTCGTTGCATGGCCTTTTATTATGGTCCTGCAGCAGGATCCTTTCACAAGTTCTGCAGTGGGCCCCCTTCCTGCAATCTTGGGGCCTCTCCACAGTGGTGCAATGCCAGGGCCCGGTTGCAAGTGTGACCTTTGAGATCCTGGAAGTTCACCCACTGGTTTGCTACTGGGCCCCCTGGAGCATGGGGCCCGGTAGCAATCGCAACCCCTGCAACCCCTGTAGTTACGCCCCTGGTCTGATTCCTGGCAAAGAATGAAAATACGGTAGTTCCTGCAGAGAACATCCTGAGAGGGAATTATGACATCACTTCCCTCAGATAGTATCAGCTCCTTTATTATCTCCCTCTAATGCTAATGAACACACTCTGCAAGATGGCATATGGATAATAAAAATTATGCATAATGCAAAAGGTTACACACATTTTCAAATTTACACAGTATGCATGCACAATTTTTTAACTTGCAGTTTTAGGGTTTTGCAATAAATAGAAAACTGTTCTGGTTTTGGCTTCTGAGCTGAAAAAAATCTTCACTAGAACTGCTTTTAACTGGTGCAGTAGGGAATATTTTTGGATGTTTTTATAAAGCCTAAGGCCTGCATCACACTGCCCCAGTGCGATCCTACTACATTTTGGGCAGAATATAACCCGCACAAAAGCCTTTCACATAGACTTCTTTAATGTCTGTGGTTTTGGTGCGGTTTCAAAAAGCGCATCAAAGATGCAGCATGCAGGAGTTTTAGTGCGCTTTCTGAAACTGCACCAGAACTGCAGGACCACATAGAAGTCTATAGGAAAGCACAGCTAACCCGCATTAAAAACGCAGATTAGCTGCGTTGTAGCAAAAAAATTGTGGAGTAGTGTGAAGTCACCCTAATGGCCTGTACAAACGATCAGAAAATCGAATGAAAAATACCGCTTTTGAAGCGATCGTACGATAATCTGATCATAGTACACAGGAGCCGATTATGACAGTTCATCCGATCAGACAAGCGTGAACATTTTTCTCGTACGATACCAGATTGAAAGATTTTGGTTTAATCAGTACAGTTGTCGTTAGAAAATACAATACAAATACACTACAACACATGACATCACTTCCGATTTTTTATTCTGTCATACGAGAATTTTCGTAACTTTAGTAAACTCTTCATTTTTTAAAAGAGACTAGCATGCCAAAAAAAAAAAATAGATGATCATTCGTCCGATAATCTCATTGCATGTAAAGAAACAAGAGGGGCGTTGCTCCAGGTGAAGTATTTAGGTTTGAAAAGGTTCCACGTATGGGTGCTAGCCTGCTAGCCCTGGATCGTTTCCGAGAAACAAAATTTAAAGAAAGAAATGGCACCCCATGCCTAAGCCTAAGTCCATTTTTTAAAAATTGCAAAGTGAAACACATCAGACAGTAGCAGGAACAGATTGTTGATGCCTTTCTCACAAGAATACTGTGCTTATTCATAACCAATAACTGAATAAGCAGAGTATTCTTGTGTGAAACGCGTTAACCATCTGTACCTGCTACTGTCTAATGTGTGTCACTTTGTTTTAAAAAAAATGGACTCAGGCTTAGGCATAGTTGCAGCCATTTCTTTCTTTAAACTCATCGTGTGTACCAGGCATAAGTCTCCAGGATGCATTGATACTTCCTCCAAGCCCATAACAGTATTTCTCTTACGTCCTCCGACAGTCGCCGCCCACTTATACAGTCTTCACTTATGGGGTATTGACTTCATCTCCACATGAGTTTCTAGGAAGACTGTATGAGTGGGCGGCGACTGTCAAGGGACCCCAAGAAAGGATTTTTACGGTAAGATTTTACAAAAATTCCTTTATTTGTATCTCAGTACAAACCTGAAGCTGGGACACAGATATCTATGCGTAGCACCTGTGTTGCTCTGATTGTGGTTGCACTGCTGTGCAAACGCAATGAAAAAATTTGATAAAATGCACGCTTTTCATTTTATCAATGTGGGTGCTTTTATTACATTTTTGTAAAAGGTGGACTATGCTTTTAAGAAATTGCTATCTTTTTTTTTTTAAGTATTTTAATTTTAATTTACAATAAAGTTACAAACATAGAAACAGATTAAACATTCAGCACTACAACACATCAGCACCAGTGAACAATGCAACTCCCAGACCAATTATAGTGACAATTTTCTTGTAAAAAGGTACATGAAAAGAAATAAAATAATATTTTTCAAAGGCAATACCACATCACTCCAGCAATACCAACAGTAAGGCTCCTTTGACACGGGCTCTCCGATCAGGTTCACCTGCCGGTTTTTTCAGGCGGACCTGATAGGACGCTCTATGCACCCCTATGGAGCAGTGGATGTCAGCGGTGACATGTCCGCTGA
Source organism: Pelophylax lessonae (assembly GCF_965119305.1). NCBI lineage: Eukaryota > Metazoa > Chordata > Amphibia > Anura > Ranidae > Pelophylax > Pelophylax lessonae. The sequence goes on along the minus strand of NC_138770.1, from coordinate 536,758,542 downwards.
CACCCGCTGCTATCCGATCCGATCCTGTCCATGAAATCCAGACAGATGGTGACCCTATTTTCCATCAATCTGGAGGATAGGATTGGATGAAAACGGACAGGCTGTTTTCATCCGATCTCCCATAGAGGAGAGCGGGGATCTGACATAGTAAGCGGAGACGGGCCTGTCATCCGCTTGCTGAGCAAATTGGAGTCCGCCGTGCGTAAAGCCCGTGTGAAAGTGGCCTAGATATATTCAGCATCTTGCCCACAATACGAACCTTTAACCAAGGAGCAATAAATAATATATAAATATATATATAAAAAAATAAATCTGACGCTGTAGAATTATTATCCATCCAACCGCCCAACACCTTTTTAAATTTATCAGGTACCCCTCTATTAACCGTTTGCCGACCGCCGCAAGTACATATACTGCAGCGGTTAACCCCCGGCCAGGCAAAGTGACTTATGGGTACGTCACTAGCCTGTAAGCCAATAGGGGGCGAGCGTGCGCCCCCGGAGGCGCGCTCCCGCCCCGGCTCGTTCACGGACACCTCCGTGCGTGTGACCGGCGGACCCGATGTCCGCCGGTCACTCGCGATCGTCCGCTGTGAAGGGAGAAAGGCTGGCGGCTAATGTAAACAAAGCCGCATGTCATTCTTCCCTGTGTAACAGCACAGATCATAAGGTACTGCTATGTAGGGCTGTTGATCTGTGCTGTTACATGTAAAGCCACATCCAATAACAGTTTGAAACACGCCCCTAGGGACACACTTAACCCCTCCTTCCCCAATAAAGTTAACCCATTCCCTGCCAGTGTAATTTTTACAGTAACAGTGCATATGTATAGCACTGATTACTGTAGTAATGTCACTGGTAACCCCAAAAGTGTCAAAAATGTCAGTCAAGGGTCCAATCTGTCCGCCGCAATGTCGCAGTCCCGCAAAAAAAATCGCAGATTGCCGCCATTACTCGTTAAAAAAAAAAACAACAAAGATGACAAAAATCTTTCCCTTAGTTAGTAAACGCAATAACTTTTGCGCAAACCAATCAAAATACGCTTATTGTGATTTTTTTTACCAAACATATGTTACAGAAAACAAATTGGCCAAAAATGTAAAAAAAAATTGATTTTTACATTTTTTTGGGGGGAATTTCATATAAAAAATGTGAAAAATATTGTTATTTTTGCAAAATTGTCGCTGTTTTTTTGCTTATAGCGCATGATCAAAAAATGGCACAAGTGATCAAATACCACCAAAAGAAAGCTCTGTTTGTGGGAAAAAAAGGACGTAAAATTTGTTTTGGTACAGCGTCGCACGACCGTGCAATTGTCCGTTAAAGTCACGCAGTGCCGAATCGCAAAATAGGGCCTGGTCAGGAAGGGGGTAAAATCTTCCGGGGCTTAAGTGGTTAAGAAATTCTTATTTTTGAACACTAATTCTTTTGTGGAGTAATCCATAGCAAGTTAAAAGAGTTCAGTACTTGAGTCAGAACAGTACAAGATGGTTTCTTTTTGCTGTTAAAGGTTTCATATTTACTCTATGGAAAATGGCAGATAGTTAACATGGAAAAGCTTTCATTTTTGGAACGCCAGTAAGGTTTGAACACTTTCTGTGTGATATATCGGTTTTTCACTTCTTTTCTTAAATTAAAAATTACAGTAAGCAACTTCAGAAATATCCTAACAGCATGCATAAAAATAGTAATGCGCTTGTCAAATAATATCAGCATGGAAATCACAGCTATGCAAATGTAGATGGAATTTAACATGTAAACAATGCAAAATGCTCTCTTTTAAGGATAATCTTCATCTGAAAGAATTGTCTTTTAAAAAACCTGAAAATTTCCAGTCTAATAGGAAAAATAGCAATGCAAATCCAATGTAATAATAATATACAGTATCATTGTTTACCAATCAAAAACACTCCCTGTGCGCGCAGGAGAATACCGGCATTGTGTGTTTTCTATTAGTCTGATAAAGTAATCCTTAAATAGAAATACGTATATGATACAGCTGGTATTTTGCAGAACTCAATTTATTTGGCTTACTTGACACAGAGTGAAATAATTATAATTATAATAATAATGTAGTACGTTTTCCCAGGAAGACTACAAAAGGACCAAAATATTCATTCCCCAACACACCCTCCACAATAGACACTGTTGGCCCACTACTTTTATGATCTGCTGCTTTTGAAGTCAAAATACTAAACATGTTCTCAGCAGCTATTTATCCAAGATAATCTGCTGCGTTAGACTTTTCTGTGCTTGGTCATGAGACCAGGCGTCACATTTTAGTGTTTTAAAGGAACAACAGCTCAGTGTTTCATTACAATTACCGTATTATTAGCCTAATATGTTTTCCTTACTCCCTTGATCTGTACTTGGGTTTTCATCTTGAATTTTGAGGTCTGGTAGAGATAATTTGGACAGAAAAAATGTCATTTAACTTTCTTACTTTAAATAGTATTAAAGGCATACTGCGGTTGAAATGAACCACTTGCCATCCGGGCCAATTCTGACATTTCACTTGCATAGATAAAAATCTGTTTTTTTTTTTGTTGCTAGAAAATAACTTAGAATCCCCAAACATTATATATATATATATATATATATATATATATATATATATATATATATTTTTTTTTAGTAGAGACCCTAGGGCAGTGATGGTGAACCTTGGCACCCTCGATGTTTTGGAACTACATTTCCCATGATGCTCATGCACTCTGCAGTGTAGTTGAACATCATGGGAAATGTAGTTCAAAAACATCTGGGGTGCCCAGGTTTGCCCATTGTTTGCCATTGTTGCCCTAGGAAATAAAATGGCGGTCGTTGCAATTTTTTAAGTCACGCGTTATTTGCGTAGCATTTTATCAAATGCGATTTTTTAAAAAAAATTAAAACGGTTCATGAATTTAAAAACAAAAACACTGAAGTTAGCGCAATTTTTATATAATGTGAAAGATGATGTTACTCTAAGTAAATGGATACCTAACATGTCACACTTTAAAATTGTGCACACCCTTGGAATCGCACCAAACTTTGGTACTTAAAAATATCCATAGGCTTTGCATTAAAATTTTCGTACAGGTTACCATTTTAGAGTTATAGAGTGGGTCTTCAGCTAGAATTATTTCCCTTGCTCTAATGTTGGCAGCGATACCGCACATGTGTGGTTTGAATGCTGTTTAAATATGCAAGCGCGGCCTACGTATGCATTTGCTTCTGCAAGTACAAGAGGATGGGGGTGCTTTACATTTTTTTTTTTTTTTTTTACACTTTTCCTTAATTTTTGATTTATTTTTTATTACTTTTATTCCTGTTTCAAGGAATGTAGACATCACTTGTAATAGGAAAAGAGCATGACAGGTTCTCTTTACGGAGAGATCTAGGGTCTGTAGGTCCCCAGATCTCTACTCAATGCTGAAAAGCCTGAGATTACACTTTCCTTTAATTTTGGGAAAGCCTAAAATGAAAAAAGAAAAAAAAATTATCCTAAGCTTCCCAGCAAGTAAACAGCAGTGTTTACATCTTCAGGCACCAGAAGTGATGTTGTAACATCATTTGTTGCTGACTGTCTCATTGGGTAGCTTTTTACTACACTTCCTGAGATGAGATGATGAGATTATTGGATTATTAATCATCTGTCTTTTGTTGCATGCTAGTCTCTTATCGAAAATGAAGAGGTTACTCAATGTACGAAAATTCTCATAACACAATAATACAACTTCAGAAGTGATGTCATGTGTTGAATTGTTTTGTAATGTATTCTTTCGTTTCCGAGCATGCGTAGTCTTGCTCTCATGATTATTTTTGGACCAAATCTGTACTAATTAAATGAAAATCGGACGTGGTGTTCACTTACGATAAAAAAATTATAGCCTGCACCTTCAGGGTTTGTTGTCTGAAAAGTCAATCTGCTGTCGAAAGCACTATACTAACGATCAGATAATTGGCCAATCGTTTGTCGTAGGAAATTTTACTTCCGATTTGCTTATCGTGTGTACAGGCCTTAAAGTATAACTAAAGGTAAAACTTTTTTTAAGTTATGGATAGAAGGGAGAGGGATTAGAACGCTTGCCAGTTTTTTTGCTGTTTATGCTCCGTTAATGGAGATTCATCCTCTCTATTTGTCCTGTTTACCATTGTCATTGAAAGTGAAAGTAAAAGAAAATCCCAAATTTAGGTTGTCCCCAGAAAAGTAATAGAGGGGAAATCTTCCAATGGGGACACTAGTTCTGGTAAACTGGGGGTCCCCAAAAAATTCTCTTAATTTTGAGGGATTTCCTCTCTGTTTGGCTATGGGCAGGGGTGTTGCTAGGTGGGAAAAAGACCAGGGGCTTCAGCCCGAAGATAAATTTGATAACCCCCTCCCATATTTTAAAGAAAAGCCCCGCCCAAGCTCCTCCCATATTTAAAAGTAAGTACCGCCCAAGCTCCACCCAATGGCCCCCTCAGTCAAGGGTCAGTCAAGGGGTGGTATGGAGAGGAGTACAGGGGGTGAGAAATTGGGTGGTATGGAGAAGAAAGAAGTAAAGGGGGTCAGTCATGTGGTGGTATGGAGAGGAGTACAGGAGGTCAGTCATGGGGTGGTATGAAGAGGAGAGGAGTACAGGGAGTCAGACATGGGGTGGTATGGAGAGGAGTACAGGGGGTCAGACATGGGGTGGTATGGAGAGGAGTACAGGGGGTCAGACATGGGGTGGTATGGAGAGGAGTACAGGGGGTCAGACATGGGGTGGTATGGAGAGGAGTACAGGGGGTCAGACATGGGGTGGTATGGAGAGGAGTACAGGAGGTCAGTCATGGGGTGGTATGGAGAGGAGAGGAGTACAGGGGGTCAGACATGGGTTGGTATGGAGAGGAGTACAGGGGGTCAGACATGGGGTGGTATGGAGAGGAGAGGAGTACAGGGGGTCAGTCATGGGGTGGTATGGAGAGGAGTACAGGGGGTCAGACATGGGGTGGTATGAAGAGGAGTACAGGGGGTCAGACATGGGGTGGTATGGAGAGGAGTACAGGGGGTCAGTCATGGGGTGGTATGGAGAGGAGAGGAGTACAGGGGGTCAGACATGGGGTGGTATGGAGAGGAGTACAGGGGGTCAGACATGGGTTGGTATGGAGAGGAGTACATGGGGTCAGACATGGGGTGGTATGGAGAGGAGAGGAGTACAGGGGGTCAGTCATGGGGTGGTATGGAGATGAGAGGAGTACAGGGGGTCAGTCATGGGGTGGTATGGAGAGGAGAGGAGTACAGGGGGTCAGTCATGGGGTGGTATGGAGAGGAGAGGAGTACAGGGGGTCAGACATGGGGTGGTATGAAGAGGAGTACAGGGGGTCAGACATGGGGTGGTATGGAGAGGAGAGGAGTACAGGAGGTCAATCATGGGGTGGTATGGAGAGCTCCTCTCCATACCACCCCATGTCTGACCCCCTGTATTCCTCTTCATACAACCCCATGACTGAACCCCTGTACTTCTCTCCTCTCCATACCACCCCATGACTGACCCCCTGTACTCCGCGCCTCTCCATACCACCCTATATCTGCCCCCCTGTTCTCCTCTCCATATCACCCCATGTCTGACCCCCTGTACTTCTCTGCTCTCCATACCACCCCGTGACTGACCCCCTGTACTCCTCTCCTCTCCATACCACCCCATGTCTGACCCCCTGTACTCCTCTCCATACCACCCCATGTCTGACCCCCTGTACTCCTCTCCTCTCCATACCACCCCATGACTGACCCCCTGTACTCCTCTCCATACCACCCCATGTCTGACCCCCTGTACTCCTCTTCATACCACCCCATGTCTGACCCCCTGTACTCCTCTCCATACCACCCCATGACTGACCCCCTGTACTCCTCTCCTCTCCATACCACCCCATGTCTGACCCCCTGTACTCCTCTCCATACCAACCCATGTCTGACCCCCTGTACTCCTCTCCATACCACCCCATGTCTGACCCCCTGTACTCCTCTACTCTCCATACCACCCCATGTCTGACCCCCTGTACTCCTCTCCATACCACCCCATGTCTGACTATTGTCCCATCATTTTTTTTCCCTCCTCTTACATGTTATACGTGGGAACACTCACCTTCCCAACCCAACAGATCCAGCAAGCATTGTCCTGCTGTGATTTGCAGCACCTCTTCCACAGGCCTGTGAATGGAAAGCGAAGCATCCCGGTATATGTGGTGAACACATTTCAAAGTCTTAGAGACGTCATGGTACAGGAGATGGTCAGAGACTGCAGACATGGTACAGGAGATGGTCAGAGACTACAGACATGATACAGGAGATGGTCAGAGACTGAGGACATGGTTCAGGAGACGGTCAGAGACTGAGGACATTAAACAGAAGATGGCCAGAGACTGAGGACATGTTACAGGAGATGGTCAGAGACTGAGGACATGATACAGGAGATGGTCAGAGACTGAGGACATGATACAGAAGATGGTCAGAGACTGAGGACATTAAACAGAAGATGGCCAGAGACTGAGGACATGTTACAGGAGATGGTCAGAGACTGAGGACATGTTACAGAAGATGGTCAGAGACTGAGGACATGATACAGGAGATGGTCAGAGACTGAGGACATGTTACAGAAGATGGTCAGAGACTGAGGACATGATACAGGAGATGGTCAGAGACTGAGGACATGATACAGGAGATGGTGAGAGACTGAGGACATGTTACAGAAGATGGTCAGAGACTGAGGACATGATACAGGAGATGGTGAGAGACTGAGGACATGTTACAGAAGATGGTCAGAGACTGAGGACATGATACAGGAGATGGTCAGAGACTGAGGACATGATACAGGAGATGGTGAGAGACTGAGGACATGTTACAGAAGATGGTCAGAGACTGAGGACATGATACAGGAGATGGTGAGAGACTGAGGACATGTTACAGAAGATGGTCAGAGACTGAGGACATGTTACAGAAGATGGTCAGAGACTGAGGACATGTTACAGAAGATGGTCAGAGACTGAGGACATGATACAGGAGATGGTCAGAGACTGAGGACATGTTACAGAAGATGGTCAGAGACTGAGGACATGATACAGGAGATGGTGAGAGACTGAGGACATGTTACAGAAGATGGTCAGAGACTGAGGACATGATACAGGAGATGGTCAGAGACTGAGGACATGATACAGGAGATGGTCAGAGACTGAGGACATGTTACAGAAGATGGTCAGAGACTGAGGACATGATACAGGAGATGGTCAGAGACTGAGGACATGATACAGGAGATGGTCAGAGACTGAGGACATGTTACAGAAGATGGTCAGAGACTGAGGACATGTTACAGAAGATGGTCAGAGACTAAGGACATGTTACAGGAGATGGTCAGAGACTGAGGACATGATACAGGAGATGGTCAGAGACTGAGGACATGTTACAGAAGATGGTCAGAGACTAAGGACATGATACAGGAGATGGTCAGAGACTGAGGACATGTTACAGAAGATGGTCAGAGACTAAGGACATGATACAGGAGATGGTCAGAGACTGAGGACATGTTACAGAAGATGGTCAGAGACTGCAGACATGGTTCAGGAGACAGTCAGAGACTGCAGAGATGATACAGGAGATGGTCAGAGACTGAGGACATGATAGAAGATAGAAGAGCACTAGGGGGGCCGGAGAGCACAGGCGAAGCAGAGAGCACTGGAGGAGCTGAAGGGCATGGTGGGGTGGGGGTGGGGACTGGAGAGTTTTAAGAGGGGGTTTGGAAAGCATTGCAGGGGGGTTGGAAGGCGCAGGGGGTGGAGAGCACGGGGGGGACAGGGAGCATAGGGGGGAGGGAGATGAAAAGCACAGTGGGGAGCTGAAGAGCACCGGGGGAGGGCTAAAGAACAGGGGGCAGTCCAGTGCACTGGGTGGGGGGGTTAAGAGCACTGAGTCGGGGATAAGAGCACTGAGTCGGGGATAAGTGCACTGAGGGTGGGGGGGGGGATAAGAGCACCGAGTGGGGGGGGAATAAGAGCACTGAGGGGGGATTAGAACACTGGAGGGGGGGGGGGGTTAAGAGCACTGGTGGGCCAGCAAAAGAAGTTGTATAGGAGGGGGATGGGGCAGCTGCATATAGAGGAATTGATCTTCCCCTATTCTTCCTGCAGGAGGGTTATTCAGCAGCTGCAGAATGAATAGGGAAAGATGAATTCCTCTATATGCAGCTTCCCCATCCCTATACTACCCAGCACACACACTTGAGCAATGGGCACTCACCTTCTTCCCGCCGAGGCTCCGCCCCTTCTTCCCGCCGAGGCCCCGCCCCCTTCCCGCCGCGGCTCCGCCCCCGCTAGTCCCCGGACTGAAGGAGCTGCCACTGCCTGCGGTTTACACAGTGCCCTTTACGCCACTGCATCCAGTGATTGGTGGGCGATCTGGGGCAGCCGCAAGGAAGGAGAGTGATTGCCGCTGTCAAGTAGCATTGATTTCGGGTGTGGGCGGGACCGGTATGCGGGGCTCCGCCCCATTGTTCCGTGCATAGAGAAACAGAAGCTGTCTGGGGAGGAAGGTGGGCGTGGCATACCGGCCCCGCCCACACCCGACATCAATGCTGAAACTTGACAGCTGCATTCACTCTCCTTGCGGCTGCCCCGGATTGCCCACCAATCATTGCATGTGCTTTATAAATCTTACACTGCTGAGGAATGTAGCCCGAGTTCTCGGCCAAACCCAGGCTTTGGGACTCGGGGCTAATCATTTTAAAAAAGCAACAGGAGACCCGGGGCTTTTGGGGAGCACACTCGGGGCTATAGCCCAGGTCAGCCCCCCCCTGCCGACGCCACTGGCTATGGGACAGGAAGTGAAGAGAAATCTCCGCAATGAGACCCAGATGGCAAAAAGAAATTTGACAGAGGTTAACCCTCCCTTACTCTATCCAAAATGAAAACAAAAATCACCTGGTTCAGCAGGAACTGGCTGAATTGTGATCCATGTGTGGACATCGCTGTTTGACAGAAGTCGATCTTTAGATCAAATTCAGTCAAACGGAAATGTTGGAAAACCTTTGTCTATCAGTGACTGCAAAATGAAGAGAGATAACACCGCTCAGGCTAGTCAAAGTCCACGATTCAAGGTGGGTGCTGAACCTCAGCTCGCCACCAGGAGAAGCATAACAGGAGAAAATGGTCGCCCACCACCATGGAATCCGATGAAGAAAAGTTCCTTTATTCACATAAGTGGTACAAGATACAGCAGGGTAGGACAGAAGACACATTTCACACGACTGCTACGTGCTTGTTCACTAGGTAGTGATACCTTGTACCACTTATGTGAATAAAGGAACTTTTCTTCATTGGATTCAGTGGTGGTGTGCGACCATCTTCTTCTTTTATATATCAGTGACTGCAATCATTGATCAGTGTATTCTGATAGTGGAGAGTCCCCCTGTCACAATACAATGTCCCGACGCGGGAAATTCCGCCACTCAAACAAGCCAGGTGGATGGAGGAATCCCGCTGACAGAACATTGTATTCTGATAGCGCTTGCCTGACAGCCTGCTGGCTGAGAAGAAAAACGAATCATCTATGGTCAGCTAAACTGAGAGTAAATTTTTACAGTGAGCAGAGTTCTCCTGTTAGGCTGGCCATAGATTATGCAATTTTTTTTTTTCCTTTCAACAGTTGATGGGGAATCCCTTTAGCTGTGCTATTGTTTTCTGACAGTGGGAGGTTTCCACACCGTCAAAATACAATGATCACTGTTGGTTTTTGTCCGCCGGCAGTGATTACACAAAAAAAAAAAAACTTGACAGGCTGGTTGACTTCAGTACAACCAGCATACCCATAGATGGATCAAAAATTGGCCAATTCAGCAGGATTTTGATCCATCTATGGCCGGCTTAAAGGGGTTGTAAAGTCAGAATTATTTTTTTATCTTAATTAATTCTATTCATTAAGATAAAAAAACCTGTGTGCAGCAGCTCCCCTCTACCCCCCCCCCCCCCCTTAAGCTTACCTGAGCCCCATCTTGATACAGCAATGTCCACGATTGTCTCAGCCATCTGGGACTCCCCTCCTCATTGGCTAAGAAACAGCGATGGTGCCATTGTCTCCCTCTGCTGTCAATCAAAGTCAGCTAACCAATCAGGAAACAGATGGGGCGGGGCTGAACCGCAGCTCAGTATCTTCGGCTCAGGTGCCCCCATAGCAGTCTGCTTGCTGTGGGGGCACTTGAAGGGAGGGAGGGGCCAGGAGAGTCTAAGAGGCACCCGAGAAGAAGAGAATCCAGGCTGTTCTATGCAAAACCAACTGCACAGAGCAGGTAAGTATAATATGTTTGTTATTTAAAAAAAAAAGACTTTACAATCACTTTAAGCCAGTAGTCACCATTACACCTCACCTTACCTCTTGTTCTGGTGATAACGGTAACATTTTGGATTCCTCATCGATTTCTGTCTCTGCGATAGGGGCCACAAGGTCAAATAGTGTAGCAAGGACACAGACAGACATAAGAACTTACCAGGAGTTTGAATCTCTTCCTACTGCATCCATAACAAAAAAAAAAAAAAAAATGGCTTTACATATACTTTAAAGCTGGCCATACACTGCTTTTTATTTTCTGATTTCAAGCCATAGGGGGCCATGATGCCTACGGATGGTTCTGTCACCGCCAGCTGAATGAAAGCAACCAAAAAGTTTGTGGCTAACCTTTAGTTTTAAATCAAATATATGGAGTGCAGCCTACCTGTCTAGTACTTTTCTTTCTGCCAGTCATTACTTTGGGTATTGCAGTAGACTCTCTTTAGTTTCTGGCTACAATGACAGGGCTTTCCAACTCCATTTTGATGGTAACCATGTGTTTTAGATAGCCTTGTTATTTATGGCTTTAGAAATGAGATCTAGGGATCTCTAAGATCATCTTTAGTTCCTGGCTAGAGTGACGAGCAAATAATTCGGATTAAGGTAAATTAACTGAGGTTTCTGATTTGATTTCTGGTATGGGTGCAGTGGCAGAACTTGCTGGATTGCAATAGTAGTAGTGATTGGATCACTGCTTGCCTTGAACTCATCTTGTTGTATTGTAAGTTTTCAAACTATGTGCTCTGCTGATGTGTGTGCAGAATGGACAGCACGGTAACAGGTCATAAAGATTTGCAATTTTTAGAGATGCACCAAAATTTCTGCGGCCGAAACATAGCCGAAAATTGTGTTTTTGGCAATATACCAATAAGAGAAAAAGGTACAGAAAATGGCGCTGAAAACACACACGATTTTGTGGTAATTTTACCACGATTGTACTGTTCTTATGTTTTTTTTTAAAATAGGTCATGTTACTCAAAAATCACATCAAAAACACAGCACGGGTGCGCTATTGATGCGTTCTTGCTGCTTTTATTTAACAGGGAGGTGCTTTTTTGGTGTGTTTTTTCCAACTGACTAAAAATGCAGCAAGCAAGATTTTTAACATCACAACGGAAGCGCAACGGACCAATGTGACGTCATACATAGAATTTAAAGGGATACATTGAGCTTTTCTTGAGCTAAAGGTGCCAATAATGGTCAACAATAAATTCATATTCATTTGAGTTCATGATATTAATTAAAAAGTCGAGTATAATACAATTATATATATAAAAATATAGATTTTTAAAAAACTGTGATTTTCTGTTTCGATTATCGGCCAAGTGCACCCTGCTTTTTCGGTCTCGGCACCAAAATTTCCAGGAACAACCAGGATTTTCTTATGCGTTGTTAAGGAGGCCTTTGTGAGAACTGTTAATTGAAACTTAGGGGCTGCAGGATAAATTGGAAGTACCTCTGGAAAAAGATGTTGGCAGGCCGCTATCTGGCACACACCCTGTGGCTCCCTAAACTTTACAGGTGACTAGCAGAGTCTACCTACCCCTCATTTGACACACTTAAAGTGTAACTCCACTTTTGTTGAGAAAAAAACATTCCCTTCTGGGTGATCTATGTACTCTACAAGGATTTTAACAAACTTTGTTGCAGATTCCTAACCTTTAGTTAGTCCTGGTTCACACATATGCGATGTGGGAACCCTGCAAATCCACTGCGGATTCTCACATTGCATTGAACTTGCAGGCAGTTCACACTGCCCATATGCGAATCACTGGGGGTGTCAATACAAAGTTAAGGACACCTCAAGATCAGTCCGCATATCGCAGTGTGATTTGTCAGTTTGGACATGAGTCGGATTGTATAGGTGTGAATCACCATGCGATACGATTCTGCTGCCGACCCAAAAGTGCATGTCATGTCCGAATCCGATGCAAATTCAGCATTACAATCCGTATGGCTGAATTTGCTTCGCACAGACATCTCATGTGATTTGCAGAGCAGTGCGCTCCGAATCACATGCAATGTCTGTCATCGTTATAGTGTGAACCGGGACTCATTCTGAAGAAATCCCTGTGTGTTGTCTCTGCCCATGTGGGAAAGTGAGTCTGATGGGAGTGGTTTCATAATTATCAATAAGCTGTGCACCTGCAGGGCACTAATGAGGAAAGCTGCTGGGTCTGCATCCCTTTAGCTGTGATTTCCTATTATAAGTATCTAACAAAAAATATTTCTCTTACGTCCTCCGACAGTCGCCGCCTCTTCATATTCGTCACATATGGGGTATTAGACTTTGCTCCGAAGGAGTAGCTAGGCAACAGAATATGTTAACAATAAAGCTTTAACATATCCCACCCTCAAGGGGTGGTCCCCTCAGTCAATACCCTCCTACTTCCTGCAACCATATCTCAGTTTTAATGTCTAGCTTGTCAGGAGTGGCTGGCTCTCTCTGTGCTGGGACTTTTTGTCCCAGACTCTTTCTTCTTTTTGATATTTTGTTTGAGTTTTCTCTCTACCTTTACTTAGCTGTTATTTTTGTCAGCATTAGTTAGTTCTTCGGACGAAGAGGATCATGCGGACTGGGTCTCGGGCTGATCCCCCTGGTCGCAGGTCGTGGGTCAGTGGCTTCCCAGTCTGCCATCGAGCGTTCAGCCAGGTAACGCTCCTGGCACAGTGAACGACCCATCCCTGTTCGGTGCAGGGATGATTGGTGAGGTGGCTACCTCACCGGACGCTGTGCGGTTTCTGAACCGCCATTGTGTGCGTCTTGAATTGCGACTCTCCCTGCCTCATGTGCAGCGGCTTGTTCGCCTGTGCGGGTTCCCCACGCCATGTGAGGTAAGTGTATCTATGTGGGGACCTGTCTGTCTGGGGGGGGTCTCAGTCTGGGACTGTGTAACCTGCCTTTAATCACACTGCTTGTCTCCCTATCTCTCGGCTGCATGCTGTGGGCTGCAAGGGGGGGGGGGAGCTGTATGACACTGAGTATGTCAGGCTGGGCAGTGTGAGGAGCTGTGTGCTGTGGGGCATGTTTTTAATGGCATGTTGGGGCATATACAGCGATCGCTGCGGCGATCTAACATGTATCCATATAATGGGATAATATTGTGTGTGATTTTATGCACTGTGGAGCGGCGATTTCGGCGCCAAACGACGCCATTTTACCGGCGCCCGCTCCGGCCGCATGGTTTACATGCACGGCGGCCATTTTCTTGTAGCCTCCATAGGCTTACATAGAGCGCCCTGGCAGCATCACTTCCTCTCTCCTGGAAGCACCGATCGAGGCAGCAGCAGCAGCGGAGTCTCCTCAGGTTTTATCCTTCTATTCCTGTGTTCCATTGCCTGTATTCAGTCTGTATATTCCCTGTGGGGGTCTCATTGTGCCTGAGTGTGGTGCGGTGGGCTGCGCTTGCCGCGCTTGCTGTAAGGGGGCAGTTAACCCTTGGTTGTCTGGCATACAGGGGCAATGGATTCTCAGGAGGGCAAGTTTCCCACAGTATTGGTGGAAAGCCAGGGGACCGCTGTTTCCCCCCCAGGGGGGGATTTAGCCACTATTGTGGCTGGCCTTGCTGCACAGGTGCAAATGCTGGTGGCTGCTCAATCTACTAAACGGCCCAGAGTTGCTCTGTCCTCTGATTCTGAGGGTGAAGGTGATGGGGCTGTTCTGGCGGGGACCCCCCTATCGGGGTCCCGCTCCTCTCTTGATCTAGTGGGGTCTGAGGTAGAGGCTGAAGTTGAGGGGGTTGATAATTCTCCCCCTGGCTCGCCTGAAGAGCTTGCAATCATGGATGAGTTGATTTCTTCCATTAAGCAGACGCTACGTTTGCAGGACGAGGTGTGTCCCCCAGCTGCCTTGGCGGCTTATGGGACGCAGAGAAAACGCAGGACGCCGCAGGTTTTTCCCTGCAATGCTGATTTTCAGCGCGCTGTTAAGGACCAATGGCGCGATTTGCGCAAGCCTTTTGCGGTACCAAGTAAATTTAAGCTGCGTTATCCTTTCTCGCCTGCCACTGATGAACGGTGGTGTGTGCCTCCGCCAGTGGATCATGCTATTGCGGTTTTGAACAAAGCCACTGCGATCCCTGCAGAGGGATCCCCTGTTTTCCGTGATGCCACGGATAGGAGACTGGAGTCTCTTGCCCGTCATACTTATTCTGTTACGGGTTCTATGCTTAAGGCTCTGTTTGCTTCTCTCATGGCGGCCCAGGCGATCGCAAGTTGGACGCAGATGCTTAGGCGCGTCCTAGTGGCCGATTCGGCCTCGGCGGCGACCCTGGATATGGTGGATCAGATCCACCAGGGTGTCATGTATCTGTGTGATGCGGACCTGGACCTGATTCCGTTGGCCGCGCGTGTGCACAGCGTGGCGGTGTTGTCTCGCCGCCTGGTTTGGTTGAAATGTTGGTCGGTGGACCAATCTTCACGTAAAACCTTAGCCAATCTGCCTTATGATGGGTCTCGCCTTTTTGGGGAGTCCCTGGATGTGTTGATTAAGGGGATTGCCGGGGGTAAGAGCACTCTCTTGCCCCATTTCCCCAAGGCTAAGGGGGCTTCTGGGAAGAAGCATGCTCATTTTCGGCCCCCTCAGGGGTCCTTTCGTGCCTTTCGGCCGCACTACAAGGGCAAACCGTTCAAGGGCCAAGGCTCTCAGAAGAAGCCCTGGTCTGGGAAACAGAAGTCCGGTCAATCCGGACCTGCGGCCCATAACAGTTCGGCCTGAAGGGGCGCCCTCACCCAGTTTTGGGGTGGGGGGACGCTTGCTCGGTTTTCTTCAGCCCTGGTTGGCCCGTGTGAGGGACAGATGGGTTCTGGAAATCGTTCGATCTGGTTACAAGATCGAGTTTCTCTCTCGGCCGGAGAGCAGATTTTTTCCCTCAAATCTTCAACTGTCTCCAGAGCGCCTGCGGGATCTGCACCTGGCGGTGCGGGACCTGAGGGCTCAGGGAGTGGTGGTTCCGGTGCCTCATCGGGACAGATTTCGGGGGTTTTATTCCAATCTGTTCACCGTGCCCAGGAAGGAGGGCAAGGTTCGTCCGATTCTGGACTTGAAAGCTCTGAACCGCTCTGTGCGAGTTCGCAAGTTCCGCATGGAATCCCTGCGCTCGGTGGTGGCTGCCCTGGTTCCGGGGGAATTCATGGCCTCCATCGATTTGAAGGATGCGTACCTTCACATCCCCATATTCGAGGGTCATCAGAAGTACCTTCGATTTGCCATTGCGGAGGATCACTACCAGTTTGTGGCGTTGCCCTTTGGGCTCGCCTCGGCTCCGCGGGTCTTCACCAAGGTGCTTGCACCGGTTCTGGCATTATTGAGAGCCCAGGGCATTTCTGTCCTGGGGTATCTGGACGACATTCTGGTTCGGTCTGCGACCAGACAGGGTCTGGAGAAGGACCTGTCTGTCACAATGCAAACTCTGCAGGAGTTCGGTTGGACGATAAATGTTCCAAAGTCGACACTGAGTCCGTCGGTTCGTCTCCCCTATCTGGGAATGATACTGGACTCGGTGCAGGCGAAGGTCTTCCTGCCGGAAGACAAACTCAGGACTCTTCAGGAGGAAGTCAGGTCCCTCAGGGACGTTCCACACTCGTCTCTGCGGACGGGTATGAGATGTCTGGGATTGATGGTCTCGGCCTTCGAGGCGATTCCTTTCGCGCAGTTTCACACGCGGGGTCTCCAAGCGGAGATCCTGTCCAGGTGGGACGGGCGACCTCAATCTCTGGATCTTCAGATCTCGTTGAGTCATCGCACCAGGGAAAACCTTCTGTGGTGGCTCCAGTCCCCGTTGGTGTCCGGGGGCAAGTCGTTTCGTCCGATCTCGTGGACGATAATCACCACGGATGCCAGCCTGTCGGGCTGGGGTGGTGTTCTGGGCGTTCTGTCCGCCCAGGGGACCTGGTCGGAGGGGGAGTCTTCCCTTCCGATCAACATTCTGGAATTGCGTGCGATAAGGCTCTGTCTTCATCGCTGGACGGACCGGCTGCAGGGCTGCCCGGTTCGGGTGCAGACGGACAATGCCACGGCGGTGGCCTACATCAACCACCAAGGGGGCACCAGGAGTGCCCGAGCGGCTCGAGAAGTGGCCGACATTCTGTCTTGGGCCGAGACTCATGTCCCGGCGATAACGGCGGTTCACATTCCGGGAGTGGAGAACTGGCAGGCGGACTATCTGAGTCGCCAGACCCTGGATCAGGGGGAATGGTCTCTCCACCCGGCTGTCTTCCAGATGTTGTGCGCGAAGTGGGGTCTTCCAGATGTGGACCTGTTCGCGTCTCGCCTCAACTACAAGGTGAAGAGGTTCGTGGCAAGGACGCGCGACCCTCGGGCAGACGCGTCGGACGCGTTAGTGGCCCCGTGGCATCAGTACAGGCTGATGTACGCGTTTCCACCGATTCAGTTGCTGTCCAGGTTCCTTCGCAGGTTGCACTCGGAACGCAGCACGGTGATTCTTGTGGCACCGGACTGGCCTCGCCGGTCCTGGTACGCAGACCTCGTGAATCTGGCGGTCGACGCTCCTTGGCGTCTGCCTTTTCGAGACGATCTACTGTCTCAAGGACCGATTTACCATCCTGCTTTACAGTCGCTGGCTTTGACGGCCTGGCTGTTGAGACCGAGGTCCTGAAGGAGAAGGGTCTCTCTCCAGAGGTCGTTCATACTTTGATCAACGCGAGGAAGTCTTCCTCGGGGAAGGTTTATTACCGTACTTGGAAGGCCTATTTTGCCTGGTGTGAGTCCAGGGGGTTTTCACCCCGCACGTACTCGGTTTCCCGTGTGCTGTCTTTCCTTCAGACGGGTGTCGATCAGCGTTTGGCGCTGGCTACGATTAAGGGTCAGGTGTCGGCGCTGGCCGTTCTGTTGCAACGTCCCGTGGCTTCCAACTCCTTGGTTGGCACTTTTATTCAGGGTGTGCGGCATCTGGTTCCTCCTAGGAGGGATCCTTTGCCCCCTTGGGACTTGAATCTAGTTCTATCTGTGTTACAACGTGCTCCTTTTGAACAGATCAGGGAGATCTCGTTGTCTATGTTGTCCAAAAAGGTCGCCTTTTTGGTGGCGATCACTTCGGCTCGCAGAGTGTCGAAACTGGCGGCTTTGTCCTGCAAGTCTCCGTACCTGGTTGTTCATTTGGATAAGGTGGTCTTGCGACCTAATCCTTCTTTTCTACCGAAACGAGTTTTGGAATTCCATCTTAACGAGGATATTGTTTTGCCTTCGTTGTGCACGAAGCCTAAACATCCGAAGGAGGTGAGATTGCACTCTCTGGATGTTGTTCGGGCGATAAGGGTTTACCTTAAATCGACTGAGTCTTTTCGTAAGACTGACTCCTTGTTTGTTCTTCCAGAGGGTCCTCGGAAGGGCATGGCGGCTTCCGCCTCTACCATTGCCAAATGGATCAGGCAGACCATTGAACAGGCCTATGCCTTGCAGGGGAAGGTTCCCCCTGTGCCTGTGAAGGCGCACTCTACTAGATCACTGAGTACGTCTTGGGCCTGCCGTCATGGGGCTTCTGTAGCCCAGGTGTGTAAGGCGGCGACTTGGTCGACCGGACACACTTTCACAAAATTCTACAAAGTAGATGTTCAGGCATCGGCGGATGCTTCCTTTGGCCGCAAGGTTCTTAGTGCGGCTGTTCCATAGGGTCCCTTGTTGGGGACTCCTGGCTGTTGGGATAGTTTTTTTGTATCCCCTGGTTTTTTTGTCTTTTCCTGGGTTGTTGCTCCTGTTGAGCACTTATTTTTGCTGTTGCCCAGCTGGTTTCCTTCCTTTGGTAAGGTTCCTTTCTTTGATGTGGAGACTGCGTTGCCTTTCGGCGCGGATGCGTTTCCCACCGCTCATGTTTGCACTGCTTTGGGACGTCCCCATATGTGACGAATATGAAGAGGCGGCGACTGTCGGAGGACGTAAGAGAAAACGGAATTTTTGTAAAATCTTACCTGTAAAATTCCTTTCTCTGAGTCCTCCGACAGTCGCCGCCCCCGCCCCTCTTTTGGGGTTTGAATGTATACTCTACTGCTATTCCACTAAAACTGAGATATGGTTGCAGGAAGTAGGAGGGTATTGACTGAGGGGACCACCCCTTGAGGGTGGGATATGTTAAAGCTTTATTGTTAACATATTCTGTTGCCTAGCTACTCCTTCGGAGCAAAGTCTAATACCCCATATGTGACGAATATGAAGAGGCGGCGACTGTCGGAGGACTCAGAGAAAGGAATTTTACAGGTAAGATTTTACAAAAATTCCGTTTTTTGTTGCAGGGGATGCCTGAAATCTGATTTGTATCTCAGGGCAGACTTCTGGGAAAATTAGGGAGCCAATCACACAAGCAGGAAATTATGTTTCTGGGGGGCGTTCTGTACATATTGAGGTAGCCATATTGCATTGCATTTTCCTAAAATTACAGAGCTACAGATTAATCTCTTTACGACAGCCCGCCACAGATGTACTGCGGCATGCAGCCGCTCCCAGGCAAATCGCCGTACATGTACGGTGCTCGTGAGCACGAGGCTAGGAGGCGAGCGCGTGCCACCAGCGGCACACTCCCACCCCCACTCGTCAGCGGGGAAGCCGATGCAGCGGGCAGGCGGCTCCAATTGCTGCCTGACACCCGCGATCGCTCCCGACTGAGAGAGAAGAACGGTCAGCTGTTGCAAACACAGCTGACCGTTCTTCTCCCTGGAATGATCATAGAGCCCCTTTGATCCTTCTATATAGGACCACATGTCTCTATGGTCTTTTCAGAAGCCACACCCTCCCACAGTTAGAATCACTCCCCTAGGCTCACATTTAACCCCTTGATCACCCATAATGTTAACCCCTTCCCTGCCAGTGTCATTATTACAGTAACAGTGCATATTTTTAGTAATGACTACTGTAGTAATGTCACTGGTCCCCCCCAAAAGTGTAAAAAATGTCAGTCAGGGGTCCGATCTGTCCATCGCAATGTCACAGTCCCGCAAAAAAAATCGCAGATTGCCGCCATTACTAGTATAAAAAAAAATCCAATAAAAATGACATAAATCTTTCCTGTAGTTAGTTGATGCGATATCTTTTGCGCAAACCAATAAAAATATGCTTATTGCGATTTTTTTTTCCAAAAATATGTAGAAGAAAACAAATTGGTCTAAAATGTTAAAAAATTTGGATTTCTAAATTTTTTTTTTTTGAGGATGTCATATAGCAGAATGTGATAAATATTGTTTTTTTTTTTTTTTTTCAAAATTGTCGCTTTTTTTTGTTTATAGCGCAAAAAATAAAATCGCAGAGGTGATCAAATACCACCAAAAGAAAGCTCTATTTGGGGGAAAAAGCGATTTAATGTATTTTGCTGTTTATTTTTATCACTGACTGCCTAGTTGCTAATATTATTTGGAGTCGTGTTTTGTTATGTATTGTCTGGGTACGGAGTGTCTTTTCGCAGGCTACCTCCTTTCTCTTGCCTATGTTTTCTACATTTTCTATTTTATGTTGTACTACTGCAATGTGTTGTTTAAAATCAATAAAAAAACGATTGAATACTATTTGGGGGAAAAAAGGACATCAATTTTTTTTGGGTACAGCATCACACGAAAGCGCAATTGTCCGTTAACCACTTAAGCCCCGGAGGATTTGGCTGCTAAAAGACCAGGGGGTTTTTTGCGATTTTTTACTGTGTGACTTTAACGGACAATTGCGCGGTCGTGCGACGCTGTACCTAAACGAATTTGACGTCCTTTTTTTCACACAAACAGAGCTTTCTTTTGGTGGTATTTGATCACCTGTGCGATTTTTTGATCATGCGCTATAAACATAAAAAGAGCGTAAATTTTGCAAAAATAACAATATTTTTCAAATTTTTTTATATGAAATTCCCCCAAAAAAATTAAAAATCAAAATTTTTTAACATTTTCGGCCAATTTGTTTTATGCTACATATGTTTGGTAAAAAAAATCGCAAAAAGCGTATTTTGATTGGTTTGCCCAAAAGTTATCGCATTTACTAACAAAGGGAAAGATTTTTGTCATTTTTGGTGTTTTTTTTTTTAACGCGTAATGGCGGCGATCTGCGATTTTTTTTTCAGTACTGCGACGTTGCGGCGGACAGATCGGACCCTTGACTGACATTTTTGACACTTTTGGGGGTACCAGTGACATTACTGCAATAATCAGTGCTATACATATGCACTGTTACTGCAAAAATGACACTGGCAGGGAAGGGGTTAACTTTATTGGACAGGGAGGGGTTAAGTGTGTCCTAGGGGCGTGATTCTAACTGTGCAGGGACATTGCTATTGGTGTAAAAACGAAGATCAACGGTCCTACATAGTAAAACCGTCTGATCTTCATTTTTACACCAGGGAGAATGACGGGCGGCTTGTTTACATAAGCCGCTCCGCCTTTCTCCCTTCACCGGAGCGATCGTAGTGTGACCAGCGGACATCGAGTCCGCCGGTCACACGCACTGACTTGTCTGTGAACGAGCCGCGGCGGGCGCGCGCCCGCCTGCAATTGGCTCGCAAGTCAGTGACAGGCGAGTGTCATATCCATACGTCACTCTGCCTGGCCGGGGCTGACCGCCGCAGTATATAGTCGTGCGGCGGTCGGCAACCGGTTAAAGTAATGCAGTGCCAAATCGCAAAATAGGGCCTGGTCAGGAAGGGGGAAAATCCTTCCGGTCTTAAAGTGGTTAAAAAGGAAAGGTAATTTTTTTTTATTCAATTAAAATATGGCTTGTGTCACAATTGTATACGTTATATAATTTTTTCATTATTTGCTATTTTTTTTCCCTCACAAAGGTGGAGTTACCCTTTAAGTTGTGGGATTCCCTAAGCAAAGTTTGAGCTTTGGCTCCTGTCCCCTCTCCTCTGTTGCATTTGTGGGGGATCCTAATGTTTGCCCCTAGTACAGCTGGCTTTTTTCATTAGTTGGGGAGCCTGGTAGAAGTTTCCTGCTTCTGATACCTGGATGACATGCGATTGTCTTGGGAGGAATTTTGTAGATCGTGGTGTCATTCACCATTGGATACCTGGAAGAATTCCGAAGTCTGGCTTTTTTGAGAAGTTAGATCAGGGGGCTTTCTTATGCCATGTGAAACCCTGTGTATTCGTAAGAATGATCGAATTAATGCGGAACTAAACCCTCATATCTTTTTTCAGCCAAGGAAGCTGCCATCTCAGCTTCTGCTTGATCTGCAAGTGCCATGGTGCTGCATATGTGATCAGTTATGACAGAAGCTATTTGATGGTTTGACAGTTTGGTTGACAGCACAAGCAAATGTGACAGCATTCCCAGCAAGCCAGGAATGTATCTGTTTTTTGAAACTGTTAAATCGATGGGTTTAGTTCTGCTTTAAACACTCTCCTCTTCCAATGCATTGCTGTTGGAGAAATAGTCACAGGTTATCCATTTTTCTATTAGGGAATGGGAGAAGCAGCTCAGGGGACCTATTCCTGAGACTGTAGTTCTTAGGATATATTGCCTATCCCTCAAGGGCTTTTATTATAGTTTACAGTTTTATACTTACTTAAAGGGTAACTCCACTTTTGTGGGGAAAAAAATAGCAAATAAAGAAAAAATAATATAGCAATAAAAATAGCAAATAAACAATAAAACAAAATAGCGTATACAATTGTGACACAAATCATATTGTAATTGAATGTTATTTAAAATGACCTTTCCTTTTCAATCTGCAGCTGTCATAATTTTCTGATAATGCAATGCAATATGGCTACCTGGAGGTGTTCTGTACACAGAATGTGTACTGACCACGCCCCAGAAACATAAATTTCTGCTTGTGTGATTGGCTCAACAATTTTCCAAGAAGTCTGTCTAAGATACAAGTCAGATTTCTGGTATCCTCTGTAACATGTCATTTTTGGTGAGATACTCCCAATAGGAACACGTCTAAAGGGATGCAGACCCAGCAGCTTTCCTCAGAGCTCTGCAGCTGCCACAGCTGATAGATAATTATGAAACCACTCCCATTCGACCCACTCAGCACAAAGGAACAAACAATGATTTCTTCAGAATAACAAAGGTAGGAATCTGCAACAAAGTTTGTTTAAATGTAATGTACAGAGATCAGCCAGAGTGGAATGTTTTTGTCTCATCAAAAGT
Organism: Pelophylax lessonae; assembly: GCF_965119305.1. NCBI lineage: Eukaryota > Metazoa > Chordata > Amphibia > Anura > Ranidae > Pelophylax > Pelophylax lessonae. Next base: position 536,736,147 of record NC_138770.1, on the reverse strand, counting down.
GGAGTTACCCTTTAAAGTGTATCTTCACTCTCCCAAACTACATTGATTATTTTTAATCCTCATGCTGCTAGCATTAGTAAATTTACTTGTTTTAAACGTTTTTTTTATTTTACATTTTACATTTTTTTTAGTTATTTCCTAGTTTCTTGTCTAGGCAAATGATGTCATAGATCCCAGGAGTCTTCGGAAGAGGAGGAGGGTTTCTCTCAGCTAAGCACACTCTCCTGTATGCATGCTTGAGCTAAGGACAGATGGATTCCAGGAAGTAAATGCTACATAAATCATTTGCCCTTACTCAAGATGGCTACGACCAGAAGTGCTACGGGGTGTTTTTCAAAGTGATTTCTTAGCAAAATAAAGCACAGAGACACGGATGGATGGGGGAGTTTGCTTTAAAGCGGAGTTCCACCAAAAATTGGAACTTCCGTTTTAGGCAGTTCTAACCCCCTGAAATGCCACATTTGGCATGTCATTTTTTTTTGGGGGGGGCGGGTACCTAGTTTTGACAGGTACCCGCTCCCACTTCCGCTCGGAGCGCTGCGGCGCCCTGAGCGGAAGTTCTCCTCTCCCCCTCCCTCCCTGCAATCTTCTGGGACATGTCAGAGGTCCCAGAAGATTGCCGGCGAATCACGTCGCGTAGCGCAACTCGCGCATGCGCAGTGCGTACCCGGCTGTGAAGCCGAAAACTGTCACAGCCGGGTGCCCACACCAATGATGCCGGCGCCGCAGACAGAGAGGTAGAAGAGCGAGGCTTCGGGCGGCCGCATCGCTGGACCGTTGGACAGGTGAGTGTGTGTTTAGGCTGGAACTCCGCTTTAAATATTAAAAATTAATTAAAAAGTGTTTTTGGTCTGTGGTGCTCAGATACAGTGAAGATTCACTTTAACTTTCTCTTTAACTTTCTCTTGTCACTGTTATAGGCTGTTTATATTGCACTTCATTATACAATTTTTGTGTCAAAATAAAAAGATTGTTTTCCCAAAAATTCTGCTTTTGTTAAAAAAACTAATAAATAAATATAACATAGATAATTACCACACAAGCCATTTTGAAATGTCATGTTATAGAAAAAAATAAATAAAAAAAAAAACCAAAAACCTTTTCATTGCAATCTACAGCCAGCTATGATTTACTGTATCTAAAATTGACGAAAATTCATATGTTATGGCCTTGTAACCATGGAAACTGTCTCATGTCAATGGCTCATTGCTTTTTCCAGCAGTTTTATTTCAAATTCATTCTTTTTATTATAAGAATGTGAGGCTTTTGACAAAGAACAAACAGACTAATAAGCCTTGGACCTCACGCAAGAGAAACATTAACCTTAAACATTGCGTAACATTTGCATTTTGATGTGCAATCTCAGCGCAAGAAGAACATATAATACAATAGAGGCAATGGAGTGTCTCCTGAGTGAGAAGAGTGGAGGTGGGAGAGGAGAACCAGGTCCCCTCAGTATAATATCGGAGACGACTAATGACTGGTATTAGTATAGGAATTGGCGTTAAGCCGTAGATAGCAGACAATATGTTACTGGTGGGTAATAGGATTAATCAAAAGACTTTGCGTGAGGAGATCTCAGAGGCAATTTTTTTTTTTTTTTTATAATTGACAATAAGTACTAAAAAGCTTATTCTGTTTAAATGACATAGAGAGGAGTTTTTTTTTCAACAATAGCAGAGTTCAGCTTTAAGGCCAAACAGGGAAATTCTTCTTTTTTCAAATTCTTTGGTCTGTAAAGATCTAATTGAAAGCATTTTTATATCTGTTTGTTAAAGTGGTTGTAAACCTCAGGCATGAAATATGAACAAAGCATATCCCTGTATAGTGTGTGCTTGTCTCTATTAACCTCCCTAGCGGTATTTCCGAGTGTGGCTCGGGGTTAAATTTCAGTGCCAAAAGCGGTAACCCTGAGCCACACTCGGGGTACAGCTAAGGAGATCACTGGATCCTGTAAGAGAGGGTACTCACCTTGTCACCGGGATTCAGCGATGTTTACCGGCAGTGTGCGGCGGCGGATCTTCCTCCTGATGCTCTGTGCCCCGCCTTCCGTCTCCTGCAACGTGACGCTCGCAGGGGGTGGAACTGGCAGCAAATTCAAACAGTAAAACACACCAAACACACTGATACATTACAAAATAAAATAAATTCACATTAGTTTGCCCCCCAGTGCCCTTTCCTGCAGTATTACTGTACTTTTTATTTATATATATATATATATATATATATATATATATATATACATACATACTTTAACTTATTTATAGTTATTTATTATATTATAATTTATGATTTTGTGTTTCAAACGTTATCATACCCAAATTGTTATAAAGAAGAACGCACAGTAAAAGAAAATCATATGTAAATAGTTGGTTTGGGCTGCTCGTTCTTAAGAATTACATGCAAAGAATCATACCGCCAGGGAGGTTAAGAGCGCTGAGTGTAATTTCTGTCTGCTGCTTCGTTCCTCTGCTTTTAGCATGAATTACTTCTGACAAGTTTTCCTGACACCAAGAGAACAATGGTGATGGGGAGGGATCCTCAGCTGATTGATAGCCTCAGCTCTGTTCCTGTGTGCTGTGTGAAGGGGGGTTCTCCAATCAGCTCTTAGAGCTCTCCTCACTGAGCTCTGCAGAGTGAAACTTCAGCTCTCCACCCCTTTTTCTGATAGCTCAGACTAGCTGTAAAAATTACTCCGTCTCCACTCTGTGTGCAGAGATAAGACTGTCAGATACCCGCTCTTCTCTATGGGAGATGGGATGAGAACGGACCGCCTGTCCGTTGTCATCTGATCCTATCCGATCCGATCCAATACTCCAGACGGATGGAAAATAGGGTTTTCATCCATCCGGATTTCATGGACAGGATTGGATCGGATAGCAGCGGATGTCAGTGGAGACGTCTCCCTGCATGGAGCATACGGTCCACCTGAAAAACTGACAGGCAGATCGGATCGGAAAGCCCGTGTGAAAGGGGCCTAAGGGTTTACAGCCACTTTAAGTGAAAAAAAGAGTATAGCTAGCTGTAGATGGTTGGAATATTCGGGCAAATCGGCTGAAATTCAAGCCATGGGTGGTCTCGCAGGTATCACCGAACTCCACAAAAGTTGATCTAAAAATTGACTGAGCCGCATGGGAAATTATCGACCAAGCAGGGACTCCATCCTAATAAATACAGTCACGATTTGGATATCACTTCCGCCTTTGCATTGCATCCTGGGAGCTGTTTGTCATCACTCCCAGGAGGCTGGAATCAGGAAGAACTCCCAGAACACTTCCTGGAATCAGGAAGAAGGACAGCAGATTACACTGCGGCTTCAGATGCCCACGTCTAAGATGGCCGCGCCCAGACAGCATTTTTAAAAGTAAGATTTTGACTAAAATCCAATACGGTACACCTTGTAAGTATGGGAATAGCGGTTCTGTAAAGGGCGATGGATTAGTATTATAGGGGTATTTTTAGTTAAAAAAGGTATTTGAGGCTGGAACTCCGCTTTAATGCGGTAACAACTTGCAATCAAATTTCCTGTTTATTACTCCCCCTCTACATCATAGTAGTCACCCCCCCTCCTTAACCTAAAACCTTAATTTCTTTTTGTTCAGTTACCTACTTTTTTTGTTGTATTGTCCTCCCTGTTACTCCCCTAGATGAAAATGATGTGATCGTACTCCTACAGCCTCTTGGGACATCCACATCAGATATCTTGTGAGGTAAAGGTTGGGTCATGCATTGCACTGGAGGAAGGATCAGGCACTGGACACACAGTGCTGAAGGTGTAAGGCTTTTCTATTTCGTCATCGGGGGCTGGCTGAGAGAGCCAGAAAGAGACAGCCAACTCCTGGTTGGTAGATGGTGGCGCAGAACCGGGGGTGCAGCAGCAAAACAACAGATCACAACAGATCAACATTTGATTTGCTGGGTGTGTGTAAATATTGATTGAGCAGAAGCCGGCATAAAAGATGGAGGAGGGAAGTGTGGGGTGGAGTGGAAAAAAAAACTTAAGTAAGAGGTTGAAGTTCCTTTTTAATAAAATCAGATTGTTGATGCTAAAATTCCAAGAGCCCTGTGTCTTCAAGTATAATACTTATGAATTTCTACTTTTCATTTAACTGAGCACTAAAAAATGTACTGACATATGGACCTGAAATGTGAAGTCGGTCTCATAAGATATTGAGATACTTATCCTGCTGTCTGTCTGCTGGTATTAACCAGCATTATATCAATAACTGACCAGTTTGTGTCTACAAGCACAGTGCTTAGCAAAGGTTATTCAGGGCTCTTTGTGTTTCTCGATCGGTATTTTCTTCCTTGGTTGGCTTGCACATGTAATAATTACCACCCTTGAATCATTATCAGTTATTTAGCAGTGATTAGACACAAATGCTGGAATCATCGGGATAACTTCATTAGTTTTAAAAGTTAAAACAAGGTAAAAGACGTGCTATTTACTATAGATTAAAGGATTGCAGGGACTGATCAGGAAACACTTCAAAGGAACATCTGGCATTGATTGAGTGGCATCGATTGTTTCCAGACTACTAAAAGTAGGACACTCTGATCGTTTGTGTTGATGGCTCAGGATAATTATTGTCAGGCTTGGAAATTATTTGTTAATAACTTAAGTCTTTTAGACCTGATTTTCGGGATTAAAGCGTTAATATTCAATAAGGCAAGTCTTGATTTCAGAGACTCCTTGTTCTTATTACCTATATAATACTGCGTGCATGCTGTCACAATATTTTGTGATTACGTTGCGCAGTGCAGATATCCACCTTTAGTACACGCTTGACAGGACTAAAATCAAACTGTGTTATAAATAGAGCTTTAAGATCTGAGATGCAGGTTTTCTGGAGAACTTTTTGACATGTTGTTTCTCATGAAAAAGGCATCTTGGTTTTCCTCAAGATTATTTACTTTTTTGACATTTGTTCCTTGAGCAGTAAAATCACTAATGGGCATGCTTAAAAAACAGTAAATACATCATTCACCAAGTATTCTGTGGCGGTGAATCAATAACTGTCATTACAAAACGCATCACCAGTAAAATTCACCTGCAATGAATGTTTGGTGAGTGTCATATCCACTGCTTAAAGTGATTGTAAACAATCACTTTGTAAGACCGTATTCACACTGAAGCGGCACAACTTCGGGGGCGACCTGTGAAGTCGCGTGCAGCGCGACTTCGGCACGACTTGCACGGACTTCATAAAATGAATGTCTATGCAAGTCGCTCCAGGTCGCCCCAAAGTAGTACTTGTGTCGCTCCTATTAGAACCGTTCCTGTACTATACAATGGATCGCGACGGTGCACGACTTGTCAGGCTGACCAAGTCGCCTGACAAGTCGTATTAGTGTGAATGGACTCTTAAATAGCTCATTCAGTTTAAAATGGAAATGAAATGCAAAAAATTTTTGTATAGATATAAAAAACAATATAAATACCTTTTTTTTTTCCTTTTTTAATAAGTGATCACATTCCCTCTGTTCTCAGCTGCATAAGAGATGGAGGAGGAGAAGCAGCAGCTTATTGATCAGTAAATGGCTGTGCAGCGGAGTCATGTCAGGACAAGTCTGGCCATTGGAGGAGAGCATAATGAATTCCCAGCATATCTAGAGAACTGATCACAATGTGCTCTCCTACTTGTGACTGTGTAGTCAGTTTTTAACCTCCCTGGCGGTATCCCCGAGCGTGACTCGGGGTGGATTTTTTAGGTTAGGATTGGTATCCCCGAGTCACGCTCGGGGTGGATGTGCAGAGCGCGCAGCGGTGTCTCTTACCTTCTCCTGGCAATCCAGCGATGATCTCTCATTGCTGTGACCGCCAGCCAAGAGTCCCGCCGCTCGTCCGTCGGTGTGATGACTTCCTAGTTCCGTTCCCTGCAGCAGCAATGCTGCATGGGAGCGGAACTGGGAGGGAAATTCAAACTTTGCACAAAACACAAACACATAACACATTTATATTATATATATATATCTATATTATATGTATATGTATATATATATATATATATATATATATATATATATATATATATGTATATATGTATGTATATATATATATGTGTATATATGTATATATATATATATATGCACCACACACACACACACACATATATATATATATATATATATATATATACACACACACACATATATATATAATATATAACGCATGAATTATAATCTAATCAATAATTTAATTTTATTATATATATTATATATTATATAATAAAATTATATTATTGATTAGATTATAATTCATGCGTTTGTGTTTCAAATTGATCACATCTGGGATGTCTACTAGACTCTTGTTTTGGTCAGTTTTAAGTCAGTAATTACTAAGAATTGTAGGCCTATAATACATAACGCCAAATTTCCATGAAAAAAATTGTACCGCTTTTGGTACATAATTCCTGACATAATCATACCGCCAGGGAGGTTAATAGGAAAGCAAAGTGACTGTCAGGAACACCAGGGATTTCACACAAAGGAAGCAATACAAATAGGATACTTTCTTATACAAATACATGGTACAGCAGGCACTTATCAGGGATATGAAGTGTTGGGGTAACAAACGGTTTAAGAAATATACCTCTAAGGCAGCCCATATATTATGCATTTTTTTTGTTCAACCAGTGGGTTAAAAGAAAATGCCTCAATTCCCCCATCTACAAATTTGGATGAGGGAATTCCTGCCACTGAGACTTCTCCACCATCAGAATACACTGATGAGTGCTGGTGGCACTGACCGTTTGGGAAAAACCCAGCAAGCTTGTTGTACACAAGTTGATCGATAGATCAGTTTTAGTAAAATCAGCCTGTTCATACATGGATTTAAATTTGTCCGGTTCGATCCATGTATGGCTGGCTTAGGCCTTTCTCTGTATGCCATCTCTCTTTGTATGTTGTGTATTTTATTCAGCATTTCTACAGCGTGCACACAAACACATATTATATATATATATATATATATATATATATATATATATTGCTCAAAACTAAACTCCTGAGATATGGATCTGGTCAGTTAAGTAGTAGAGGGGGTTGTTAATCAGTTTCAGCTGCTTTGGTAATAATGAAATTAACAACAGGTGCACTAGATGGGCAAAAATGAGACAACCTCCAAAACAGGAATTGTTTTACAGGTGGGGGCCACTGGCATTTTTTTCCCCTACTCATTTCTGACTGTTTTTCACTAGTTTTGCATTTGGCTAGGGTCAGTGTCACAACTGGTAGCATGAGGGGATACCTGGACCCTATAGAAGTTGCACAGGCAGTCCAACTCCTCCAGAATGGCACATCAACATGTGCCATTGCCAGAGGTTGCTGTGTCTCAAGCACAGCCTCAAGCCACAGTCTCAAGAGCATGCAGGAGTTTCCAGGAGTCAGGCAGTTACTCTAGGAGCACTGGACAGGGCTGTAGAAGGCCCTTAACCTATCAGCAGGACCGGTGCAAGGAGGAACAGAATAAGCACTGCCAGAGCCCTACAAAATGACCTCCAGCAGGCCACTGGTGTGAACGTCTATGACCAAACAATCAGAAATCGATTTCATGAGGGTGGCCTGAGGGCCTGACGTCCTCTAGTGGGCCCTGTGCTCACTGTCCGGCACCGTGGAGCTCGATTGGCATTTGCCATTGAACACCAGAATTGGCAGGTCCACCACTGGTACCCTGTGCTTTTCACAGATGAGAGCAGGTTCACCCTGAGCACATGTGAGAGAAGTGAAAGGGTCTGGAGAAGTGGTAGAGAATGTTATGATGCCTGTAACAATGTTTAGCATGACCGGTTTAGTGGTGGGTCATTGATGGTCTGGGAAGGCATATCCATGGAAGGATGCTCAGACCTCTACAGGCTAGACAATGGCACCCTGACTACCATTAGGTATCGGGATGAAATCTTTGGACCCATTGTGGGTCCTGGGTCCTCCTGGTGCACGACAATGCCCGGTCTCATGTGGCGAGAGTATTCAGCCAATTCCTGGAGGATGAAGGAATTGATACTATTGAATGGCCCCCACGCTCACTTGGTCTAAATCCAATAAAAAAAACCTCTGGGACATTATGTTTTGGTCCATCTGACGCAGCCAGGTTGCACCTCAGTCTATTCAGGAGCTCAGTGATGCCCTGGTCCAGATCTGGGAGGAAATACCCCAGGACACCATCCGTCATCTCATTAGGAGCATGTCCCGACGTTGTCAGGCATGCATACTACTTTGAGTTGCTGCAATGAAATTTCAGCAAAATGGACTAGCCTGCTGCATCACTTTTTCACTTTGATTTTCGGGTTGTCTTTGAATTTAGCCCTCTGCAGGTTGATAAGTTTCATTTCCATCAAACGACATGGCAAATTTTCATTCCTAATACATTACCCAAAGCTGTGGGGGGACCTGTCAGTGTTACCTAGCTCTACAAAATTCAACTTAAAAATATTTAGGATATATATATTTTAAAATGTTTTTCCAGCCTCTTCCTGCACCACTGCAGCACATTAGATCACTTATAATGATGGCAGTAGGGGCTTTAAAGAAACCCTGATGATGTAAAAAATGACAATGAGATTTTACTTTAACCCAAATGTTATTTTTGATTGATTTGGCTCCTGGGATTAGCATCTGACGCCAACTTTACTGACAGACAAGGTTTCTACAGAATCCCTCTGGAACCTGCCACTGCTGCTGAAACCAGTTGCATTTTTATAGGAGCATTGGGGAAGAGAGCAGATATATAGAGCCAATTTCAAAATGGCCTTACCAGATTAAAGAAGAACTGAAAGCGATATTAATGTAGGGCTGCACGATATTGGGGAAAAAAGAACATTGCGATATTTCGTTTTCAACGATAAATATCGCGATATTTCTCTTTGTTTAATGCATAAAAACAAAAGCTGAACACTTGGTGGAAACATTCAATCAAGAGAGCAACCAGACCCATCTTTTCAAACTGGATGAAATAGAAAGAGTGAGGACTTACAGTTGTGGTAGGAGGTAGAAAAATACAGCCCGACGTGACATCTGTCCCACACGTTCCCTCTGCCGCCCTGGAGCTAGTTCTCTTGAAGGAGCGGTGAGCGCGGCACAGCGAACCAATCACGTGGTAGCAGCACAGGGAACCAATCAGATGTGCAGGCACGCGTGATTGCTTAGCTGTGCAGCTGCTTACGGCGCGCTGCTCACCGCTGAACGTGTGGGACGGCTGCCAGCACTGCTCCTCCCCCCGACTTCTCCCTGCCTAATGGTAAATATCGCGTCTTCGGCGATATGAATATTGCCCACGCCCGCAGAACGATAGTCGATATCACATCGACTATCGTTCAGCCCTATATTAATGCCTTTTTTTTTTCTAAAACAAACAATTTATACTTACCTGCTCTGTGCAGGTGTTTTGCACAGAGCTGCCCAGATCCTCCTTTTCTTGGGTCCCCTGCCGGTGCTCCTTTCTCCTCCCTCCTGCCAGGTGCCCCCACAGCAAGCAGCTTGTGCATCTTGGAGGCGATCACCTTGGTAAGGGCTGGGTTTTGCTTCCTTTATATCAGAGCCTCCAGCAAGGAGAAGAGTAAGCTGCACAGTAGTGACATCACTAAATGTTTGCTCTAAATCTCGGAAGAATAACAGTCAGAGACAGAATTGGCTAATGGTGGCCACAAATGTATTGATATGATTGTTCAATTGATCATTCAATGCAACTAAAATGGTTGAATTAAAAGATAATTGTAAACCACAGGATCTCCATTTGATCCATTTGGTGAACTTTTGAATAGATTCAATGCTAGCAAGATTGTCTGTTTATGAACGGATTAATATCTGTATGTGTTGCAGACAACCTGTAGTAATACAGATTGATTAAATTATCATTTTATTACGTCTTTTCTAATAGATTGTATACCATACTTTGTGTTGCATTGTCTATATTTTATAATTGATGATATATATCACTTGTTTACGACTAATTGTGTTACGTGTAGATCTCACACTTTAGATATACAGCTATAAAGCTATAGGCACAGGAGTGCCTAGGCACCTACATACCAGGAAGCTCACTGTTATTTTTTAAGAAGGAATTCACGATAAAGGTTCAAAGTTAGATTAGGGGTAACTAGCATGTCCCCATAACATAGCAAATCCTCATTGTTTCAGTTCAGGTCCACGTTAAACAGAATATTTCACCAATATGTTGGAGAAAATAATGACAATGACAAGACCTGTCTTCCCTCCTTCACTTGCTTTATGTTGGTGTGTTAGATAGGATATGCTAAAACATAAAAGTACAGTTATTGAAAAATGTGCAAGCAACAATATTCCTTTGGGATAGTCATCTTTTCAATAAATCTGAGTTGATGTTGAATGTTGTGGCTGTAAATCTTGTCTATACAGCAATTATATGCAAATGAGTGCATTATCAGACAAAATTCTCATTAGTGCCAATGTATTTTATTTATTTATTTCTGCACATCGTCCACCAGTATTAATGTGCAGTGTGCTTTAAAGCTTTTCCTAGGTAGGAATATGATTTCATTTATAGCAGCCTTTGCATGGCTCATGACCATTTTCTTGAATAATTAATATAGGTCATTTTGCACAGCGAGCGCGTTTTTAAGTCATGGCTGTAGGAAAATAAACAGATAAATGTTCCCTTGCGGGTCCTGTCCTCTGATGACTGCAGTTCACCTGACTATAGAATATGTTTTAAGACAAATGTATGTTTTCATGGTCACATTTTGTCAAATATTATTTTTAATCATTTGCATGAATTCAGTGGTGTTGCAAATGCGAACTAGACAGCATTGTGATGGCAATTGCTATGCCTTGCATTTGGTATTTATGGATACAGCTCATAAAAACAATAGTAAAAAAGTACCTTGTTGGAGATGATCCAAGGATCGGGCATATATACAATGTACATATTTGGTAGGGATGTCATCAGCTTCCCTGTTTATTGGGGAAACATTTTCTTTGCCTACAAAAAAATGTGCATTTCCAATGTTATGGCATCCCCTAAGGTAGCTCTTCTGTCACTGATACCTTGGTCCCTATCCAAGATTAAAATGATTGTAAAGTCTCTTTTTTTTTTTTTTTTTTTTTTTAACAACAAACATGCCATACTTACCTGCTCTGTGCCATTGGTTTTGCACAAGGCAGCCTGGATCCTCCTCTTCTCGGGTCCCTCTTCAGCTCTCCTAGCCCCTCCCTCCACAGCAAGTAGCTTTTAAGGGTAACTCCACTTTTGTGGGGAAAAAAAATCAGCAAATAAAGAAAAAACAATAAAGCGTATACAATTGCGACACAAATCATATTGTACACAAATCATATTGTAATTGAATGCTATTAAAAATTTCCTTTCCTTTTCAAGCTGTTGTAATGTTCTGAAAATGCAATGCAATATGGCTACCTGGACCTGTTCTGTACACAGATATTCTGTACTGACCACACCCCAGAAACATAATTTCCTGCTTGTGTTATGGCTCACCAATTTTCCCAGAAGTCTGCCTAAGATACAAGTCAGATTTCTGGCATGCCCTGCAACAAAAATGTCATTTTTGATACTCCCAATAGGAACACGTCTAAAGGGATGCAGGTCCAGCAGCTTCCCTCATTAGAGCCCCGCAGCTGCCACAGCTGATTGATCATTATAAAACCACTCCCATTTGACCCACTCAGCACAGAGGAACAAACAATGATTTCTTCAGAATTACGAAAGGTAGGAATCTGCAACAAAGTTTGTTAAAATCCCTGCAATTTATAGAGATCACCCAGAGCAGAGTGTTTTTTCTCAACAAAAGTGGAGTTACGCTTTAAATTCCCTTTCTTCCCCATTTTGATGCTCGTTTTAAATTTCAGCAAGTCGTTGCTTCCATGTGATTGGCTGAATAGCAATTTGTGTTCCCAAGCAATTGAACATGTTTACCTAATAAAATGGCCGGTGAGTGTTTACTACAAGGGACTACACTGGGCTCAGATTACGGTAGACTGAGTACATTTTCTGATCTTATCACAATTGAAGTATTTACTGGAAAGCAAGATTTTTCACTTGTTGTCTGGCATTTCACTTTTGAAATTTAGTATTTGCCATTTGTTTTTGCAGATTCAGCAGTGGGAACAGAACCTGGAAAAGTTTAACATGGATCTCTTTCGTATGCGCTGCTATTTAGCAAGCCTGCAAGGAGGGGAACTGCCAAACCCAAAAAGCCTATTAGCAGCCGCAGGGCGGCCATCCAAGCTGGCACTGGGGAGGCTTGGTATCTTCTCTGTCTCTTCTTTCCATGCATTGGTAAGTTGTGTTTACAAAAAAAGTTATACCTAATATATGTAAAACTATTACAACCGGGTACTATGATATTACATAAAACAGTTGGAAATCTGTCCAGTATTGCAAAATAATTTTTAGACAGAATAATGATCCTTTTTAAAAAATAGAGTATGTTATGGTGAACAGCAGATATATGCATACTTTTTAGATATATATCCTGACATATTAGAGCCAGCAGGCTGTGAGGCGAATGATGCAATTACAAAGCTCAGCATGGTACCATCATCCCATTGCATCCCACAGTGCTCTCATATCACTTTTAAAATGGTAGCCTTTACATACATTACTTGCCAAGAATACTAATAGGTTTGCAGCCCAAGTCCAGGAGCAGGTGCAGCCACCATAGTTGTTTCTGCAGTGTAAAGCTTAAGATACCCAGATACATTTGGTGTCAGGTGTCCGATGCTAGTAATTTCAGCACAGCTAGAAAGAAATATCTATATATCAAACAAAAAACATAAAATCTGGTAAAAATAAGATTGATTAACCACTTGCCGACCGCCTACCGCAGATATACTGCGGCAGGCTGGTTCGGCTACGCAAACCGACGTATGGGTACGTCTGAGCTGGACTCATATATTTATGTGGCTGCCTGAATCCCACACAGGAGTGTGTTTTTATTTTTCTCTCTTTCTTTTCTTCCCCTTTTCCCCTGCCACCCTCCAGATCTATGCCCTGGTTATGGGTTTATTAGGTCTATGTATGTGCATGCAAATGGGGTCTCAACCAGGCATAGAGACTTTCCAATCAAGAGATTGCAGGAAAATTGCTACCTACGCCTAAAGGCCCGTACACACGATAAGAAAATCAGAAATAAAATTTAGTCCGACAAACGATCTGTCGATTTTTGAATCGTTACTATGGTGCTTTCAAAAGCCCACTATGGATTTTCGTACGACAAAAACTGGATGTGCAGGCTATAAAATTTTTATTGTACTTGAACACAACATCCGATATTCGTTTAATTAGTACAATTTTCGTCCAAAAAAAATCATAAGAGCAAGACTAGGCATGCTCGGAAACGAAAGAACACATACAAAACAATTCAACACATGACATCACTTCTGAAGTTGAATTCTGTCGTACGGGAATTTTCGTATGAAAGTAACCTCTTCACTTTCGATTTGAGACTAGCATGCAACAAAAAATGTACGAAAATTAGTCAGATAATCTGATCATGCGTACGAGGCTTTATGCTCCGCACACCCTGTGGTTCTTGGTATTGGATGCATGTTACTATGTATTTATAACGGCTGTGGTGAAATTGCCTAGAATGATTTTTCTGTGCAGATTGGCTATTGGTTGTACCATTTGTGTGTACTTTTGAAAAGCATAAATAAAGAATTAAAAAAAGGTTAATATTGTATGGGAGAATTCAGTTCCTCTTTAAGGTTTTTACCAGCACTTTTCAGTGTTATATAATTTAACAATATTTTTTGTATTACTGTTGTTAACGGGTACTATGGCAGACTATGATCATCAACATTTTTAAGAAATAGTTGATTTTGGTAGATCTGTACAAGATAAAAAAAGAATATTGGTTGACTGGTATTTGGAGTGGAAGAAAGTTGGACAATAGGAGGAATAGCACTGATAGTGAGGTAATCAATAAATGAGCAAGATGTAAGGAATAATGTGACTTTCATCTGTTGTGGTTGAGAGTGACCATACACTAATGGTATATACAGTGCCTTGCGAAAGTATTCGGCCCCCTTGAATTTTGCGACCTTTTGCCACATTTCAGGCTTCAAACATAAAGATATAAAACTGTAATTTTTTTGTGAAGAATCAACAACAAGTGGCACACAATCATGAAGTGGAACAAAATTTATTGGATATTTCAAACTTTTTTAACAAATAAAAAACTGAAAAATTGGGCGTGCAAAATTATTCAGCCCCCTTAAGTTAATAATTTGTAGCGCCACCTTTTTGCTGCGATTACAGCTGTAAGTCGCTTGGGGTATGTCTCTATCAGTTTTGCACATCGAAAGACTGAAATTTTTGCCCATTCCTTCTTGCAAAACAGCTTGAGCTCAGTGAGGTTGGATGGAGAGCATTTGTGAACAGCAGTTTTCAGTTCTTTCCACAGATTCTCGATTGGATTCAGGTCTGGGACTTTGACTTGGCCATTCTAACACCTGGATATGTTTATTTGTGAACCATTCCATTGTAGATTTTGCTTTATGTTTTGGATCATTGTCTTGTTGGAAGACAAATCTCCGTCCCACTCTCAGGTCTTTTGCAGACTCCATCAGGTTTTCTTCCAGAATGTTCCTGTATTTGGCTCCATCCATCTTCCCATCAATTTTAACCATCTTCCATGTCCCTGCTGAAGAAAAGCAGGCCCCAACCATGATGCTGCCACCACCATGTTTGACAGTGGGGATGGTGTGTTCAGGGTGATGAACTGTGTTGCTTTTACGTCAAACATAACGTTTTGCATTGTTGCCAAAAAGTTTGATTTTGGTTTCATCTGACCAGAGCACCTTCTTCCACATGTTTGGTGTGTCTCCCAGGTGGCTTGTGGCAAACTTTAAACGACACTTTTTATGGATATCTTTAAGAAAAGTCTTTCTTCTTGCCGCTCTTCCATAAAGGCCAGATTTGTGCAGTATACGACTGATTGTTCTCCTATGGACAGAGTCTCCCACCTCAGCTGTAGATCTCTGCAGTTCATCCAGAGTGATCATGGGCCTCTTGGCTGCATCTCTGATCAGTCTTCTCCTTGTATGAGCTGAAAGTTTAGAGGGACGGCCAGGTCTTCATAGATTTGCAGTGGTCTGATACTCCTTCCATTTCAATATTATCGCTTGCACAGTGCTCCTTGGGATGTTTAAAGCTTGGGAAATCTTTTTGTATCCAAATCCAGCTTTAAACTGTAAAAACAGTATCTCGGACCTGCCTGGTGTGTTCCTTGTTCTTCATGATGCTCTCTGCGCTTTAAACGGACCTCTGAGACTATCACAGTGCAGGTGCATTTATACGGAGACTTGATTACACACAGGTGGATTCTATTTATCATCATTAGTCATTTAGGTCAACATTGGATCATTCAGAGATCCTCACTGAACTTCTGGAGAGAGTTTGCTGCACTGAAAGTAAAGGGGCTGAAAAATTTGGCACGCCCAATTTTTCAGTTTTTTATTTGTTAACAAAGTTTGAAATATCCAATAAATTTTGTTCCACTTCATGATTGTGTCCCACTTGTTGTTGATTCTTCACAAAAAAATTACAGTTTTATATCTTTATGTTTGAAGCCTGAAATGTGGCAAAAGGTCGCAAAGTTCAAGGGGGCTGAATACTTTCGCAAGGCACTGTACCACCTGTATGCACTTGTGCAGAATATGTCTGTTTTCACACAGAAATAAAGATGATTACAGTCAATTCTCGAGGGATTTCAATCCTGGGTCCACTTGAGGGACATTAGGATGGTGGGATAGATTAACCTTGATAACACCAATGATGTGTTTGTGACGTGTTGTCATGGAATACACAATTGGGGTTACCAAAGCTTTCTTTCTTATGACTGCATTTGTTGGGATATTCCTTTCTTTACGTTCCGCTTCACCTCAACACATTAATTTTCTGGGGTGTCCCTACAACACCATGTACTTTATGGCTTGTTTCACCTTCATCGAAGATAAAATAAAGAATATAAAAGACAATACATTGGGTTTGATTTAGTAAAGGAAAATAAATTGTGCACTTTTGAAAAGTGAAGTAGTGCGCTCAGAAAAAATCTAATACATAAACTTGTGTATATGTAAATTGACCAAACATAAAAACCTATGTAATACACCACACAAAAATGATTGGTATCAAACTAATGTCCAAACGAATAAGCAATCCCCCAAAGGAATGCATAAATGTGATTTAACACAAATAATGAAAAGTCTATGAATGAAATAAATAGAGGTGTCTTCAAGTCTTGCCAGTGTGAAAAAACAAAATAGTGACACACAAAAAGGTGAAATGACCCCTTACCAAATGGCAGTAGGAATCAAGTATAACGTGATAATAACCTCCGCTCATGAGAAAATAGAAGCATATCTGATGTCACCCAGGTGATATTCCTTACCAGAATTATGATGAGGGTAGACTTTATACCACTGTTGGTATATGGACTCTATATAGACAGTGCCCAGAATCAACTCCAGTATGTGAGAAATGAGATTTCCTTCCCTTCACTGGGGTGTATCAAAATCGCATATGAAGCTGAAGATGACTGTCTCTTGTATAGCCTCCCCCAAGTTAGAAAAAAAGTGCCAATAGTGCATTACCCTTTATAGACACTTTATTAAAACGAGATGAAACACTTGGCATCAGATGGTAAAGTACAAACAATGGTTCCTGTTTGGAAAACGTGGCAGCCTGCAGTGCAGTCCACGTGGCGTGGCAGCTCCCCCCGATGCATTTCTCCTTATTAGGCGTCAGCTGGGACCGGAACAGAATAAATTGTGCACTTTTGCAAGTGCAATTGGACTCCGCAAGTGCAGTTGCTGCAGAGCCTAGTAAATAAGTGGGAGCTCTGCTGACTTCCATCATCCAATCTTGTGCACGCAAAAATGCATTTTTTTTTATTTTCCTTGCATGTAATTGGGTATTCTTTGCAAAGTGAAGCCTTACCTCATTTACTAAGCCCTGGAGCAACTGCATTTGCAAAGTGCAATTGCACTTGTGAAAGTCCACAGTCCACAGTCTATTTGTCTTTACTAAGGCCCCATTCACACTAGTGCGACTTGTCCCGCGATTTTGGACTGCAAAATCGCATGACAAGTCGTTTTCCATTATTTTCAATGAGCCCCATTCATATCAGTGCGTTTTGAAGTCGCACCGACTTCAAAGTAGTTCCTGCACTACTTTGCCACGATTTTAATGTGTTTTGAGGCATACAGCCTTGCCATTGCTTTAAAAATCGCGGCAAAAATCGCGCCGCGAATTCGCGGTAAAATTGCGTCGCAATAGTGTGAAAGGGGCCTAAATCAACCCCATTGTTTGCTGGACATATATATTATTATTATATAGGATTTATATAGCGCAGTTTACGCAGCGCTTTACAACTTGAGGGTAGACAGTACAGCTACAATACACTTTAATACAGTAGGAATCAGGGGGGCCTGCTCGTTAGAGCTTACAATCTAAGAATATGATTTGATTCAAAGCTAATCTCTAGGCAGATATAAAAGACACAAAATTAATGCAGCTCTCTATTCATTATTAAATACATCAGGGGTCTTTAAACTCTGGCCCTCCAGTTGTTCAGAAACTACAATTCCCATCATGCCTAGTCATGCCTGTGAATGCCAGAGTTTTACAATGCCTCATTGGATGTGTATTTCAGCAATAGCTGGAGGTCCGTAGTTTGAGGATCCCTAAAATACATCTTTTATTTTTTTTTTTTTAATGCAAAAAGTTTAGGTACATTCACTTGACATGGTATCATCCTTAACCACTTGCCGACCGCCGCAATTACATATACTGCGGCGGTCAGCCCCTCACAGGCAAAGTGACGTACCGGTACGTCACTAGCCCGTGAGGCTCTGGGGAGCGCGCGCGCGCCGCCGGAGGCACGCTCCCGCGCGGTCACTAACCCCCCCCGCGCGTGTGAGCGGCGGACCCGATGTCCGCCACTCACTCACGATCGTCCGTGACAGCGGGAGAAAGGCAGGTTTCTAGTCCTTCCAGAGTTGTGCTGTGTGACAGAGCTGTGTAAATTTAAAGACTGGATGAATAGAAACACAAAACCTGTAGCAGGTAAAACAGCTCCCATATATATGCAATTATGTATTTAGCAGCTTGACTGCAGTTCAGCTTTAATTAAATTCAAGTGACCACTCTAGCACAAGTAAACGATAAATGCAATTATGTGCCAATGTGTTGCTTTAATTATCTAAATGAATTGTGTACAAAAACAAATATGTGGTTTTGCAGTAAGCTTTTGACAGTGTTAAATATGAGTTTGAATAAAATTAAATATTCTGCTTTACTATTTAGATCTGCTCTCGGGATGAGTCTGCCCTGAGGAAACGGACATTTTCTCTTTCACAAAAAGTGCAGATTAAGAAGAGTTTATTTTCATCTCTGAAAGGGATTGATACCCTGGCGAGGAAGGGGAAGGAAAAGAGACCTTCGGTAACTCAGGTAAGGTACACCAAAGGCAAAATATGCCCGTTTTTATTCTATCTACAAAAAATGTCATGCCATTAGCTTTAAATTGAATATGAGCGGAAATATTTAGATGTCCCTTTCTTATTATAGTTTTTGAGTTAACCACTTTACCACCGGAGGATTTTGCTGTCTTACGTCCAGGCCACTTTTTGCGATTCGGCACTATGCAACTTTAACTGACAATTGCGCGGTCATGCAACGATGTACCCAAACGAAATTTACGTCTTTTTTTCCCCCACAAACAGAGCTTTCTTTTGGTGGTATTTGATCACCTATGCGATTTTTACTTTTTGCGCTATAAACAAAAAAAGAGCGTAAATTTTGAAAAAATAACAATATTTTTCACATTTTTTTATATGAAATTCCCCCCCAAAAAATGTAAAAATCTAAATTTTTTTTATATTTTTGGCCAATTTGTTTTCTGCTACCTATGTTTGGTAAAAATTCGCAATAAGCGTATTTTAATTGGTTTGCGCAAAAGTTATTGCGTTTACTAACTAAGGGAAAGATTTCTGTCATTTTTGGTGGGTTTTTTTTTAACGAGTAATGGCGGCGATCTGCGATTTATTTTTTTGCGGGACTGCGACATTGCAGCGGACAGATCGGACCCTTGACTGACATTTTTGACACTTTTGGGGTTACCAGTGACATTTCTACAGTAATCAGTGCTATATATATGCACTGTTACTGTAAAATTACACTGGCAGTGAAGGGGTTAACTTTATTTGAGAGGGAGGGGCTGTGTGTGTCCCTAGGGGCGTGATTCTAACTGTGATTTGCTGTGGCTTGAGCTGTAGGAACAATGATCAACGGTTGTACATAGTAGAACCGTATGATCATTGTTTCTACACAGGGGAGAATGACAGGCGGCTTGTTTACACTAGCCGTCTGCCTTTCTCCCTCTCCCCCGACGATCGCTGAGTGACCGGCGGACATCGGGTCTGCCGGTCACACGCGCGGGGGGGTCCGTGACCGTGCGGGAGCTCGCCACCGGCTGCGCGTGCTCGCTCCCCAGAGCCTCACAGGCTAGTGACGTACCGATACGTCACTCTGCCTGACCGCCGTAGTATATGTACTTGCGGCGGTCGGCAAGTGGTTAAAGCGGAGTTCCGGCCACAAAAAAAAAATTTCAATAGAAATCCCCCCGGGACAGTCAGGGCTAGTACATTCCACTATGGATAGCCTCTGTACTGTCCCGGGTTGCACTTACCTTTTAGAAGAGATACTTACCTTTAAAATTATATTGTATTATATTAGTTATATTGTCAGTGTTAAGCTGCATGTTTCCTAACTATATCTATGTTTGTTCATTTTATGTCTAGATTTTCGATACTAATAGTAGTCAGTCTGGCTCTGGGACACAGATTCCACCCAATTTGAGTGGTTCCAGTGAGGTAAGCTTACATACTATATCTGGATATAATATAGTTAGTTGCAGGAAAGAAATTTGCACCATGTATGGCCTGCCTAAGTGCCGGTTCATACTATAGCGTGTGCGGCGATCGCATGTAATATCGGAGCTCACTGCTCCTTCATTACATGCGATCGGATGTGCAGTGCAAATTCAGCCATACACTTTGTATGGCTAAATTCGCACTGCACCCGCACAAAAGTCGCACATGAGGCATTTTTTCAGCCGCATCGGGATCGGATCGCACAGTGGTTCACAGTTGTGCGATCCGATCCTGTGTGAACTGTCAGATCGCACTGCGATATGCGATCAAAATAGGGGTGTCGTTAACATTTCATTGACACCCCCAGCGTATCGCATATGGCAGTGTGAACTGCCAGATGTGCATTTGCGATGCGGGAACAGGCTGCCAATTTGCAGCCTTCCCACATCGCACAAGTGTGACCCGGCACTAAATCTCTCTAAAGCCCCATACACACACGCAGATCGTCGTCATACAAATGTTCGTCTTTTCTCCCCGGGATGTCGGTGTCTGTTGAAAAGTGCAAAGACAGCACAAGGACAGCACAAGAATTTTGTCCGCAGACTTCAGCTGACTGCAGAAGTGATGTCATGTAATGGTTAACTTTCCCTGTGTTTTTTATTTTCTGAGCATGCCCAGTCTTGCAAATCTGCGGTCTGTCGGCTGATTTCTGTACTGACAGGCAAACAATTGTCCGTTCTGGTGTCTGCAGACAAAAATTTTCATGTTTGCAAGAAAGACTCTTGTCCGCAGATTGTGTGCAGACATCTGTCGGAGGCACCATACTAACACGCATACAATCGGCAGATCTTTCGTCCGCCGACGTTTGTATGACGACGATCTGCGTGTGTGTACGGGCCTTAACTGTAGCTTTAGATATCAGTAAAAAGCAGAGGTTTTAATTTTTCGGTGCTGTGTAAAAAACAAAAACAACATTTTAGCTTGACTTACTGTACACTTTACGTACCCTACCCTTGTATTATTAGAGAAGGCTCTAATGTCAGCAGAATGACTTGCCTCCTTGAGCTTGCCATTTAGATGATTTGATTGACAGGTAAAGCCAAGTTTCAATACCGGATTAAGCTGTGAAAACAATACAGTCTTTTCCTCATCATGGGAATTTACAACTGCATAATACAGTTCTGGTTGTGAGCTGCTGCACTGTACAGTGTGAAAGCTGCTTTAAGCTAGAGAACAGCTGGCCCTCAGTGGGACACAAGTGTGAATACAAAAACACAGCAGATAACAAAACTGTGGATAACGAAGCACAGTGGTAGTTTCAGCACACTGCTGGTGTTGTGCCCTGGAAAGCCCTTATTTTTTGGCACATTGTGTGCATTGTAACATATTATGAATAATGACTTTGTTTCTGCTGTGTTGTAAATGAAATGCAGGACCTGTGAACCCAGGCCTATGTGTTTCTCCTTGCAGGTGCCATGTTTGCTCAGTTTTGCATTTGCAATAATAAATATAATAGATGTAACTAATCATTTCTGTATAATAATTCTTACATTTGAATTTGTGCAGAGTTTACATACCAAACATATGTGTTGTGCTATATGAATGTATACATCGTAGGTATGGGAGCTACCATTACAGAATAAGTATAGTATATTTAAAGTACTGTCATTGGTAATAGATCAGTATATTAGGTTTGTGAATATTATGGAAGCACTTGCTTTGCGGACTAAAGCGGATTGCCTATCCAGGTGCTACTAACAGTATAGGACTCACATAATACCTTCTGCCCCCCGGGTAGTTGTTTGGTGACACTGTGGGGTTGATTTACTAAAGGCAAATAGACTATGAACTTTGCAAGGTGCAGTTGCACTCTGCAAGAGCAGTTGCTCCAGAGCTTAGTAAATGAGCAATAGCTCTGCTGACTTTCATCATCCAATCACGTGCAAACAAAAATTCTGTTTTTTTTTAAATTTTCCTTGCATGTGATTTCTTTGCAAAGTGAAGCTTTTCCCTCATTTACAAAGCTCTAGTCTAGAGCAACTGGACTTGCAGAGTTCAACTGCACTTTGGAAAGCGCACAGTGTGTTTGCCTTTAGTAAATCAACCCCTGTATGTATAAACAATAAAATAGGCAATAATCAATAATAAATTCCTTATATATAGCAGCAGCTGTATTTACTGTATTCTCACATTTTTTTCTGGATGAGTGCTCATGCTGCCCCATTCCTCAGGATGGGGTTAGCGCCAGTGTGTATGTTAAACATCATGTTTCTTTTAGATGGTGTTACAACTAGTGATCGACCGATATTGGATTTTTGTTGCTGATACTGATACCGATATTTTGGCCATTGAATATTGGTATCGGCCGATATTGGCCGATATTTTTGTACATTTAAAAAAATAAATTATTTTTTTATTTTTACACTTGACAGGTACAGTCGTGGAGGTATCTGGGGGTCTAAAAGAAACCCCTCCTCTGCACTTAAAAGCATTCAAAACAGCCAATTTGGCGCCAAATACCCGGAAATGATGTCATGACATCACTTCCGGGTTTTTACATGGAGACCCCATCAGAGCCGAATGTGGCTTTGATCAGGTCTTTTCTTCAGCGGCCATGCAGGTAGGATGCCCGGGTCTTCCAGTGGGACGGGAGATCCAGGTCGAGCCGCGGAAGGCAGCGGGAGGGGGGGAGTCCCCTCCCGCTCCTTGTAATGACAGCAGAGCGGCTTCTCAGCCGCATCAGTTGTCATTACAAGACAGCCGACCGTCGGCTATGGACGCCGGTACCCCGGTGATGCCTCTAGCTGCAGGCATCACTCCAGTACAAGCACTTTCCCGCAATATCGGCAATCTCAGGGGCCGATTCCGATATATCGGGTAAAGTGCAGATCGGCCCTAGATATATCGGCTTTGCCGATAATCGGTCGATCCCTAGTTAAAACCCCAGTTCATCAAATGGTGTATTCATTGAAGAATGATGACATTTATTTATTTGCATTCTTTATTTTTCAAAGCAAAAAAAAACGTTTTTACATAACTTTACAAAAGTAAAGAAATCTTCCAAAATCAAAATACAAATCAGACCACCTTTAATGTGGGTGAACAAAATAGTAGTAATTATGAAAACAGCAATGGCATGCTATGTATATCAGTTGTCCAACCAGATGAGGTACCAATTTTGTCACCCGCCATCACAGCTAGCCGTCTGGGCAGCTCTATCGGGATCCCCTAATGGTGCTCACTTTCCTGGACTTCACCCATCTGTATCAAATCTCAATATGGCACTCCCAGGTCAAAAAAAAGAGGGGGAGGGTGGATGATGGGAGACCCACTCCGCCTCCACTTCCCGGTCAACTGTAACTGACATTTGTTTTTATTTTATTTTAGTGTAGGTACCTGGATTTTAATTTCAATTAGTCCCCTGTAATTCTCTGTACAACAACACTCAGAGAGCTAAAGTGATGTGATGCCAATAAACATGCAGGAACAGGAGGATAGAGGAAAGTTTTATCTTATCAGTATTCTGTGGCCCTTCACGTATACGTCAAAGCAAAATAAAATATGTATTGGGGGG
Organism: Pelophylax lessonae; assembly: GCF_965119305.1. NCBI lineage: Eukaryota > Metazoa > Chordata > Amphibia > Anura > Ranidae > Pelophylax > Pelophylax lessonae. Next base: position 536,712,707 of record NC_138770.1, on the reverse strand, counting down.
AATTTACAAAGAGTGGTTCAAGCATAATCCTTGCACCACTCTTCTTAGCTAAAAAATGGAACAGATGCTGCTCCTAAATTACCAAAAGGGGCGCAAGCCCCCTTGTTGATTAGGAGTGATCGGATCTCTGTTCTGCCGTGTCTATGACGGTCATAGCACAGAGAACAGGAAAGCTTCTGGAGCTCCAATCACTCTGCCCATCCAAGTCCCCCACTCAGCTGAGAGCAGGAACCCTTCAGGTTCTGCTTGTGTAGTGCAATCACTGCATAGGCAGAGAGCATGATGTGAGCTGTTTGCAGACTAGGTCGCACTTGGTGAGAATCTGCTGCAGTTTTGTATATGGAATAGTGCCTCATTCTCTCTGTTACTTAGGTGCAGGCCTTGCACTAGTTTCTTGTTCTTTCCTTAATAGAAACTGGCGTGAGTGGCGCAGATAGACCTGAAATATCTATCTACTTAAGTAATATGGCGCATACCACTCCTGATAGTTTCCTGCACCAATATATTGGCACAGGAAGCTTAGTTATTTACCCGGATTGTGTACATCTCTGCAATGCATGCACATTTCGCAGTATTTTACTCCTGCAAAAATGGTGCAAATACATAAAAAACACCAGAAATAGTGAGTTCTTACTGTGCTCTTTGACATGATAACACTGTGTATTTTCGGCTCTAAATTCCAAAGTTCATGTTTTCAGCCATGCCTACTTAATTCTTGATGCATTAGAAAGAACAAGGACCTTTCCTTATCCCTCATTTCCATAACCCGTCTTTGCACACAGGCAGAGAACACAAGAAGTTATCTGTTCAAAACTTCTCTGGCAAAATCGACAGATATTTTTTGCACTTATCAAAAAGATATAACAATAATTTTTCCATCTTTATATCTAGCAGACCAAAGAGGGGCAAATAAGAGGAGTTGAAGTTTTACATACACATTCACTGTGAAGTCTAGGCTGCTAGCAAGAAATTGACAACGTTTATTGCACAAGTGCAGTAGAGAAAAGCCAGGTTACCAACCAGGCCGTGGTGTGGGGCAGTGTAGCATGAAATCTCAGGACTAAATGGTCAGAAATACAGATCCTTTGGCAGGTAAAATAGCTCAGTTACTTTCAATTCAGACCCTTGTTGATTGAATATATAGGCTGCCATTGGTGACATCCAACTGAAAAATGTTAGTTGCTTGGCTCATGCTGATCCAATACTTTAGGGTCGGTTTACATATATGCATTTTTAACCACGTTCATTTTTAATGCGAATAACATGTGAATCGGACTGGCTTTCACTGGAGCCGGTTCACACGTGCGGGGCGGCCGCGGTGCGGTTTTAAAAAGGGTCCTGTGTGATTTTGGGCCCAGTTCAGGTGTAATTTCAGGTAAAAAAAGCACACTGAACCGATAAACAGAACCACACCACACTGCCGCACTGAAACTGGGGTCGCAACCGAACCCAGCCTTAGCATTTTCTGAGCCCTCTGCATAGAAAAAGTAAGCAATGGTAGCTTATTTATTTTTCAAGCATTTCTGTAACTACAACATACAACGTGTATTTAGTTAGACCTAAAATTATGTCATCTTCACAGAGATGTTCTTAGTCAAACACTTAGAAGAGAACATTAAATGGTTATAAATTCTATAGAGGATGCATAAACCATTTGCATATGAATGCACCCATTTCATGTTTTCATCAGAACTCGGCATTGAAAGCACAACTCCAGCTAGCTTTTCTGTCTTATGTAAAATGACAAGCAACATGTTTAAGCTGCACTGGCACAACAAATGTCAGCTTGATTTCAGCAATGATGATTACATCATTAAAATAAAAGCATCGTGTGATTCAATGCTGAAGTTAGCAGGCTTTTTTAAAACTAAAAAATTTACACAATACTTTCTGGTAAACCAGCTATTCTCCGTTAATTTAGGAGAACCCATAACTAATTGAATTAAAATGATTTTTGTGGCATCTTGTGGGAAAAATGGTAATCAGACTACCTGACATTATTTAAAATTGCACCTTCAAAAGAAGAGGGGAGCTCATTGTATAAAAACCTCTAGTTCAATTTATTTAGACTTTCCGAAGTAGAGACAGTTTCTTCTTTTTAAACACAAATCTCCAATGCGTTTCACTCAAATCAGCACCTACTTAAAATGTAAGGATGAGTACGCTCTGATGTGAGTATACCCCATAAAGAGTGGGACTATGTGGGTGACCAGACTTGGTGTCTGGTCGCCCACATAGTCCCACTCTTTAGGGGGTATTTTCTGTAATTACTGACTCTGGGATTATGGCCATCTACATCTAGATCTTGCAGGATGTGGTATGGTAGTACTTTTCTCTGATGTGAGTAAAACGCGTTAGTGCTTTGTGCTAAACCAGGAGGAGCTGTCTGTATTTTGGAGAGTCTACGTAAATCAGATTGGAGGTTTAGATATTATGAGTGTCTCTTTTTTTGAAAGTTGCAGTTTAGAGTTCTTAAAGCAGCCAGCGACTGCTGGGAGCCCGCTCCTGGAGTCGAGGTTTGTTGGAGAGCGGAGCCTGCAGCAGAAGGTTGGATTTCAAATTCCACTGATTATTATTTCATTGGCAAAGCATGGCTGGGCTTGCTGGTAATTTAGCTTGGAAGCATAAATACCTAGAGAGAGTATGGAGAGACACTGTGGATGCACAGAAATCCATTTGTGCCTGACTGCCATGCTATGTTTGAAAGCAATATGCTTTTTCTGTGTGAGCCAGCCATGCAGTATAATAGAGCTCATTGCCATGTGCCTGTCACCTGCTGTTTAGCATGCAACACATAGTATCTTCCGTAAGAGGTTATGCTGTGAAATAGACCAACTCCAAAGCACTACACCACAATGTCTTTATTGGTATTATCCACTTTTTACCATTATTTACCCATGTTCTTGTTTCCCAAGCAAATCCTAATAGAAGTTGCCTAGATATTTCAGATGCATCTTGGACGCTCAATGTCATCAAACTCCTATCCATTGCAATAAATGATTTACAAAAATAATCAGCAAAGAATATTTTCATCAGAAAATACTTAAAGGTTTAAGGAGGTAATGCAAGTTCCATATAACTAGCATCATTTGTTTTCCATGAGGAAGCAGGTTTACATTTGAATGCTGGAAATGCAAATGATGTGACACAGCTGGATTTTGCAATGCATAGTAATACCCTGCTACATAAATATCAGAGGATAGATAACAAAGGGTCAGAGAATAGAAAATAGAACAATCAAAATAGTCTAAAGTTAGCAGTGGGCTACCATAAGGATTGTCACGAGACCAGTTCGTTTTGGTCTTTTTATTAAAGGTAGGCTAGAATAGTTGTGGGTCAGTTTTATTTTATGTTTTTGTTAATACGTTTTTAAACTTTTATTCAATATCTATAACATTATATATATATATATATATATATATATATGGGATAGTCTCTGGCTACATCATTCTTTCTCAGCAAATCTGCTGCAAAGTATTATTTTGTATGGGAAAAAAGACAGCTCATAGTAACAGTAACAAGGTCATTTTGCATTCATTTATTTTCCTTTTCAGCCCCCCATCTGTACTTGTGCCTACCTATGCTTACCTTTAGTGTTTTGTGTTATTTTCCTTATATAATAAAAACCACATGGGCTCTTTAAAATGTATACCACATAAATGCTGTGACAGCTTTAAAATCCTCAATTTGGCCATTTTTAAGGGTGTAAATTAATATTTCTTAATCAAATGAGAACAATATATACAAGACAAGCACTGTGCAAAAACAGTGTTTTTGTACAAAAAAAAAAGAGATTTAATCTCAAGTAGTATTTTAATAATGATATTCTATCTACAGTGGATATAAAAAGTCTACACACCCCTGTTAAAATTCTGTGAAGTAAAAAAATGAGACAAGGATAAATCATTTCAGAACTTTTTTCCACCTTTAATGTGACCTATAATCTGTACAACTCAATTGAAAAACAAACTGAAATCTTTGGGGGGGAGTAAAAATAAAATAATGTGGTTGCATAAGTGTGCACACCCCCTTATAACTGAGGATGTAGCTGTGTTCAGAATTAAGCAATCACATTCAAACTCATGTTAAATAGGAGTCAGTACACACCTGCCATCATTTAAAGTGCCTCTGATTAACCCCAAATAAAGTTCAGCTGTTCTAGTAGGTCTTTACTGACGTTTTCTTAGTCGCATCCTACAGCAAAAGCCATGGTCCACAGAGAGCTTCCAAAGCATCAGAGGGATCTCATTGTTACAAGGTATCAGTTGGGAGAATGGTACAAAAGAATTTCCAAGGCATTAGATATAACATGGAACACAGTAAAGACAGTCATTATCAAGTGACGAAAATATGGCACATCAGTGACATTACTAAGAACTGGATGTCCCTCCAAAATTGATGAAAAGACGAGAAGAAGACTGGTCAGGGAGGCTGCCAGGAGGCCTACAACAACATTAAAGGAGCTGCAGGAATATCTACTGGGTAGTACATAGCAGGGTAGTGACATATTATTAAACGACCTGGCCAAAATTGTGTCAGGGCAGTTAAATGACAGATGATAGATAGATGATATTTACATCTAACGCTTAAAAGTAGTATGTCTTTCCTATACATTACAGGTGTCAAAGACAAGGCCTGCGGGCTGAATGCAGCCCCCCAGGCCATTTCATGTGGCCCTTGCACCTCTCCTGCAGCTGCAGCACCCCCCTTGTCTCTGCCCCCACATTGTCTCAGTAGTCGGCAGCAGAGAGGACAGAACTCCTTTGGCAGATCCAGCGCTTTTCTGTGCAGCTGCAGAAAGGCTCATCTTTTCCCACTCCCCCCCCCCCCTTTGCAGCAGTCCACAACAGAGAGGAGGGCAGAACTCCCCCTACAGATCCTGCACCTCTCTGTGCAGCCGCAACACCACCATGTCTCTGTCTCTCCTGGTCTCAGCATTCAGAAGATTCTGGAAGCTGACTCAAGCCCTCCTATAGTCATCCTCCAGACCCTGTACTTTCCTCTTCCCACAACCAACTTTATCTTCTTCCTGGCACCAGCACAAGGTAAGGGGGTGCATTGTGATGTAAGGAAGCTTGGGTGACTCTTAACTTCTGATGGTGGGGGGCTCTTAACATCTCATATAAGGGTGTAAGGGGAAGTAGGGTGCTCTGGATATCTAATCTTACAGATATAACCAGCCCTTTAAGGGCAACCATAATGCTGATGTGGCAATGATATTGAGTTTGACACCCCTGCTATACATTAAAGGCAATAAAACAGCAGCTGCAAAAGTGAATTTAAAGTGGATTCTCTTCAACAGAATTTTTTTTTAACTTGATGCATAGAATGCATTAGGGTAAAAAACCTTGAGGCTTTAGAACCAGAATTTATTTGTGGGATATATAAAGGCAGAGATAAAAACGTAATGACAGCATAATATTGCCCCTATATAAATCCCTTTTGAGATCACACTTTAAATGTGGGATACAGATTTGGTAAAATGCTGTAAGAACATAGGTCATGTGAAGACAGCTCAGAAATGAAAAGATGAATTCATTAAAGGGAAAATCTTATAATAATAATAATAGGTTGAAAAAGTAGTGCTTATTCTGTATGAAAAAAAGGAGAAAAGAGGTGATGATATCTATAAATATATCCAAGGCTAATATAAAATTTGACAAATACATTTTTTATTCCAAGGATTGGACAAAGGAATTGGGAACATCAGTTGTACATAGAAAAAAAATATTATTTCACCATCTATATTATTTCCAAGAAATTTCTTTACAATAGAAGCTGCCTAATAAGCAACAGCAAAACCAACACCAGGCTGTAACAGGCTTTAAAATAGACTGAATAATTGTATTGCAACTGATATTATTCACAGAAAAAATGTACTAAAGAATAGTAGGGAAATATTGTAATCCAGGAAAATGATCCGACTGCCTTCAAAAGGTCAAGGGGGAATTGTATTTCCCCTTTGAGGAAAATTGATGACAGTTCCATTTGTTTTTTTTTACTTTCCTTGTCTTTGGACAAAAACAATTTTGTAAAATGGTTGATTTTGATAGATATTTTTTCAGCCTTGTTAATTATGTAATTATATGAAATTGTGTCCATAATTTAGCATCATCTGTGACACATTTGCTGTAGGGTAAAATGAATTTGGTTTATAGTATACACAGAACCCTACAGGGAGTACCCCAGCCACTCTACATAGGACTAGTCCTATGGAATATGCTGGAAATTATGGGGTTGATTTATTAACCTCCCTGGCGGTATGATTATGTCTGGAATTACATACCAAAAGCGGTACAATTCTTTTCATGGAAATTTGGCGTTATGTATTATAGGCCTACAATTCTTAGTAATTACTGACTTAAACCTGACCAAAACAAGAGTCTAGTAGACATCCCAGATGTGATAAATTTGAAACACAAACGCATGAATTATAATCGAATCAATAATATTATTTTATTATTTAATATATAATATATATAATAAAATTATATTATTGATTAGATTATAATTCATGCATTATATATTATATATAGATATATGTGTGTGTGTATATATATATACATATATATATATATATATATATATATATATATATATATATATATATACACATATATATATATATATAATATATAACGCATGAATTATAATTGAATCAATAATATAATTTTATATATATATATATATATATATGTGTGTGTGTGCATATTATATATATATATATATATATACGCATACATATATATATACCGGTGTATATATATATATGCATATATATATATATATATATATATATATATATATATATATATATGCATATATATATATATATATATACATATGCATGTATATATATATATATATATATATATATATATATATATATATATATATATATGCATATATATATATATATAATATAAAGTGTGTTTTGTGTTTTGTGCAACGTTTTTTTTTTTTTTTGAATTTCCCTCCCTAGTTCCGCTCCCATGCAGCATTGCTGCTGCAGGGAACGGAACTAGGAAGTGATCGTACCGACGGAGGGACGGAGGAGCGGCGGGACTCTCGGCTGGCGGTCGCAGCAATGAGAGATCATCGCTGGATCGCCAGGGTAAGGTAAGAGAAGCTCCGCTGCGCTCTCTGCAATCCACCCCGAGCGTGACTCGGGGTTACCGATCCTGATATGAAAAATCAACCCAGAGTCACGCTCGGGATTACCGCTAAGGTGGTTAAAGGTTAATAGGCTGTGCACTTTTCAAAGTGCAGTTGTACTCTACATGTGCAGCTGCTCTAGAGCTTAGTAAATGAGCAGAAGCTCTGACTTCAATCCAATCATGTGCAAGCAAAAATGCTGTTTTTTTTTTTTCCCTGCATGTGATTTGGTATTCTTTACTAAGCTTTAGAACAACTGTACTTTGCAAAGTGCACAGTCGATTTGCCTTTAGTAAATCAATCCCTTTATCCAAATGCTTAGGTGCTTTTGCATGGTTTAGTAAACGTTATGGGCAGTGACAAAATACTTAATTTACATGGAATATTCTTTTATTTTTTTTGCAAAATGTGTACAAGATGTATTTTATGTAGTTTTCCTTTCATTAATCTGGGAATTACTAGTAAAGTAAGCAAGGATAGAATTTTTGACTTAAGGCAAAACTATAATCAAATATAAAAAACCTACCTTTTATTCCTCCTAGGAATTAACTTTTGCCGATATTTCAGAAAGTGCTTGTACCGGAGTGATGCCTGCAGAGTGATGCCTGCAGCTAGAGGCATCACCCTGGTACCGGCGTCCATAGCCGATGGTCGGCTGTCTTGTAATGACAACCAATGCGGCTGAGATGCCGCTCGGCTGTCATTAAAAGCCTTCTGCGGCTCGTCCGGGTCTCCCGGCCGCCGAAGACCCCATCAAAGCTGCATTCGGCTCTGATCAGGTCTCCATATAAAAACCCAGGAGTGATGTCATGACATCACTTCTGGGTACTCTGCACCAGATTCAAAAAAATTACAGCATTCAAAACAGCCAAACCTGGCGTTTTGAATGTTTTTAAGTGCAGAGGAGGGGTTTGGGGTCTTTTAGAAGCCCAGATCCCACCACAGCAGTACCTGTCAAGTGCTAAAAATAAAAAAATATATATTTTTTTAAATGTACGAAAATATCGGCCGATACTGATATTCAATGGCCAAAATTCTGGTGTCAGTATCGGCAACGAAAAACCGATATCGGTCTATCACTAGTCAATATACGGTGTTGTGTCTTTTTTTATGCGTTTTGTTCCTGTACATCAGGGGTATCCAACCTTTTGACCTTCCTAGGCCACATTAGAAGAAGAGAGTCGTTTCAGGCCACACATAAAACACACTAAAGCCCCGTACACACGTACTGATCGTCGGCCGAACGATCGGCCGTCTTTTGTCCAGGGCTGTCGTGTCTGTTGAAAACTGCAAAAGACTGCACACTAATTTTGTCGGCCAACAACAGCTGACTGCAGAAGTGATGTCATGTGATGGTTAACTTTCCTTGTCTTTTTTCTTTTCTGAGCATGCCCAGTCTTGCTAATCTGCTGTCTGTCGGCCGAAATCTGTACTGACTGAGGAACAATCGGCCATTCTGGTGTTGGCCAACAAAAATTTTATTGCCTGCACGACAGATTCTGTTCGGCCGTAAATGCGCTGTCGGCTGTCGGAAGCAATTTTGCCCTTTGCCCTTTGTGGGCTTCATCTTTAGTTGATATAGGTGCTGGAAACCGATGACATGAATAAGGCGTGATTGTAAATAGTGGGAAAGTTTTCTTTTGGAAGATAAAACTTATAAAAGTCCACTTTTATAGTCCGCATGTACCGGTGACATCACTGGCTGCTGCTTGCTAGAATATCTCCTTTATTATAAGCTTACCTGTAGGTAAAAATAAACAATGAGAGTTTATTACCACTTTGGGTGCAGCTGTTTTCACCCAGGGCACACCAGTCCAGCATATTTTTGAGAACTGGGCCCACTGAAATGACAGTATTTTTACTTTTTTGCATTGGTATTGCGTTGATCTATGCTGGCCAGTGGCCAACCAAGCCCAATGCATGTAGTGTGAATAGGCCCTAAATCTGTAGATGGTGCTACAGGTTTAATTCTTACCATACAATCTCTATAATATTTGTTAACAATTATGAAGTACAGTGGCCTACCAAAACAGGTAATTTAATTTAAAATAATAATTTATATTTAAATTGTTATAATAAATCATAGCTATTGTGAATATACAGAAGATTGTATAGTCAAGTTGTCCTAACATTTGGCTAATGATTGGAGCAGGACAGGTTACAGGAAGCAGAGAACATAGGGAGGTCTTCACTAAGGCAGTGGTGCTCACTCATTTTCCAGTGACAGGCTGGGAGTAAAACAGGAAGCTGTAGTGTATGTGAATTACAAGACTAGCTAAACTGAATGACAAATTGTTGGCATGTAAAACAGTGAGTACACCCCTCACATTTTTGAAAATATTTTATTATATCTTTTCATGTGACAACAATGAAGAAATGGCACTTTGGTACAATGTAAAGTAGTAAGTGTACAGCTTGTATAAAAGTGTAAGTTTGCTGTCCTCTCAAAATAACTCAACACACAGTCATTAATGTCTAAACCGTTGGCAACAAAAGTGAGTACACCCCTAAGTGAAAATGTCCAAATTGGGCCCAAAGTGTCAATATTTTTTGTGGCTACCATTATTTTCCAGCACTACCTTAACCCTCTTGGGCATGCAGTTCACCAGAGCTCCACAGGTTGCCACTGGAGTCCTCTTCCACTCCTTCATGATGACATGACTGAGCTGGTGAATACTGCCTTGCGACCCAGTCTCCGAAGGGAGGGGATCAAACTCTGCTTCAGTATGTCACAGTACATGTTGGCATTCATGGTTCCTTCAATGAACTGTAGCTCCCCAGTGCCGGCAGCACTCATGCAGCCCCCGACCATGACACTCCCACCACCAAGCTTGACTGTAGGCAAGACACACTTGTCTTTGTACTCCTCACCTAGTTGCCGCCACACACGCTTGACACCATGACACCATCTGAAACAAATCATTTTATCTTGGTCTCATCAGACCACAGGACATGGTTCCAGTAATCCATGTCCTTAGTCTGCTTGTCTTCAGCAAACTGTTTGCGGGCTTTATTGTGCATCATCTTTAGAAGAGGCTTCCTCTAGAGTTGACAGCCATGCAGACCAATTTGATGCAGTGTGTGGCGTATGGTCTGAGCACTGACAGGATGACCCCCCCACCCCTTCAACCTCTGCAGCAATGCTGGCAGCACTTATACGTCTATTTCCCAAAGACAACCTCTGGATATGACGCTAAGCACGTGCACTCAACTTCTTTGGTCGACCATGGCAAGGCGTGTTCTGAGTAAAACCTGTCCTGTTAAACTGCTGTATGGTCTTGGCCCCCGTGCTGTAGCTCAGTTTCAGGGTCTTGACAATCTTCTTATAGCCTAGGCCAGTGATGGCAAACCTTAGCACCCCAGATGTTTTGGAACCACATTTCCCATGATGCTCAACTACACTGCAAATTGCATGAGCATCATAGGAAATGGAGTTCCAAAACATCTGGGGTGCCAAGGTTCACCATTACTGGCCTAGGCCATCTTTATGTAGAGCAACAATTCTTTTTTTTCAGATCCTCAGAGAGTTCTTTGCCATGAGGTGCCATGTTGAACTTCCAGTCATTAGTATGAGAGAGCAAGAGCGATAACACCAAATTTAACACACCTGCTCCCCATTCACATCTTAGACCTTGTAACACTAACGAGTCACATGACACCGGGAATGGAAAATGGCTAATTAGGCCCAATTTGGATATTTTCACTTAGGGGTGTACTCACTTTTGTTGCCAGCTGTTTATACATTAATGGCTGTGTGTTGAGTTATTTTGAGGGGACAGCAAATTTACACTGCTATACAAGCTGTACACTCACTACTTTACATTGTAGCAAAGTGTAATTTCTTCAGTGTTGTCACATGAAAAGATATAATAAAATATTTACAAAAATGTGAGGGGTGTACTCACTTATGTGAGATACTGTGTATGTATATATATATATATATATATATATATATATATATATATATATATATATATAGTGTTTGCATACAGTCACAGCCACAGTGTTTGCATACAGTCACAAATGACTGTGGCTGTGTGTATGCAACCCTAGATCCAAGCTGTCACATGTGTACTGGGACAGATGAGTGGGCTTGGATTAATATAGTTTGCCTACAGAGCCATTTATTTGCTCCTTTACGCATGTAACCACAAAGGTCTGTGTACAGAAGTGAAAAGGGGTGTACTCACTTTTGTGAGATGCTGTATGTATTTTGACTGTGTATTTAGTGGATTGGCTGAATGTATACTTTAAAAATCAAAACATTTAAGATTTTGTAAGTTTTTCCAGTGTTACCTTCCATAAGCCCCCGTTCACACTAAGGCGACCTGGTCGCCTCACAGGTCACTGTAGGTCGCCTTCCATAGGGAAGCTGCGGACCCGTTCTAATAGGAGCGACACAAGTCGCTCCGACTTATAAAAAGGGTCCGGAGCTTCTTTGGGGCGACCCGGAGGCGACCGCCATAGACTTCAACGTTATGAAGTCCGTGGCGGCCGCTCCGAGGTCGCGGCGCACTGCTCGCACCGCGACCTCGGAGGTCGCCACCCGAAGTCGGATCGCCCCAGTGTGAATGGGGCCTAAAAGGGTATAGCTGAAAATAAAATACACATTATATTTTCAGTTGCTGGTAGTGACACGCTGATCGCCATATAGAATGTGCCATAGCTCCCCTTTTTTTTGGGGGGGGGGGAATGCTTGGATTTTATTAGACAACATTTCTTAAGTCCTGACTGCTTTTTTTTTTTTTTTTTTAGTAACAAATGAGTTTCTAGTAGATTAGAAGATAGCAATCATTAAAAAGAAACAAGTGGCTTTATTTATTTGTTTTTTAAGAAATCATTTATCAGTGTAAGCGCTCACAATTTTACACATGTAAGACATTTTCATATGTCATTTGCCTAAACCACTGAACGCAGCAAATATTTACAAAGATCAGTGACAAGCAAATTAAAGGAAATTAAGGTCAGCAGCCAGACTGATAGTGGTCATTAGCCTGTGAAACTAATGCTATTATAAGGGATATGTCTTTCCAGAATTCTTTGCAAGCAAGCTGTTCAGCTATGCCAACATTTTTCCGCAGATTGGGTCTGACTTGACAATGAGTTAAAGTAAGCCACCCTGATTACCGCAAGTAGACAGAGAGATCGCCGTAGACTAAAAGGGTGGCTTTGTACTTGGAGCTGCCAGGAATAGCCAGCATACCACATTTGTTCTAGATTGCTAGTTTGCAATAGAAAACCTTTCTCTGTGCAAGCCAGTGTTTGTGAGAGGGGGGATTAGTTCTAAAGCAGCTGTCATTGCACATGGGGGTTTGTTGACAGAGCCGCGTAATAGACTTGTAGGCCACGCTTGCTGCTCTGCTCCTGGTTTGTGTGCCCTGTTCTATCTTATAAATGTGAAATTTATGCTAGTCAGCTGATTATTCTACACCTGCTCTGTGCCTTGGTATTTGGAAAGCAGTTTACAGTAATTTTTTTATTTTTTTTATTTTTTAAAGGATATTTTCTTTGTCATGGAAAAAGCTAAAACAGGCACAACAACTGTGATTGGGGGATTCCCGGCTTTTGAAAAGTTATTCTGGCTATTAGAATTTTTTCGATTTTCTAAACGTTAGTGGGTCAAATTGACATTTTCAACTGCAGTGAGGAGAAAAGTCGAAGGAGCAGGATGTAAAATTTTTCAGAAAATGTTTCTAACAGTTTATGTAGGTTACATTCAGGAAAGTCAATTTGTTCCAAAATCAAGTGTTCAAAGAAAATAACATTTTGAGGTACTTCTGGTGAACATTCCTCAGGTCATTGAATGTTCTGAGAAATTTTTGGCCAGTTTTAGACTGGATGGGGCTTTTTATAACTCTTCAAATGCTAACAGTCAACCTGTGTTCACAGACATTGGGGTTGATTTACTAAAGGAAAATAGCCTGTGCATTTAGCAAGTGCAGATGCCCTCTGAAATTGTGTTTTCTCCAGAGCTTAGTAAATGAGGGGAAAGCTCTGTTGGCTTCCATCATTATCATGTTTTTTTTTTTTTTTACATGCATGTAAATGGGCAGTCTTTGCAAAGCAAAGTTTCACCTTATTTATTATTAGAGGTGTTGAAAATAATCATGTAATCGATGCATCGCGATTCAGCTTTGAAGGATTCTGCATTAATGCAGAGAACAGCTGAATCGCGATCGCATCAATTACGTTATCGGCCCCTGTCCGAGTTCTCCCCTCCTTCCTCCTCTCCATGCCTAAATGTGTCACACAGAGTGGGGATCGCCCGCTGTGAAATGGAACATGGATCTGAAATGCACTGGTAGGCTGCATTGATGGGCACTGGTAGGCTGCATTAATGAGCACTGGTGAGGTTGCATTGATGGGCACCTGTAGACTGCATTGATTGGCACTGGTAGGCTGCATTGATTTGCACTGGTAGGCTGTATTGATGGGCACTTGTAGGCTGCGTTGATTGGCACTGGTAGGCTGCAAAGATTGGCACTGGTAGGCTGCACTGATAGGCATTGGAAGGCTGCATTGATGGGCACTGATAGGCTGCACTGATGGGCGCTGACTAGGCTGCACTGATGGGTACTGACTAGGCAGCACTGATGGGCACTGATGAGGCTGCACTGATTGGCACTGATAGGCTGCACTGATTGGCACTGATAAGGCGGCAATAATGGACACTGATAACCTGCACTGATATTGCTGCATTGATGGGCACATATAAGGCTCCACTGATGAGGTGGCACTGATGGGTTTTTGATGAAAATCATGGGCCGTAATCGTGATGCACCGTGATGCATCTCGGAATCTAATCAAATCATTGACAGGATAATCGTAATCGAATCAAATCATGAGATCAGGGAAGATGTGCACCCCTATTTATTATATAACAAATATGCATCTCCCATGGGACTTTGCTGCGGCCATAATGTTTTTTTTTTTTTTTACAAAAAATATTTACAAAAAGTAAATATTTATTATACACTGTTGAAAAAAATTAAAGGAACACTTTTTAATCATAGTATAGCATCAAATCATTTAAACTCCTGGGATATTGATCTGGTCAGGTACGTAGCAGAGGGGGTTGTTATTCAGTTTCAGCTGCTTTGGTGTTAATGAAATTAACAACAGGTGCACTAGATGGGCAACAATGACGACCTAAAAAACAGGAATCGTTTTACAGGTGGCAGTCTTAGGAGCATGGAGGAGATTCCAGGAGACAGACAGTTACACTAGGAGAGCTGGACAGGGCTGTAGAAGGTCCTTAACCCATCAGCAGGACCGGTATCTGCTCCTTTGTGCAAGGAGGAACAGGATGAGCATTGCCAGAGCTTTACAAAATGACCTCCAGAAGTCCACTGGGGTGAATGTCTCTGACCAAACAATCAGAAACAGACTTCATGAGCGTGGCCTGAGGGCCTGACGTCCTCTAGTGGGCCCTGTGCCCACTGCCCGGCACCATGGAGCTCAATTTGCATTTACCATTGAACACCAGAATTGACAGGTCCACCACTGGCGCTCTGTGGTCTTCACAGATGAGAGCAGGTTCACCCTGAGCACATTCGTGAAAGTGTCTGGAGAAGCCACGGAGAATGTTATGCTGCCTGTAACATCCTACAGCATGACCAGTTTGGTGGTGGGTCAGTGATGGTCTGGGGAGGCACATCCATGGAGGGACGCACAGACCTCTACAGGCTGGACAATGGCACCCTGACTGCCATTAGGTATCGGGGATGAAATCCTTGGACCCATTGTCAGACCCTACGCTGGTGTAGTGGATCCTGGGTTCCTCCTGGTGCACGACAATGCCCGGCCTCATGTGGCAAGAGTATGCAGCCAGTTCCTGGAGGATGAAGGAATTGATACAATTTAATGGCCCCCAACTCGCCTGACCTAAATCCAATAGAACTACTCTGGGACATTTTGTTTCGGTCTATCCGACGCCGCCAGGTTGCACCTAGGTCTGTTCAGGAGCTCAGTGATGCCCTGGTCCAGATCTGGGAGGAAATACCCCAGGACATCATTTGTCGTCTCATTAGGAGCATGCCTTGACATTGTCAGGCATGCTTAAAAGCACGTGGGGGCCATTCAAACTACTGAGTACCATTTTGAGTGCTGCATCATATTCTCACTTTGATTTTCGGGTGTCTTTGAATGAGTGATTCAGTGCGGAGTAGTGACTGTACAGCACAGTGTGCAAAAGGGGAGTGATGTGCAGTATAGTGTGTAGCATAATGTACAGACTGATTCAGTGTTGAGTATAGAATGTACAAAACATTGTGCAGAGTAGGGTCGTGTTTAATATAGTGTGTAGCATAAGGCACACATCCACAGTGGAATATAATGTAAAGAGGTTACCTCTCATTGATGCCCACATGGCACTGTGGGATGCTTCAAGCAAGTCAAAGCTTTTGCATTTCTAGTAGAAATTTAAATATATAGTTTAGGGTGGGGTCTGTACATAGGCTCACTTGTATCCTTTTTCGCACCAGGTGCCTACATAGGTGATAATTGTACTTTGAAACCATACCGTAGTATGGTAGCAGGGGGAGGAACGTTTTGAAGTGCACTCCAGTCAGAGCTGTTGTTTTCTTCTTCTATTTTCTAGGCAGACACAGGAAGGTATTTTAGTATGTGGATTTTTTTTTACTTTCTGTCCCCATAAAAGTAAAACTCTGATTGGGGCTCATGCACACTGTAGCTCAAAAAAAACAACTGCTTTTACAGGCATTTGAGCTTTTATTTCAGCTTGAAGAAGCTTGTGCTTTTTTGTGCTCTTTTTATTGAGCTTCTTCAAGCTCCTTTGAGCTTTTTTGAGCAAAAGCATTTTTTTCACAAATCCTCCTAGATAGTATTTTCTTAACCATCGTATAAACAAAACAAAAAGCTGGAACAAACAATTTTTGCATTTTTTAGCTTCTTTGAGTTTTTTTGAGGTCTTTGGGGCACTAGCTCCTCTAAAAAACGTTCCTTTGGTGGTGGGTTTTTTCTGCCCGTAAGAGCATATGCCTGAAAATGCCATAGTGTGCACGGACGCATTGGCTAACATCCAGGCAGAAAAAATAAGAGCTCAAAGCATGCAGGAGCCGATTCTTTGAGCTCCTTTGAGCTGCAGTGTGCACAAGCCCTAAGAAGCTAGGATGAACCTTCTCAAAATTGGAACAGACAAGGAATAAAAACCAGACAGAAACTCTAATTTTTCCACACTTTATCCAAAAAAAAAAAAAAAAGAAAAGATGATTGTTATAGCAAGAGAAGAATCCAAGGGCAAGTATAGATAATGAGGGTAAATGTAATAAGAAAACCATTTACTTTTTGGGGAGGTTTATGTGGCACAAAATTAGAAATAGGAACAACATGTTTGTGTGGAAATGAGATGTGATATTAGTCATGATGGCTACTCTATAAATATTTAGCCCTCGTGTGGCTTGGTTTCTTCAGAAGGAAAGATTGCATAAAATGATGGGTTTTTTAACCACAGTTTCAAAATAATTTCAGGAAAGTATAATAACACGTTTCCATTGCAATTGTATGAGCAAAAGTGCGTATTGTAAAAAGACTAAGATCAATCTTAGTGGTGTGTTTTAGAGATTAACTAGCATGACAGTCATTCTTTACTTATTCATCACTGCCCCACAAAGCTTACAAAAAGTAATTCCATTTTTTTTCCACTTTATTTTAACATGGACTAGATTTCAAAAATTGAATTAATTGTAAGATATACAAATCTTAAAACCCAGCTATAGGCTTATGTTTTATTTTACTGTTTGTATAGGAATGTTGTACAGCTTTGTTCTTTCTTAAAAATCCTGCTGCATTTATTTTTTTTCCAGGATCAAATCTTTATTGTTAAAGGGTAACTCCAATAGCAATACATTAAATAAATGAAATAATAAATGAATAAAAACAGCAAATAAAAAATATTATAGCATATACAATGTGACACAAGCCAATTTTTAATAGAATGTTATTAAACATGACCTTTAATTTTCAATCTGCAGCACTGTAATTTTCTGTAAAATTCAATGCAATATGGTAACCTGGAGGCATTCAGTACGCAGATGGTGTGCGGAACGCCTCCCAGAAATGTAATTTCCTGCTTCGGTGATTGGCTCACTGATTTGTCCATCAGTGGCATATACAATTGCGACACAAGCCAATTTGTAATAGAACGTTATTAAAAATGACGTTTCATTTTCAGTCTGCAGCACCGTAATTTTCTGTAAGATTCAATGCAATATGGTAACCTGGAGGCATTCGGTACGCAGATGGTGTACAGAACGCCTCCCAGAAATGTCATTTCCTGCTTCGGTGACTGGCTCACTGATTTGTCCTTCAGTGGCATATACAGTTGCGACACAAGCCAATTTGTAATAGAACGTTATTAAAAATGACGTTTCATTTTCAGTCTGCTGCACCGTAATTTTCTGT
Source organism: Pelophylax lessonae (assembly GCF_965119305.1). Classification (NCBI taxonomy): domain Eukaryota; kingdom Metazoa; phylum Chordata; class Amphibia; order Anura; family Ranidae; genus Pelophylax; species Pelophylax lessonae. Next base: position 536,695,130 of record NC_138770.1, on the reverse strand, counting down.
AAAATTCAATGCAATTTGGTAACCTGGAGGCATTCGGTACGCAGATGGTGGGCGGAACGCCTCCCAGAAATGTCTTCCTGCTTCGGTGATTGGCTCACTGATTTTTCTAGAAGTCTGCACTAAGATACAAATCTGATTTTGGCCATCCTCAGATCCTCTGAAACAAAAATTACATTTCTCTTACGTCCTCCGACAGTCGCCGCCTCTTCATATTCGTCACATATGGGGTATTAGACTTTGCTCCGAAGGAGTAGCTAGGCAACAGAATATGTTAACATTAAAGCTTTTAACATATCCCACCCTCAAGGGGTGGTCCCCTCAGTCAATACCCTCCTACTTCCTGCAACCATATCTCAGTTTCAATGTCTAGCTTGTCAGGAGTGGCTGGCTCTCTCTGTGCTGGGGCTTTGTGCCCCAGACTCTTTCTTCTTTTTTGATTTTTTGTTTGAGTTTTCTCTCTACCTTTACTTAGCTATTCTTTTTGTCAGCGTTAGTTAGTTCTTCGGATGAAGAGGATCATGCGGGCTGGGTCTCGGGCTGATCCCCCTGGTCGCAGGTCGTGGGTCAGTGGCTTCCCAGCCTGCCATCGAGCGTTCAGCCAGGTAACGCTCCTGGCACAGTGAACGACCCATCCCTGTTCGGTGCAGGGATGATTGGTGAGGTGGCTACCTCACTGGACGCTGTGCGGTTTCTTAACCCTCATTCTGTGCGTCTTGTATGCGACTCTCCCTGCCTCATGTGCAGCGGCTTGTTCGCCTGTGCGGGTCCCCCACGCCATTGTGAGGTAAGTGTATCTATGTGGGGACCTGTCTGTCTGGGGGGGTGTCAGTCTGGGACTGTGTAACCTGCCTCTGTTCACACTGTTTGTCTCCCTATCACTCGGCTGCATGCTGTGGGCTGCAAGGGGGGGGGGGAACTGTGTGACACTGTGTGTGTCAGCCTTGTCAGTGTGAGAAGCTGTGTGCTGTGGGGCATGTTTTGGGCATGTTTGGGCACTATACAGCGATCGCTGCGGCGATCTGACATGTTTTTTTATGCATGGATGACATGTGTGCATTACTGTACTGTGGAGCGGCGGGTTCGGCGCCAAACGGCGCCATTTTACCTACACTCGCTCCGGCCGCATGTTCTACATGCATGGCGGCCATTTTCTTGTAGCCTCCCATAGGCTTTCATAGAGCGCCCTGGCAGCATCACTTCCTCTTCTCCAGGAACACCGATCGAGGCAGCAGCAGCGGCGAGGGTCTCCTCAGGTTATATCCTTCTTATCCATTGCCTGTGTCAGTTTTATTGTCCCTGTGGGGGTCTCATTGTGCTTGTGTGTGGTGCGGTGAGCTGCGCTCGCCGCGCTTGTTAAAGGGGCAGTTAACCCTTTATTATCCGGCATTTGTAATAGGGGCAATGGATTCTCAGGAGGGCAAATTTCCTACCGCCTTGGTGGAAAGCCAGGGGACCGCTGTTTCCCCCCCAGGGGGGGATTTAGCCACTATTGTGGCTGGCGCTCAGGTGCAGATGCTGGTGGCTGCTCAATCTACTAAAAGACCCAGAGTTTATCTTTCCTCTGATTCTGAGGGTGAAGGTGATGGGGCTGTTATGGCGGGGGCCTCCTTATCGGGGTCCCACTCCTCCCTGGATCTAGTGGGGTCCGAGGTGGAGGCTGAAGTTGAAGGGGTTGATAATTCTCCCCCTGGCTCGCCTGAAGAGCTTGCAATCATGGATGAATTGATTGCTTCCATAAAACAAACGCTGCTTTTGCAGGATGAAGTGTGTCCCCCCGCTGCCTTGGCGGCTTATGGGACGCAGAGAAAACGCAGGACGCCGCAGGTTTTTCCCTGCAATGATGATTTTCAGCGCGCTGTTAAGGAACAATGGCGCAATCTGCGCAAACCTTTTGCTGTACCAAGTAGGTTCAAGCTGCGTTATCCTTTATCGCCTTCCACTGATGAAAGGTGGTGTGTGCCACCCCCAGTGGATCACGCAATTGCGGTTTTAAACAAATCCACTGCGATTCCTGCAGAGGATTCCCTTGTGTTCCGTGATGCCACGGATAGGAGATTGGAGTCTCTTGCCCGTCATACTTATTCTGTTACGGGTTCTATGCTTAAGGCTCTGTTTGCCTCTCTCATGGCGGCCCAGGCGGTCGCAAGTTGGACGCAGATGCTTAGGCGCGTCCTAGTGGCCGATTCGGCCTCGCCGGCGACCCTGGATATGGTGGATCAAATCCACCAGGGTGTCATGTATCTGTGTGATGCGGACTTGGACCTAGTCCCGTTGGCTGCACGTGTGCACAGCGTGGCGGTGTTGTCTCGCCGCCTGGTTTGGTTGAAATGTTGGTCGGTGGACCAATCTTCACGTAAGACCTTAGCCAATCTGCCTTATGATGGGTCTCGCCTTTTTGGGGAGTCCTTGGATGTGTTGATTAAGGGGATCACCGGAGGTAAGAGCACTCTCTTGCCCCATTTCCCCAAGGCTAAGGGGGCTTCTGGGAAGAAGCATGCTAATTTTCGGCCCCCTCAGGGGTCCTTTCGTGCCTTTCGGTCGCACTACAAGGGCAAACCGTTCAAAGGTCAAGGCTCTCAGAAGAAGCCCTGGTCTGGAAAACAGAAGTCCGGTCAATCCGGACCCGCAGCCCATAACAGTGCGGCCTGAAGGGGCGCCCTCACCCAGTTTTGGGGTGGGGGGACGCTTGCTCGGTTTTCTTCAGCCCTGGTTGGCCCGCGTGCGGGACAGATGGGTTCAGGAGATCGTTCGATCGGGTTACAAGATCGAGTTTCTCTCTCGGCCGGAGAGCAGATTTTTTCCCTCAAATCTTCAACTGTCTCCAGAGCGTTTACGGGACCTGCACCTGGCGGTGCGGGACCTGAGGGCTCAGGGAGTGGTAGTTCCGGTGCCTCATCGGGACAGATTTCGGGGGTTTTATTCCAATCTGTTCACCGTGCCCAGAAAGGAGGGCAAGGTTCGTCCAATTCTGGACTTGAAGGCTCTGAACCGCTCTGTGCGGGTTCGCAAGTTCCGCATGGAATCCCTGCGGTCGGTGGTGGCTGCCCTGGTTCCGGGGGAATTCATGGCCTCCATCGATTTGAAGGATGTGTATCTTCACATCCCCATTTTCGAGGGTCACCAGAGGTACCTTCGATTTGCCATTGCGGTGGATCACTACCAGTTCGTGGCGTTGCCTTTCGGTCTCGCCTCGGCTCCGCGGGTCTTCACCAAGGTGCTTGCACCGGTTCTGGCATTATTGAGGGCCCAGGGCATTTCTGTCCTGGGGTATCTGGACGACATTCTGGTTCGGTCTGCGACCAGCCAGGGTCTGGAGAAGGACCTGTCTGTCACGATGCAAACTCTACAGGAGTTTGGTTGGACGATAAATTTTCCAAAGTCGACACTGAGTCCGTCGGTTCGTCTTCCCTACCTGGGAATGATTCTGGACTCGGTGCAGGCGAAGGTCTTCCTGCCGGAAGACAAACTCAGAACTCTTCAGGAGGAAGTCAGGTCCCTCAGGGACGTTCCGCACTCGTCTCTGCGGACGTGCATGAGATGTCTGGGATTGATGGTCTCGGCCTTCGAGGCGATTCCCTTCGCCCAGTTTCACACGCGGGGTCTCCAAGCGGAGATCCTGTCCATGTGGGACGGGCGACCTCAATCTCTGGATCTTCAAATCTCGTTGAGTCATCGCACCAGAAGAGACCTTCTGTGGTGGCTCCAGTCCCCGATGGTGTCCGGGGGCAAGTCGTTTCGTCCTATCTCGTGGACGGTAATCACCACGGATGCCAGCCTGTCGGGCTGGGGTGGTGTTCTGGGCGTTATGTCAGCCCAGGGGACTTGGTCGGAGGGGGAGTCCTCCCTTCCGATCAACATTCTGGAATTGCGTGCGATAAATCTCTGTCTTCATCGCTGGACGGACCGGCTGCAGGGCTGCCCGGTTCGGGTGCAGACGGACAATGCCACGGCGGTGGCCTACATCAACCACCAAGGGGGCACCAGGAGTGCCCGAGCGGCTCGAGAAGTGGCCGACATTCTGTCTTGGGCCGAGACTCATGTCCCGGCGATAACGGCGGTGCACATCCCGGGGGTGGAGAACTGGCAGGCGGACTATCTGAGTCGCCAGACCCTGGATCAGGGGGAATGGTCTCTCCACCCGGCTGTCTTCCAGATGTTGTGCGCGAAGTGGGGTCTTCCAGATGTGGACCTGTTCGCGTCTCGTCTCAACAACAAGGTGAGAAGGTTCGTGGCAAGGACGCGCGACCCTCGGGCAGACGCGTCCGACGCGTTAGTGGCCCCGTGGCATCAGTACAGGCTGATGTACGCGTTTCCACTGATTCAGTTGCTGTCCAGGTTCCTTCGCAGGTTACACTCGGAACGCAGCACGGTGATTCTTGTGGCACCGGACTGGCCTCGCTGGTCCTGGTACGCAGACCTCGTGAATCTGGCGGTCGACGCCCCGTGGCGTCTGCCTCTTCGAGACGATCTCCTGTCTCAAGGACCGATATACCATCCTGCTTTACAGTCGCTGGCTTTGACGGCCTGGCTGTTGAGACCGAGGTCCTGAAGGAGAAGGGTCTCTCCCCAGAGGTCGTTCATACCTTGATCAACGCGAGGAAGTCTTCCTCTGGGAAGGTTTATTACCGTACTTGGAAGGCCTATTTTGCCTGGTGTGAGTCCAGGGGGTTTTCACCCCGCACGTACTCGGTTTCCCGAGTGCTGTCCTTCCTTCAAACGGGTGTCGATCAGCGTTTGGCGCTGGCTACGATAAAGGGTCAAGTGTCTGCGCTGGCCGTTCTGTTTCAACGTCCCGTGGCTTCCAACTCCTTGGTTGGCACTTTTGTTCAGGGAGTGCGGCATCTGGTTCCTCCTAGGAGGGATCCTCTGCCCCCTTGGGACTTGAATCTCGTTCTATCTGTGTTACAACGTGCTCCTTTTGAACAGATCAGGGAGATCTCGTTGTCTATGTTGTCCAAAAAGGTCGCCTTTTTGGTTGCGATCACTTCGGCTCGCAGAGTGTCGGAGCTGGCGGCTTTGTCCTGCAAGTCTCCGTATATGGTTGTTCATTTGGATAAGGTGGTCTTGCGACCTAATCCTTCTTTTCTTCCGAAGCGAGTTTCGGAATTCCATCTTAATGAAGATATTGTCTTGACTTCGCTGTGCGCGAAGCCTAAACATCCAAAGGAGGTGAGACTACATTCTTTGGATGTTGTTCGGGTGATAAGGGTTTACCTTAAATCGACTGAGTCCTTTCGAAAGACGGACTCCTTGTTTGTTCTTCCAGAGGGCCCTCGGAAGGGCATGGCGGCGTCGGCCTCTACCATCGCCAAATGGATCAGGCAGACCATTGAACAGGCCTATGCTTTGCAGGGGAAGGTTCCCCCTGTGCCTGTGAAGGCGCACTCTACTAGATCTCTGAGTACGTCTTGGGCCTGTCGTCATGGGGCTTCTGTAGCCCAGGTGTGTAAGGCGGCGACCTGGTCGACCGCGCACACTTTCACAAAATTCTACAAAGTAGATGTTCAGGCATCGGCGGATGCTTCCTTTGGCCGCAAGGTTCTTAGTGCGGCAATTCCCTAGGGTCCCTTGTTGGGGACCTCTGGCTGTTGGGATAAGTTTTTATCCCCTGGTTATTTGTCTTTTCCTGGGTTGTTGCTCCTGTTGAGCAATTATTTTTCCTGTAGCCCAGCTGGTTTCCTTCCTTTGGTAAGGTTCCTTTCTTTGATGCGGAGACTGCGTTGCCTTTCGGCGCGGATGCGTTTCCCACCCCTCATGTTTGCACTGCTTTGGGACGTCCCCATATGTGACGAATATGAAGAGGCGGCGACTGTCGGAGGACGCAAGAGAAAACGGAATTTTTGTAAAATCTTACCTGTAAAATTCCTTTCTCTGAGTCCTCCGACAGTCGCCGCCCCCGCCCCTCTTTTGGGGTTTGGTTGTATACTCTACTGCTATTCCACTGAAACTGAGATATGGTTGCAGGAAGTAGGAGGGTATTGACTGTGGGGACCACCCCTTGAGGGTGGGATATGTTAAAAGCTTTAATGTTAACATATTCTGTTGCCTAGCTACTCCTTCGGAGCAAAGTCTAATACCCCATATGTGACGAATATGAAGAGGCGGCGACTGTCGGAGGACTCAGAGAAAGGAATTTTACAGGTAAGATTTTACAAAAATTCCGTTTTTTTGTGAAATGCTCCCAAAGGGTTAATCGCACATAAGGGATTCTGACCCTGCCAATTTCCTCATTAGAACATTGCAAGTGCGGATGATGATTGATAATTATAAAGTCGCTCCCATTCACTTTCATTTTGCACATGGAAACAAACAAACAGCTATTTCTTCAGAATAACAAAATGTAGGAATCTTAAACGTTTTTTAAAATCCCTGCAATGTACATCAATCACCCAGAGGGGAATGTTTTCTTTCTCAACAATAGTGGAGTTACTCTATAAGTTACGTTCCCCCCACTTTCAGACTATGTGATGACCACAGTCACCCAGCCCCTTCCTTCCTGGCATGTGTGTCATGAGCACACCCCCTTTAAGTCCTGAGGGTGATATTATGATAAATCTGCCAGAAACATGACCTCTTAGTAGGCTAGCCCAGCCTTTTTCAACCAGGGTGCCCAGGCACCCTAGTGTGCCTTGGGGTTCCTTCAGGGGTGCCTTGGCAAAATGCCTAAAAATTGCCCAAAAATTGTATATGGACCAGCGTGTGGATAAAGTCTGTCCCTTTAGTTACACTGAGTCACAGGTTTGCATCATCAGTTGATAAGGAGGATATCAGTCGCCTGCACAGCATCCTTGTTTGACCATCCCATGCCCCTCTCCATGAGCAATGGCGTCTCATTAGCTGAGTGATGAAGAAAAACTGAGGGAGAACAGAAACATTGGAATACTAGTCAGTACCAGTTTGCAAATGTATATTTGCTTTGGAAGAAGTAATCACCTCTAATGTTGAGTGTTCTACTTGGACTTGTGGATGTTGCTGCATTATGTAAAACTATTAGAAAGGCTTTTACATTTTAGAATGGGGGCGCCTCTAGACTGTCCATAATTTTTAAAGGGTGCCTCGAGATTGTCCAAAGTTCTTAAAGGGTGCCTTGACTGAAAAAAGGTTGAGAAACACTGGGCTAGCCTCTAGCTAGTCTTTATTGTCTTCCTCCAATAATCATAGTGGTGGGAATGGTACTAATGCGGGCTTTGGATTGCCACCCACGGCTAAACCTTGATAGAAGAGGCAAGGGTACTGTGGCAGCCATGTGACTGTAAATTTACACAGCTAAAAGTGTATATTGTGGCCCCAGAATAAAAAAAAATAAAATAAAAAAAAGGGAGCAGTCACTAAGGGAAAGAGGGGACATTAATTAAAAGTTTATATCCTGAAGTTTGCGTGTAGTATAACTTGATGACCATAAAGACAATTGTTACAAGAGACAGTATTCTGTTTTGAATCTTTTTTTTTTTTATTCTGCCCTTTTGGCTACTTGCTGTGTTTTCAACCACTGTAAACCAGCATCAGCCTTGTACCTCTTTCATATTATTACCATTACTGCTTTTGTGGAATTCTTAAGTGAAAAAACTCCCTAATACCCTTTTTTTCTGTCTTTGTCACTTACATAAGAGGTTAGGAATTGTGAGAAGGACTCAAAAAAACAAATTACAAATATATATATATATTTATTCTATCTATCTATCTATCTATCTATCTATCTATCTATCTATCTATCTATCTATCTATCTATCTATCTATCTATCTATCTATCTATCTATCTATCTATCTATCTATCTATCTATAAATGTTGGTACATATCTTGAGTAAAGTCATTGATTAGAGCTGCATGAATAATCGTTACAAAATCGTGATCTTAATCCGGCATTTCCACAATTCATGTAACAGTGCAGAGCAGTTCTCTGCTCACAGCTGTAAAAAAAAAACAGCCGGCAAAGTTTTATCACAACATTGCTCAGTGCTGAGAGATGAAGAGAAACATTGTATCATTTGGTTCTTTTAGATCAAAGGGATAAAATTCAGTCTGTAATTTAGGTTAGTTTAACCACTTAAAGACTAAGCATTTTTCTGACACTTGTCGCCTACAAGTTAATTACCTAGATCCCCCAAACATTATATATATTTTTGTAGCAGAGACCCTAGAGAATAAAATGGCAGTCATTGCAATATTTTATGTCTCGCTGTATTTGCGCATCGGTCTTTCAAACACAATTTTTTGGGGAAAAAATACTTAATGGAATTAAAAAAATAAAAATAAATGGTAAAATTAGCCCAGTTTGTTTGTATAATGTAAATGTAAAAGATGATGTTGCGCTGATGAGAGAATCGTGAACTTTATTTTAAGCAAAAAAATTGTGATTCTTATTTTATCCAGAATCGTGCAGCTCTATCATTTACCAATCAAAATTTTCATTCCATATTTCTTATTTGGTACTTTTTTTTACCCATTTTGTATGATCCATGCATTTGGTATATTCATTATAATTATCATCCACATTATGCCTGGTCTATCAGACCACTCCTGAGCACTGTAGTTTGTCTGGTCTTGACATGCTTATTTATTCACACATTTTATAAAGGCAAATTGGCTGTTTACTATGCAAAGGAATTTTCCCTTAGCTTTGTAAAGCTCTGTAAACTTCCATCATCCAATTGTGTGCAAGCACACATGCTGTTTTTTTTTTTCTTTTAATTTTCTTTGCATGTGATTTCCCTGCAAAGGTAACAGATTATTAGCCTTTAATAAATCAACCTCAGGCTGGTTTCACACATATGCGGCCGTGGTTTCAGTGCGGCAGTCAGGTGCATTTCTGTTCACCGGTTCAAGTGCGATTCAGGTCCAAATTTTTACCCGAATTCGCATCTGAATCAGACCCAAAAACACACAGGAACCTTTTTGAAACTGCACCACAGCCGCGCATGTGTGGACTGGCTACATTGAAAGCCGTCCACATTGACATGTTATGCAAATTTGATGCATCAAATTTGCATATAAGTGAACCTAGCCTCAAAAAGCTTTTAAACTATTTTCACAGTAAGAACCTTTAGTATCAGCTGCTTGTTCAGAAGCGTCTTCAGACTCTGGATCTCTGTTCAACACACTTACAAGTGTTTATGAGACTTATCCCACACAAGCTATTTAGATTTTCTTTGCCTCTTAGGAGTGCATGCTAGATGCCATGTGCTTCAAACCTATATTAGCTTTAGACAAACAATGGGGATAAAAGTACTCTGGACCATACTTATGTTGCTGTTGCAGAGCTGGAAAAATTTCTTAACAGCTCATTAATGCCACTAGTCAGCGCATAGCTAATAAAATTAAAACTAAAGCAGCAGTTGTGGGAGAGAGAGTGGGCAGGATTAGAGGCTGCCAATTAAGAAATCAAAAATGACTACATTAAGTACATTTCAAATAAAGCAGTTACAGCTCCCACATTAGGATGTGGAAAATCACTTAAGAAAGAAAATTTGTAGGCTAAGAAGAGTACATAAAACAGTTGATGACCTGCAAAGATACTGTATGCTTCTACTACTAGTTTTAGAATGGGTGCTCAAGCATCGGCTTTGTAATATCTCATGGGACTTGTAGTTCTGCAACAGCTGGAGGGCTACAGGTTGAGCACCCATGAGTTATAGTAGACATGTACAGAATGCAAAAAATTGTTTAATTTTGATTCGGTAATTACATTAATTTGCTTAGTTTAATTTGTTTAATTTGTTTTGTTTATTGGAATCAATTTGAATTTGAAAAATTCTAATCAATTCAAATTTATTTCGAATAATTCAAAAAATAAAATAAAATGATGGAATATAATGGTGCAAAACAGAACAGAATACAACATAAAAAAAATAGAATAGAAAATAAAGTGATAGAATAGAAAATAAAAGAATAGAATAAAAATTAATAGAGTAGAACAGAACAAAAAAGAATAGAACAATAATACAATAGAACAAGATACAATATAATAGAAAATAATGGAATAGAAAAAAATAACAAAATAAAATATAACCATCTTCTGAAATTCAAATTAGAATAAATTTGAATTCAAATAGAATAGAAAAAATAGAATACAAAAGAATAGAATAAAAAGAATATAACCTTCAACCGAAATTTGAATTTTGAGTAGAACAGAAAATAAAATAATAAAATAGAAAAGAATAGAATAGAACAATAGAAATAAACAATAGAAATTTCTAAATTATTTCTAATAATTTCAGTAGCGCAGGGATGGGGTTCCGCTCCTTTCACACCTATATGTGTGTATGTGTATATATATGTGTGTGTGTGTGTGTGTGTGTGTATATACCCCTATACAGAAGTTCAGATGTCATGCCTGCCTCCAAAGATGCCCAAAAAATGCCCAATAAACGCCTGAAACAAAAACGCCCAAGTGTGAAAGGAGCGGAACCCCATCCCTGCGCTACTAAAAATTCTAAGAAAAATTATCTTTCTTTTCTGGTTCTGGACATGCTACAGAGCTGAAACTTCACAGGAACACTTTTTAGACCCCCCCCCCCTCCCAGACACTAAATCCAAAGAAATCTCTTTTTTTTTTTTTTCAATAATTTTTTCAATAATTGGCTCTCTATCAAAAACGACAATTTTTAAGAACTTTTTTAGGGCTTCAAAATGGTGTTTTTTGATTCCAGAAGTTCGGGTCCCATTGATTTCAATGGGGTTCTGGAATCCAAACCGAACTTTCGGGAAGTTCAGGTGTTCTGGTCGAACCAAACTCAAAAGTTCGATCATCCCTAGTTACTAGCATAGTCAGCTAACCGTCTAACATTGTGGTAAAACAGGGATGGTTTAACCCAGACCTAGGCAAATTGAGGCCCATGGCCACATCCAGCACTTTGGCTGTCCCTATCTGGCCTTCAATGCCTCCACTATCTGACTGCTTCTCTGAGCCTATCAGCTTCCTCAATGAGAAAGCTGACAGGCTAAGAGGCAGGCTGACAGATGTCTATATGGAGAGCTACAAGAACTGGAAGGAAAGAGGCTGAGGAGCAGATAGGTACAGCAGGGAAGCATGGTTTTGGCAGCAGAGCATTGCCTTGTCACATCCTGACACTCTCCCGCAACTTTGCTACCTGGCCAAGTTCTTTGCTAACTCACTAACTCGTTTCGCACGCTGGAGTGAGAGCAATAATTTTAGCACAAGAACTCCTCCGTAACACTAAACAGATTACCTATAGGGGGCCTTTGTCGTCTATAAAAATGTTGGGTAGAAAATAGAGGAAAATGGACAGTTGGGGTGGCGGGGGCAGCATATAATGGGGCTGATCCCATATATTTTCCTCCTGTGGCACCTGTGACAGGGACAGGAGGAGAAACAAGCTTTCAGCTGCTGCAGAAGGAAAATACAGATCAGTTACTCTGCACATGCCTATAGTTATTCTACATACACACTGGTGTTTAAGGCAAGTGTGAATTGTAGCAGCAGCAATGGCTGATTCCTGCTGCAGCACTCAGTGGCTAGGTGCACAATAATGACAGATTGCTGACAGCCGCAGCCACTTGCCCATGTTCACACAGCCGGTGATCACTGCAGGTAATTGCTGGCTGTGCATAGAACCGCAAATACCTGCTGCCAACGACGGCCTGACACTATAGTGAATTGCAAGTGTGAAAGTAGCCTAACAATGTAGTATTTGCATCCTTTAAATCATAAGAATTATTAGATTGTCCAAAAATAGAATTATTAGAGAGGAATAGGCTAGAGAAAGATACAAAAGTAGCCCTTAGATTCTTATGGACCTTGCAACTAAGAACTTTTGTGTGCTTAGCTTGATACCGATCTACTTTTGTGCATCTGTTTGTACTAATTAACCTTTAGGCTGGCAACGAGTAGCATTCATCCTACTCCTTGGATTTCTTTGAGTGTACTTGGACTGTGTAAGTTCTGGGACCTGCAGGAGACTCCTGTGAGTTAAGGAATCAGATTTCAATAATCTTTAAAAGTGGATTACAGGAGCAAGATGTTTGCTCTGTAATTAAAAATGTATAATAGTACTGGTTATTTTTCCTGCTGCTTTACAATGTCCTTTGTGGCACTTTATACCCTTTAAGAAATGTAGCCAAATACAGACCATTCTCATATTATTTATTAAAAATTCCCTATTCCATTTAAAGTGTGTGAATAGCTAACAGATGATATAGCCTGGTTGCTTTTCTTGTGACAGAATTATGTTCGTCAGTGGCAGCCTTGCTGCTGGCTTCCTCTTGCTTTTCCGCCCCCAGTTTGAACAGTGTTATTAAGTAACTCTGGTGTGTGGGTAGAATGGCTTAAAAAAATGGATGTGTTGTAGAAAAGAAATGCAGATTCCAATCTCATTAAATGTTCTTAGTGTCCTGTGGAGTTGTTGGGCATAAGGCAAATCATTGCTCTTTATTCTGTGAATTTCCTTTGATTTCTCAGATTCCTTGGTCTGGTGTGCTGTAAGTGAGTGCATAGATACCAGCACATATAGTATTAAAATACAAATTATTTGAAGTGGGGGAGGAGCCTGAACATGGCGCCTGGCAGGAACTCTGGCTAGGAGCTTGAGTGATCCCATCCATGAGTACAAGTGAGCAGTGAGACTTCCCCTGATCCCCCACCGTACAGCTCCTAAAACTGAGAAACAGCTGACCGTGTTAACTGGCTGAAGGGAAATACCTGTACCTTTCGTAGGGGTCTGTCAGAGGATCGAGGGGTGTCCGTAAAGGGCACCTGGGGAGGACCTGGAAGCGGGCGGCGATCAAACTTAAGCCTTGTACACACATACCTATTGTTGGCCGTGAATTTTTCGGCCGCCGCCCGATCGGCCGATTATCGGCTTGTTAGTATGATACTTCCGACAACCGACTGCGACTTTTCGGCCGAACAAAATCTGGTGTGCATGCTATAAAATTTTTGTTGGCCGTCAAAAGAACGGCCGATTGTTCCTCAGTCAGTACAGATTTTGGCAGACAAAAATCAGTTGAGCAAGACTGGGCATGCTCAGAGAAGAAAAAACACACGGAAAGTTAACCATCACATGACATCACTTCTGCAGTTGGTTGTTGTTGGCCGACAAAATTCGTGTGCAGTCTAGAGCACATTTCAACCAACACAACAACACTGGACAAAAGACGGCCGATCGGTCGGCCAACAATCAGTACGTGTGTACGAGGCATTAGCGAGAATAGATCTAGAGAATGTAAGTGGAGAACAAAGTTTTAAAAAAAAAAACAACTTCCTACAAAGTTAGAAATGGCGGATTTGTTCGCAAAATTAGAAAACTCCTTAAAAACTGACATGGCATCAATACACCGAGACCTGGGCCAGATATTAACAAGAATGGAAGACACTCAAAGGAGGTTAGACACCCACATACAAGCGGTAAAAGAGTTAAAGAATAAAATGAAACAGCTTCAAAAGGAACAGAGGCTTTTGGTGTATAAATTGGAAGATAAAGAAAATAGGAATAGAAGAAAAAACTTAAGAATCCATGGCCTACCAGAAGATCTCACAGAAATAATGAAAAAAATATTTACCCCAATGTTAGGAAGATCGAAATCTGTTCCATTGAAAATAGAAAGGGTGCAAAGGATTAGGAGACCACAGTGGGTATCAACGGAAAGCCCAAGAGACATAATAGTGAGGTTCCACTATTATGAGGAAAAAGCACAAATATGGACATATTTAAAGAGAAGATCAGCATTAAACTATGAGAGTATATATCTCCAGATATATGTGGATTTATCATGTGAAACGATAGCGAGAAGGAGGCACATTAAAACCTTTACTGTAAGAGATGCGTAAACAAAATATCCAGTATAACTGGAGTTTTCCTGCGGGCCTAGTAGGCCAGAAAGATGGACGTTCTGTTAAGTTTGGATTCCTGGAGGAGCTACAAGATTTCTGCAAAAAAACTTGAGAGTTACCTGTGCCAGATATCCCTGGGTGGTCAGAAACAAAGATAGGAAGATCAAGACTGGAAGATGTCCAATGGCAACTGATCCCAAAAAAGAGATGAAGAAATAAAAAAAGATGCAGAAGGGGAGAAGACAGAAACTGATGGGGAGACTGTACGGTTGGAAGGGCATGGGAGGAATAGTTAAGGAATTAAAGAGAAATAACAAACAAAATGGTTGGGAAAACCGGGTAACAGGCAGAGTTCTGGGTGAGAACACCAAAGGGAGGGGGCAGAGGGTCCAGGGCGCTAGTCAGAGCCCCACCCCAAATTTAGTAGAGTAGAAAAGCTCCATTGGAAAAAACGATAAAAAAAAAAAAAAGATTACAGTTGGGTATAGACTGTACTAAGGTATAAAGAGGAGCGATCTACTCAGGACCAGGGGGAGGTCAAACTCTAAATGTATAAGATCACAAATATTAGAGTGGGGAGGGGAGAGGGGGGATGGAAGGAGACAAAGGGTGGGAGAGAGGGGAAGGGTTGGGTGGTTAAGGAGAAGATCTTATCATGTTGGACACCTCAAAGTCTCCTATTGTATACACCCCCCATTTAGCCCCTGTAAGTTTCAATTTTGGCCCAAAAGGTAATATACCTCCCCAGCCCCGACCAAGGGTGGGGGCAGGGGAGGAGAGGAATAAGCAAAAGGAAGAAAATGAAAGAAAGATAAAGAAGATGCATACAATAAGATTCCTGACTTATAATGTAAAAGGGTTAAAAACAACAGTAAAAAGGCAAAAAATATTGAAAGAAATTAAACAATACTCTGCAAATATAGTTTTTCTACAGGGAACACATATAGCTCAGGATACAAATGTTAGATTATAACATATAACTCTAAACATCACCCGACATGGTATTATGGGGACTCCCCAACAAGAAGAGCAATAAGACTAGCAAAAAAAACGCAGTTCCTACTAGAAGATAGGAAGGTAGACCCTGGGGCCTGGTATACAGTATATTTTTGAAGGGGAAACTCCATGAAATGCAATGTATACTGGCTAATATATACTGCCCTAATAGAGATCCATCAGGCTATCTGAAAGATATATTGGACAGGCTGATGGACTTCAAGAAGTGTAAATTAATTGTAGGTGGAGAATTGAACTTCTGAATGGATCCAAAGGTAGACAGGATTTCTCATGCACTGGGGATTGGGAAACATCAGGGCGGTTAGGAAGATATTACATCAATGTCAACTAATGGACATAGGGAGAGCCCAGCACCCTGATACAAAAGACTATACCTTCTACTCTGCAGTGCATGGGATGTACTCAAGGCTGGATTATACACTGGTTGAACAAAGATTGTTAGAATCAGTAGTAAAAACATCTATAGAAATAATATCAAATATCAGACCACGCCCCAGTAGCAATGAAATTAAAATTAATGGATAAGGAAGATAAAAAAAGTATATGGAGATTGAATGAAGAACTGATACAAGAAAAAGAAACTGAGGAAAAAATAAAGAAAGAACTCAAACAGCTTTTCCAGCCTAATGAATCTCCGGAGGTATTAGAAGCCACAGTTTGGGAGGCCCATAAAGCGTATGTTAGAGGTCTATTGATTTCCATAGGGGCCAAGAGAAAAAAGGAAAAGATATGAATAGAGTAATATCAGAAATATATAAATTGGAACAACGGCATAAAAAGAAAATGGATAAAAAAGTGCACCACACTTTACTATTAAAAAGGGAAGAGCTAAAAGACCTAATGGAACAAGAAACAAGACAGGTATTTAATAGAATGACCAATGATGGATACAAATGCAGAAATAGGCCAGGAAAACACCTAGCAAGAATACTAAAAAAGAAAAAAATTGATAAATTTTATTAAGAAAATTAATAACGGAGAAAGGGAGATAGTATACTCAACAACTGAAATAGCAGAGGTTTTCCACAGCTACTATAGTGCCTTATATGCAGTGAGACAAAAAGGGGTACAAGAGGAGGAGTTAATTAGAACTCAAAAAATACAAGATTACACAAGGGAAGCAAATCTGCCTAAAATCTCAATGGTTAAATTGCAAATTTTACAAGAACCAATAACAAATGAGGAGATTACTTTTGCTCTTAAAAATATGGCTACAGGTAAGAGCCCAGGCCCAGATGGACTCACAATATACTATTATAAAAAATTCAAAGAGCAATTAATACCAAAATGAAGTACATACAGTTGTGTTCAAAATTATTCAACCCCCAATGCTGTAAAGGGTTTTAGGGAATTTATGGCACTTTTCCACTGCAAGTACCGGCTACTACCAGCTCGGCTCTACTCGGCCCTGCTTGGCCCGGTTTGCTTTTCCACTGCTGGTACCGCATGGTATAGTGTCGGAACGGTTCGGTACGGTACGGTATAGGTTTGCTTTTCCACTAAAGTAGTACTAAAGTTAAGTGGCTGGGATAACAACGGGGTGGGTGGGATTCTCTGACCAATCAGTGGCTAGTAGTGACTGCATGCAAAGGATTGTGGGATATGGTACCAGTTTGGTACCTGTTGGAACCACAATCGAGTAGGTACTGTTTTTTCAGAGCCGTACCGTACCGTACCGTTCGGTTCCATGCAGTGGAAAAGCAAACCTATGCCGTACCGTACCGAACCGTTCCGACCCTATACCATGCGGTACCAGCAGTGGAAAAGCACAAAAGCGTACCGAACCGTTACGGTTCCATGCAGTGGAAAAGCGCCATTAGTGTACATTTGTAATTGTATTCAGAATGAAATCCTACAAGGACTTCTTAAAGAACCATATGCAACTAAAATTACATCAATTGGTTTTGTAATACAGTAGTAAATGTTTATTTTGTGAATTCTTCATTGACACAATTATTCAACCCCTTAAAGACTACCACTCTGAAGAACAGAGGTTCATTGAAGTGTTTTCAATCAGGTATTGAAAACACCTGTGGATGTCAGGGAGCAGCAATAAAGCCTAATAAGCACCAATTAGGCAGCTTTAAAATTACTGTGATACTCAGCTCCTTCTAGACATTTACTGGTGTGGTTACAAACATGGTGAAGTCAAGAGAATGGTCCAGGAAGACAAGAGTAGAGGTGATTACTCTTCACAGGAAGGGCAATGGCTATAAGAAGATTGCAAAGTTGTTAAACATACCAAGAGACACCATAGGAAGCATCATTCGCAAATTCAAGGCAAAGGGCACTGTTGAAACGCTACCTGGTCGTGGCAGAAAGAAGATGCTGACTTCGACTGCTGTGCGCTACCTGAAGCGTAGAGTGGAGAAAAGTCCCCGTGTGACTGCTGAGGAACTGAGAAAAGATTTGTCAGATGTGGGTACTGAAGTTTCTGCTCAGACAATACGGCGCACACTGCGTAATGAAGGCCTCCATGCCAGAACTCCTAGGCGCACCCCCTTGCTGTCTCCAAAGAATAAGAAGAGTCGACTGCAGTATGCCAAAAGTCATGTGGACAAACCACATAAGTTTTGGGATAGTGTTCTGTGGACTGATGAAACAAAATTAGAACTGTTTGGGCCCATGGATCAACGCTATGTTTGGAGGAGGAAGAACAAGGCCTATGAAGAAAAGAACACCTTGCCTACTGTGAAGCATGGCGGGGGGTCAATCATGCTTTTGGGCTATTTTGCTTCTGCAGGTAAGGGAAGCTTCAGCGTGTGCAAGGTACCATGAATTCTCTTCAGTACCAGGAGATATTGGATAACAATGTGATACAGTCCGTCACAAACCTGAGGCTTGGGAGACGTTGGACCTTTCAACAGGACAATGATCCCAAGCATACCTCCAAGTCCACTAGAGCATGGTTGCAGATTAAAGGCTGGAACATTTTGGAGTGGCCATCACAGTCATCAGACTTAAATCCGATTGAGATCCTCTGGTGGGACTTAAAGAAAGCAGTTGCAGTGCACAAGCCTAAGAATGTGACTGAACTGGAGGCTTTTGCCCATGACGAATGGGCGAAGATACCCGTAGATCACTGCAAGACACTTGTGTCAAGCTATGCTTCACGTTTAAAAGCTGTTATAACTGTAAAAGGATGTTGTACTAAGTACTAAGATTGAATGTCACTTGGGGTTGAATAAAACTGATAATGATGTGAGCACAGAAAAGACATTTGTGGTTATTTCATTATAAATGTTATGTTATATTTGTCTGACCTACACGTGCCTCTTTGATTTAATTGTAAGCAGGATGACTGAATGATCAAAAACAATGTCAAACTGGCCAAAACAATCAATTTCAGTGGGGGGTTGAATAATTTTGAACACAACTGTATATGAATACACTTGGTGAAGGAAAATAAATGAGGAAAGAATCACTGCAGGCACGTTACCAAATTACCCAAGGAAGGGAAAGATGCAACATTGTCTTCCAGCTATAGACCAATAGCATTATTAAATGTAGATACAAAATTATATGCAAAAGTATTAGCTACTAGATTTAAAGAACTGATGCCTGAATGGATCCATGCAGATCAGACAGGGTTTATTCCAGGGAGAAAAGGTAAAGATAACGAGACAAGAACAATTTTGCTGTTGAGCAAAATAAAAGATAGTAAGTCCCCAGCGATACTTCTAATTTTAACACGAATGGTAGAATGGGCTAAGAGAAAAAATGAAAAAAGATGGGTAAAGTTTGAAAATACATTAAGCAAAACACAATTAAGTAAAAATATCTGGATCCCACATGAGTACAGAATGTTAGATGTTAACACACATGAATTAACTAGAAACGTATTTACAGTGCCTTATGAAAGTATTCGGCCCCCTTGAACTTTGCAACCTTTTGCCACATTTCAGGCTTCAAACATAAAGATATAAAACTGTAATTTTTTGTGAAGAATAAACAACAAGTGGGACACAATAATGAAGTGGAATGAAATTCATTGGATATTTCAAACTTTGTTAACAAATAAAAAACTGAAAAATTGGGCATGCAAAATTATTCAGCCCCTTTACTTTCAGTGCAGCAAACTCTCTCTAGAAGTTCAGTGAGGATCTCTGAATGATCCAATGTTGACCTAAATGACTAATGATGATAAATAGAATCCACCTGTGTGTAATCAAGTCTCCGTATAAATGCACCTGCACTGTGATAGTCTAAGAGGTCCGTTTAAAGCGCAGAGAGCATCATGAAGAACAAGGAACACACCACGCAGGTCCGAGATACTGTTGTGGAGAAGTTTAAAGCCGGGTTTGGATACAAAACGATTTCCCAAGCTTTAAACATCCCAAGGAGCACTGTGCAAGCGATAATATTGAAATGGAAGGAGTATCAGACCACTGCAAATCTACAAAGACCTGGCCGTCCCTCTAAACTTTCAGCTCATACAAGGAGAAGACTGATCAGAGATGCAGCCAAGAGGCCCATGATCACTCTGGATGAACTGCAGAGATCTACAACTGAGGTGGGAGACTCTGTCCATAGGACAACAATCAGTCGTATACTGCACAAATCTGGCCTTTATGGAAGAGTGGCAAGAAGAAAGCCATTTCTTAAAGATATCCATAAAAAGGTGTCGCTTAAAGTTTGCCACAAGCCACCTGGGAGACACACCCAACATGTGAAAGAAGGTGCTCTGGTCAGATGAAACCAAAATCGAACTTTTTGGCAACAATGCAAAACGTTATGTTTGGCGTAAAAAAAGCAACACAGCTCATCACCCTGAACACACCATCCCCACTGTCAAACATGGTGGTGGCAGCAAAAGGGAAATAGGAGGACAGTTAACAGAAGAACAAGTGGGTAAAATACTGAGAGCTGTATACAGTTATTTTGTGGATATAAATACCATAGAAATGAATTATAAGTGCCTTGCAAGATGGTACATAACTCCTGTTAAGGCACAAAAATATCAACCAGAGAAATCTCTGTTGTGTTTGAAAGGCTGCAGTATGAAGGCCACAATGACCAACATATGGTGGGAGTGCCCAAAAATACAAAAATATTAGCAGGGGTATGGCAACTTATTGAAGAGATTACGGGTATAAAGATCCCTGACGACCCGTGGTGTTGCTTATTCCATAATACTAGCAAAACTAAAAAACAGTATAAGGGCTCTTTCACACGAGCGATCCGATCAGATCCGCCTGTCAGTTTTTTAGGCGGATCTGATCGGATCCTCCATGCAGCTCTATAGGGGAAGCGGATGTCAGCGGAGACACCTCCGCTGACACCCGCTGCCATTTGTATCCAACCCTGTCTGTGAAATCCGGACGGATGGAAACCCTATTTTTCCATCCTCTCAGGGATCGGATCGGATGAGAGCGGACAGGCGGTCCGCTCTCATCCGATCCCCCATAGAGAGCAGCGGGAGCTGTGACACCTCCCTCTCCGCACTGCAAGCAGAGACGGAGCTGTCATCCGTCGGCTCAGCGGGGATCAGCGGATCGATCCCCGCTGAGCAGCACGGATCCGCCTATGGAGGCGGACCGTGTGAAAGAGCCCTAAGAGTACAGGGTTTCCTTTTCTCCTAAATGCAGCCAAAGGAGTAAGTAAAAAAAAATGGTTAGAACTAGGACCCACAATAAGGGAATGGTTTAGGATGGTGGTATATATATACAACGTGGAATATCTGAGTAGAAGAAAAGAAGTAGAGACAGAAATATTTCATGAAATCTGGAAAAGGTGGACAGATTTAAAAAAAAAAAAAGAAAACAGTAAATATGCAGAGATTTGTAAGGAATATGAAGTTAGGGGGGGGGGGCAGAGATGAGAGAGGGAAGGAGCTGGCAAATGGGGGTATGGGGGGGGGGGAGAAATTATGAATCTG
This sequence comes from Pelophylax lessonae, assembly GCF_965119305.1. Taxonomy (NCBI): domain Eukaryota; kingdom Metazoa; phylum Chordata; class Amphibia; order Anura; family Ranidae; genus Pelophylax; species Pelophylax lessonae. The sequence continues at coordinate 536,674,448 of NC_138770.1, read as the reverse complement.
CCTGTGACGGAAAATGTTTTTTTTTTTTTGTAGATTTTGTATATTAAAAATAAATAAAAATTTTAAATATTAAAAAAAAACACAAATTATTTACTCTGTTTATTGGGGGCATAGAAAACCTTTGGGGTATTAGCCTTGCCAAGGAAGATGGAGACTATGCACAAAGCAGAAAGGATATGCCTCTCTCTCAGTGTGCTATACCTCACTTCACAGGAAGCAATGGTCCTAGGAGATAGTTTTTTTTTTTTTTTTGAGATTTACGTGTTTTTTTTTTTTTTTTACCTCTCCTTTTTACCTTTCCTTTCTTTCATCTCTGGTATGGCTAGGGTTGCCACCTCATCCCTTTAAAACCAAACACATATTAATTGCACAGGTTCTGTGACTGATTAACGTGATGAATAAACTCACTTAGTACCTTATCTACATTCAATTAGCCTCAGAACCTGTGTAAATAATATGTGTTTGGACTTAAAGGGATAAGGTGGCAACCCTAGGTATGGCTTTTTCTCTAATGCCTCGTACACACGCATCGATTATTGGCCATGATTTTTCGGCCAACGTCCGATCGGCCGATTTTCGGCTTGTTAGTATGATGCTTTCGACAACCGACTCCGACTTTTCGGCCGAATAAAATCTGGTGGTCAGTCAGTACAGATTTCGACAGACAAAAATCTGATGAGCAAGACTGGGCATGCTCAGAGAAGAAAAAACACATGGAAAGTAAACCAGCACATGACATCACTTCTGAAGTAGATTTTTTGTTGGCCGAGAAAATTCGTGTGCAGTCTAGGCACATTCCAACCAACAAAACACAACTTGGACAAAAGACGGCCGATCGGTCGGCCGATAATCGTTGCGTGTGTACGAGGCTAAACTCTCAAATCAGCTTATGGAAGGTTCACAGCTCTCTTCAACCCCTGCACTTGCTTTTTGGATTCCTCCCCCAGAGGCCTTAAAGCCACTCAGAGTTACTGAGAAAGTCACAGACTCTAAATCACATGTAAGGTGTACCAATATGGCCGACTTTTGGTCCAGACACTCCTACACGTTACATCCTGTATCACGTGACTTCATCAGGGAACCTTTCATTTAAAAGAAAATAAGAAGCTTATTGCACGTCATTTGAGTAGTTATAATTTTTAAACATCAAGTGTTACTGTAGATATCAAATGCTAATTTTACTCTGTGATTGGCCAGATTGGCAGTTTTCAAGGAAGTAAAATTATAAATAATTTTAGATATCAGTGGATCTGAAAGGAGAGAATATTCTGAGCCAACTTTAGCAGATTTATGTTTTATACAATTAAAAGTGCAATCCATTCAAAAGTGATGTTTTATTTGATGGATTGTGGTGTGCTGACTCACGACCTTGCCTTTTGGATGTCTCCAACAGCAAAGTCTTCCTGCACCTTCTGCTGCATTGGTCAAAAACTATAGCTAGGTGTACAGACCTAGAAACCCAAGAGCAGATATCTCAACAAAAAAAGTATGTAAAGCCAAAATGTTTCCTTTTCCTTAATTTGTTTTGGATAGAGCGGTGCATATGTGAGACTCCGATCAGTTTTTTTAATGTGTAGTGTGAGACATTTACCTTCACTTCTTGTCCCAGAGATGCAAAAGGAAGTAAGAGGAACTTTCTGAAGGGTGAGGGGAAATTAAACAGGTGTCTCCAGTCCAACTCCCCACCCCTTTTTCTGGATAAAAATATGAATTTCTCATTATTTGCTGTACCAACACTCTATCCACAATTAACCACTTAAGATCCGGATGATTTTCCTGCTCAAAGACCAGGGCCTATTTTGCGATTCGGCACTGCGTGAGTTTAACAGATAATTGCGCGGTCGTGCGACGCTGTACCCAAATGAAATTGACGTCCTTTTTTTTTCTCCACAAACAGAGCTTTCTTTTGGTGGTATTTGATCACCTGTGCGATTTTTACTTTTTGCACTATAAACAAAACATAACATAAACAATTTTTAAAAAAAAACAATATTTTTCACATTTTTTATATGAAATTCCCCCCCCCAAAAAATGTCAAAATCTAAATTTAACATTTTAGGCCAATTTGTTTTCTGCTACATATGTTTGGTATAAAAAATTTTTGATTGGTTTGCGCAAAAGTTATTGCATTTACTAACTAAGGGAAAGATTTATGTCATTTTTATTGTTTTTTTTTTTTTAACTAGTAATGGTGGCGATCTGCGATTTTTTTGGGGGACTGCGACATTGCGGCAGACAGATCCGACCCCTGACTAACATTTTTGACACTTTTGGGGGTATCAGTGACATTACTACAGTAATCAGTGCTATACATATGCACTGTTACTGTAAAAAAATGACACTGGCAGGGAAGGGGTTAACTTTATTAGTGATCAAGGGGTTAAGTGTGTCCCTACGGGCGTGATTCTAACTGTAATGGGGCGTGGCTAGTTATTTAACCACAGAGACATACGATCCTACATAGCAGGATCGTGTAGTCTCTGCAGTTAGATCAGGGAGAATGACAGGCGGCTTTGTTTACATTTGCCGCCTGCCTTTCTCCCTCTCCCCCGGGAGATTGCGGGTGACCGGCGGACATCGGAACATGTCAGGGAACGAGCGGGGGTGGGAGCGCGCCTACAGCGGCGCTCGCTCGCCCCTTAGAGGCTCGTAGGCGCCCGACGTAGCCCTACGTCGGTTTGCCTGTACGGGGCTGACTGCCGCAGTAAATAGTCGTGCGGTGGTCAGCAAGTGGTTAAAGTGTTACTAAACCCAGGACCCTGCATTTACTATATCTGATCTCCCACAGTACACAGAACAATGAAATGCAATTATTTTAGTAAATATAAACTGCTTAATACCTTTACTCATCAGCAGTTAGGGCAGTCTTGTGACTTCTATCAGTGTCCAGCCAAGCGGTGGTTAAAGCTTGTAGGGGGAGTTTTCTGACTGTCCTATGGGACTGCAGGACCCCTGACCCTCTGTCTGGACAGTGCTGATTGGCCCTGTGCTGATCACATGCACTCTCCCAAGAAAAAAAAAAACCTCTCTAGCAATACACACCAAACTAAACATGCGCAGCCTGACTCCATAGACTCTGTGTTATCAGGAAATTATTAGGGGACAGTGGAAGACAGGATCAAAACAGCCTTTTTTACACAATGCAGAGGATTAACCCCTTAGGTTCTGCAGTGAGTATAACAAGCATGCTTTACTGCATATACAGACTGATTTTACTGTTGTTTGTTTAGTAACACTAAGAAAGTTCTGACTTTACATAAACTTTAAAAATCAATATACTTTTTGTTTACCCCTTCTGCAAGAAGCATATGATTTGTTATATCTTGTCTATAACAAGAAATTTGTACTCGCCGAAGGTTTTTTCTGGGCGCGCCCCTTTGCCAAACAAATTTAGTTATTACCCTTTTGATACTTTTAGGAATCCACACTGAGGAATTACGGAGAACATAACAGGAGCAGGGGCAGGATTATCATTTTGAGAAGATTTATTTTGCCAATTAGTGAGAGAGGGAAGTTTTCTCCAGACATTTAGCTGTTGTTTAATGAAGGAGATTAAGGGCAAACATCCAAGGAAACAAAGGGGAGCATGAAACCTGTTTGATTGGAGGATATTAGTTGGTGGGGGACAGTGGTGGGTCTGGTAGCCAGTGTTTTTGATCCTTGTTAAGGAGGGAGATAGACCTGTAAGATGCACACAACAAAGGGTCCTTATCAGGCTTGGTGAGTAACACCAAGTTCATATTCCTATGAATGTGTATTTGTGTTTTAAAGAGGCCATTTAATACTTGTTTTTTTGGATACAGCACCAAACATATTAGTTTCGTGTAATGGCGGGTATCCCATACCTGCATGTGGCTGCTCCTGTTAAAATTCCTCCCTTCGTGCTACTTTCATAGCTTCCAGATATTGCCCTGAGCTGCTACCTTCTGGTGCTGTATGCGTTAACAGCAGCCGCTTCTAGTGTGAAGAGTTGAGCAGTTTGCCCGCCACCTTCTGTCCTGTCCAGCACTCAGAGACCTCTTAGTACTACTTTCCCACAATGCATTGCATTCTGTGAATGGCGGAAAATCAGATGAATGACAGGATCTCTACTGCATTTAATACTTGTTTTTTTGGATACAGCACCAAACATATTAGTTTCGTGTAATGGCGGGTATCCCATACCTGCATGTGGCTGCTCCTGTTAAAATTCCTCCCTTCGTGCTACTTTCATAGCTTCCAGATATTGCCCTGAGCTGCTACCTTCTGGTGCTGTATGCGTTAACAGCAGCCGCTTCTAGTGTGAAGAGTTGAGCAGTTTGCCCGCCACCTTCTGTCCTGTCCAGCACTCAGAGACCTCTTAGTACTACTTTCCCACAATGCATTGCATTCTGTGAATGGCGGAAAATCAGATGAATGACAGGATCTCTACTGCATTGCACTGTGTGAAGATAATAGTATGAAGTCTCTACATGGTGAAGGAGGCTGGCAAGCCTTGCAAACTCTTAACTTTAAAGTGGACTGAAAGGGATTGATTTACTAAAGGCAAAATGACTGCACATTGCAAAGTGTAAGGATAAACAGAACAGGAAGGTGCAGCCATCTAAGTGTACCTCTTTATTGATAAATCACATGTAATAAAAAAGGATTGCACTCGCAAAGTGTGGAAATTGGGCATGCAAAGTTCTCATCCTCCTCCGGATAAACCAGATGACAGTCATGTGGATCCCATAGAGGTATCAAGGTCTGCTTCCTGCTGTATCCAGTGGATTCACAAATTGCTGGTCTGTGTGGAATAGCCCTACAAGCAGGCAGGGCTATTGTGATGGCGTCACAAAATGGGCGGTGAAGTTGGTGGCACTGTTGCTGTTGTTGTTTCACCACCCATTTTGTGACGCCATCACTGCCCGATGTCGGTTAACACGATCTCCATACTGGCTTGCGTTCCAACCTGGTTATGGCTGTTCACGGCGCTTAGCTGCACTGCTCTCTTCTCATACTTGGAGATCCAGAGCTTGTAGGGTTATTCCACACAGACCAGCAATTTGTGAATCCACCGGATACATCTATGGGATCCACATGACTGTCATCTGGTTTATCTGGAGGAGGATGAGAACTTTGCACTTAGATGGCTGCGCCTTCCTGTTCCCCTGTTCCATTTATCTTTACAGTTTGCAAGAGGCTCCAATACCCTCATAAAAGAAGTGCTGCAGCAGTCAACACAAGTGAAATTTTTTATGAAATTTCCCAATGGACTCCTAAAGACCCCCCCCCCCCCCTTTTTATTTTTTTTTTTTAATACAGGCATTTTCTTTTTGAGGCTTCCTAATATTCTGTTTGCACTGAGAGTTGATTTACTTGTTTTTGCACATTGCAAAGTGCAGTTGCATTCTGGAAGTGCAGTTACTCCAGAGCTTTATAAATGAGGTAACCTTCACTTAGCAAAGAAGACCCAATCACCTGCAAGTAAAAAAAAAAAAAAAAACAGCATTTTCGCTTGCACATGATTGGATGGTAGAAGTCAGCAGAGCTTCTGCACATTTACTAAGCACTGGAGCAACTGCACTCTGCAAAGTGCACAGTCTAATTTGCCTTTAGTAAATCAACCCCATTGAGAGCTCAAAGTAAATCATTGTTAACCTTTTGTTTGTAACTTTGGGTAATGCTGAGAAAGCAAGAAACAATTCTAATGATCATCATAACACAGGGTCAGGACAGACAGGAGACAAATGTACAGCGAAATCCAAGGTACAAGGCAAGGCTTAAACCTGAAAGCAAGAAAGACAGATAAGAGAACCAAAGAACACAGAGAATCAGAAGGAACATTTTGCTCAGGCACTGTTCCAGTGCAGTGAGTAATGCTTGCTGTCTAGTGTCGTCACTGGCACTCTCGAACATGCCTGTGCTGCTTTCTGTACATTAGCCAGCAGATGGCGCGGGGGCGCTTCTAGGATTTCTGCACTGTGCCATGTGAGAAAGATGCCAGGGCTGCCAGTAGCCACATTAAAAGGCAAATGTGGAGTCAATGGCTCCTTACAAGCCAATATCCTTGTTTGGTATGAAGTAATTTTTGACTGTATGTTTAATCTGTTATAATGAATATGCTGCTGCATAATAGGTGGTCGTGTCATTATTCCTTGTTCCATAGTGCCATCTACTGGGAAGTACATTAAAACACTTTTAATGGAGGATACTTTTTTCTATTTCATAGGCAGCACATAACTCTTAATCTCTTTTTTTTCTTCTCAGCATGTTGATGAGTTGATGAATATCTATACCTCAGTTCCTGAAGACACACACAAAGAAAGTTCTTGGGAAATACCTATATTTATTCATTTTTATGACAACCATGATGTTACAGTTAACCTCAGACCGGAACACAGGGTAGAAGACATCTTAAATTTGGCTTGTAAAGTAAGTAGCTAAACAGGTAACACGCTACATATATTAAACATTTGAGAATCCATTCTTTTTCTAGAAAACTGTACATTTAAAAAGTACTAATAATAGAATTAATATAAAAAAGAAACAAGTCAAAGTATGTAAAAGCCTTAGGGTAGGAATGTGCCTCTGTTGCTCGTAGAAGCAAATCATTTCCCCTTTATTCAAAGAAGGCAAAAAGCAAATTCTGATGTGTCAAAGGGAATCTGCAAGCAATACTGGAATTTGTATATGATGTATGTAAATGTAATGCATTGTGTTGGTGATAATAGCACACAGCTATGTTAGATAATTATACATAGGCTTCTACACTTAAGGCCCGTACACACGTGCAGATTGTCGGCCGAAAGGATTCGGCCGACGACCGATCGGCCGATTTTCGGCTTGTTAGTATGATGCTGCCGACAGCCGACAGCGCACTTTCGGCCGAACAGAATCTGTCGTGCAAGCATTAAAATTTTTGTATGCCGACACCAGAACGGCCTATTGTTCGCCAGTCAGTACAGATTTTGGCCGACAGACAGCAGATTTGCAAGACTGGGCATGCTCAGAAAAGAAAAAACACAGGGAAAGTTAACCATCACATGACATCACTTCTGCAGTCGGCTGTTGTTGGCGGACAAAATTCGTGTGCAGTCTTTTGCAGTTTTCAGCGGACACGACAGCCCGGGGACAAAAGACGGCCGATCGTTCGGCCGACGATCGGTACGTGTGTACGGGGCTTTAGGGTTTACCTTTTAAAGATCTGTCATTTAAATTGAAATAGGCAGGAGAGAAGATTAATGAATGCACATTACTGCTTGTATTCACACACACACACACACACACAGGTATTTATATATATATATATATATATATATATATATATATATATATATATATATATATATATATATATATATATATATATATATATATATACACACACACACACACACACACACACACACACACACAGGTATTTATATATATATATATATATATATATATATATATATATACACACACACACACACACACACACACACACACACATATATATATTATATATACACACACACATACATACATACACACACACACACATTTATACATACACACACACACACATTTATATACAGTATATAGGTAAAGGCACACAGGTACTGCTATAACAGGGTATACCTTTGTGTGTACCTTTGTACCAGCTATGTAACCCAGGCCCTCTTAATTAGTATTTCAACCATGTTTTCTGGATCTATCTGGTGCGTAGCTCTTGCACGATGAATGATGCTTGCTAAATGATTAGAATTCTTTGCTTAAGAAGAATGTTTGAAGGTATAGAAGTGTATAGGTCACAGCGTTTTGCCATAACTGATTATTTACTAGCTAGATCAACCATAATTTGCTATAACCACCTTTTTTTCAGCAATAGGAAGCAATGAGGACTTCAAATTATAGTCTCACATCAGAATATAGCTGAATTAATCTTTCAAACTTCGTGAATTAAACCTAGTCAGGGTTAATGGTGGCACTTTTTACAGCTCCATGTAGCTGAAGTGTGCATATGCAAATTTAAATTAAGTAAAAATTAAGTAATTAAGTAAAGAAAAAAAAATTGAAAATGAAAGTGTACCACTTTTGCACATAGCATAATTCTTGTATTCTAGAAGGCATTGTACTGGTGCTTCAACGTGTTGTGAAACATTTACCAATAAAGATGTAGTAGTAGTACTCAATTTCCATGAATGATACAACCAATCAGAAGTGATAACAAGCATGCTATGGCATTGGAACTGCACCTTACTATAGCAGATTTATTAAATATTTTTTTTTTTCAAAGGTAAATATATATTTTTTTAATGTTATGTAGTCTTTTCTCTGGCCAGTAGGTGGAGCTCTAATGCCCTTTTCACATCATTAGCATGAATGTGAAGTTTCCGTCAGACAAATGGAGCTGCAAAGCAAGCTGTTCTACTGTACTGCCTTTTCAGATAACGACAATACATTTTGTTGTGTATTAAATGTTTATTTGTTAAAACACATTTGTATACAGGTAGTGAAATAAACAGAATTAAGACAACAGTTTAAAAAATGTAAAAATCTCAGAAAATGCAACTTAAATAACACTGACCCAAACACACAATTTTCCTTTAAATCAGTGATGATGAGCTAGTGCAGTAATCTACAGCAACTAATGAGATATCAGTTTATTCTATTCAGGTAAGATGACTTGTATGCGCTTACACATTTTGCACTCGGGCCCTGTACATTCTGTGTTTTGAAAAGGAGTGATTGTTAACCTAGTTCCGTCCACTAGATGGCAGACAAAATTCAGTTTCATTTTATGATATCTGGGATAGCAATTACTTGTGCTGCAGTTTCATTTCAATTAATAGAATATAATTGCCTGTGCAGATTAAGAACATTGTAATTATGGCTTGAAATTCATGCATGCAAAGGTGAAATGAGATAGAACCTAAATGTACATGGTCAAAGACTGAGCATTATATTCATCCGGCTTTTTAACGAAGAACTCTGGGGAACGGTGTTTGCATTTAAACTGCCTCCTTAACGATATTTCTTATAGAAATAACAACCCTATTATTGTGGAAACGTGTTTTTGGGGGTATCTTCAAGTATCTCCAATACTTTATTCACGCTATTGCATTTAAATGATAAAATTAAACTTTAATATGTATATTGATGTGTGTTTATAGTATTTTCTACTAGAAAAATACTATAGTATTTTATAGTTTTGCTACAACGCATATCAACACACCTGTAAAGAGCTATTGATTAGATGCAGAACAGTTCAGTTATACAGCAGATCTTTGGCTTTCCTCCTCATCTGAACGAACTACAGGCAGCCCTAAGTTATACAGAAATAAATAAAACGTGGCATCCCTTGCTTCTCTAGAGATGAAACTATCTTTTTTAGATTCTAGATGATGGTGTGCCTACATCAAGCAGATTATTTGCAGCATAATAAAAAAATCAAAACTAAAACACACACATTCTCAAGATACGGGGATGCTGGAATATACAAAACTCCCCTCGCTCATCTCCCCAAAGATCATCTAGGGAAGCCTTTCTCAACCTTTTCAACATGGAGGAACCCTTGAGCTAACTTTCTGGTCTCAGGAAACATTCTATATCTACAACTCTTGATACATCATTGTGATGGTCAATGGGAAAAGTACTCCTTCCACTTGTGGTCACTTTGAATAATTACCCCCTTGACGATAGCTAAAAAGATCAATGGTGTCAGTGAAGACATATCTTAGAGGCAGAAATTGCTGTTTGTTTAAGGAACCCTGGTTGAGAAACCCTGATCTAGAGTGTATCTGTACATATATAAATGCATATGTATTGAATGTTTAAAGTCTGACTATTTAAACAAGTCTACTAAAATCTTTAGTAAAAGGTGAAAGATTTATTAGATCTGAAGAGTTTAACAGTGTTGCTTGTAATGCTTTGAGACACCATTTTAACTAAATATATTAATAAACTAAAATGTATAAATCTTTTGCAATCTAAAGTAAATGTTCCTTAAAAATATATGCTATATTTTTAGCTATGATGCTAACATTTTCAAATCTCATCTGAAAATAATGGTCACTTTTAAAAGTCTCTTAGGGCCCTTTCACACAGTCCGTCTGTCAGACGGACTCCGTTTATCTCAGCGGGGGATTGATCCGCCGATCCCCCGCTGAGCAGGAGGATGACAGCTGTTCTCCGTGCTGTGTGCAGAGACACAGCTGTCAGGTCCCCATGCATCTCTATGGGGGTCGTCCGTTCTCATCCGATCTGATCCGATCCACTGGACGGATGGAAAATAGGGTTTCCATCCGTCCAGATTTTACGGATCGGATCAGATGTCAGCGGACATGTCTCTGCTGACATCCAATGCCCCATAGACATGCATGGGGTGTCCGTTCAGATCCGCCTGTCCGTTTTTTTGGCGGATCTGAACGGTCATCCGCCTGTGTATTTTAATAATTTTTAATATTTTAAATGCTTACTTAGAACATTCCATAAACAACTTTGCATTTTCCTGCATTGTGCCTTTGCTCCCGCCATATCATAGCCCTCTCCACTTCTCGGAGTGTCTATTTACTGACTGGCCTGGCAAAGTTCTACACCCCCACCCCCAAATCACTTCTCTACATAACTTTTTATGTAGCTGCTGTGGTAGGAGAAAACGGGGAAACTATAGAGTGTCACTTAAGCGACAGCTCTGACTCAACTGGGGATAGAGATATAGAGGGGATTTACTAAAACTGGAGAGTGCAAAATCTGGCACAGCTCTGCATGGAAGCCAATCAGCTTCCAGGTTGTTTGTTTTTTTGTCAAAGCTTAATTGGACAAGCTGAAGTTAGAAGCAGATTGGCTACCATGCAGAGCTGCACTAGATTTTCCACTCTCCGGTTTTAGTAAATCAACTCCAAAGTATTCAAGATGCTTTAAAGAAGCAGTCTAAGATTTTTGGGATGTCTATAAGGGATGCTTTTACAGGTAAATAACATGCAATAATATATGTTAAATGCACATATAATCTTATGGGAAGATTGTTGTTGAAATGTATGGTCTGGTGATAGGGTCTGTTTAAGCTCTTCAGTGCACAGCACATCAAGAAGTTCCAGGACTGCTGTTGATGCATCATCTTCTCATTTGAAAAGAACATCTGATAGTCTTTTGAAGTGCTGAGCGGACCTTTTTTTCTTTATTTGTCTTGGAAAGTGTTGTGTTATTGAGCCTTTTATGACCCAACTAATTACTGCTTTTGATGTATACACTATATTGTCAAAAGTATTCAGTGCCTTTAAACGCACATGAACTTTAATGGCACCCGAGCCTTTTTGCGTATGGTTCAATATTGAGTTGGCCCATCTTTTGCAGCTATAACAGCTTCAACTCTCCTGGGAAGGCTGTCCACAATGTTTAGGAGTGTGTCTATGGGAATGTTTGACCATTCTTCCAAAAGCACATTTGTGAGTTCAGGCACTGATGTGGGACGGGAAGGCCTGGCGGACAGTCTCTGCTCTGATTCATCCCAAAGATGTTCTATCAGGCTGGGGTCAGGACTCTGAGCAGGCCAGTCAAGTACCTCCACCCCAAACTCGCTCATCCATGTCTTTATGGACCTTGCTTTGTGCACTGGTGCGCCGTCATGTTGGAACAGGAAGGGGCCATCCTAAAACTGTTCCAACAAAGTTGGGAGCATGAAATTGTCCAAAATGTCTTGGTATGCTCATGCTTTAAGAGTTCCCTTCACTGGAAGAATCCCAACCCCTGAAAAACAACTCCACACCATAATCATCCCCTCCAAACGATTTGGACCAGTGCACAAAGCAAGGTCCATAAAGATATGGATGAGTAAGTTTGGGATGGAGGAACTCAATTGGCTTGTGTAGAGTCCGGACCTCAACCTGATAGAACACCTTTGGGATGAATTAGAGCAGAGACTGCGAGCCAGGCTCTCTCGTCCAACAGGGTCCTGACCTCAACCCGATAGAACACCTTTTGGGATAAATTAAAGCATAGACTGCGAGCCAGGCCTTCTCTCCAACATCAGTGCCTGACCTCACAAATGCGCTTCTGAAAGAATGGCCAAACATTGCCATAGACACACTCCTAAACCTTGTGGACAGCCTTCCCAGAAGAGTTAAAGCTGTTATAGCTGCAAAGGGTGGGCCAACTCAATATTGAACCCTACAGACTAAGACTGGGATGCCATTAAATTTTATGTGCGTGTAAAGGCAGGCATCCCAATACTTTTGAAATAATAGTGTAGGTCAGACCCAGAAAGAAAGTTCTTTGTGTTTACAACAAAATAAGACATGCATTTGTTATACCCCAAATGTCTTTTTACTGGGAGTGTCTATCAGGCAAAAGACTTAGATAACACAATTTTAGCCTAGACCCTTGTTAACCCTTCAAACAATTAGCATGATGCTCAAATATTACAAATTTTGCAGCATAAAAAAAACAACCTTTTCTGCTGTATAAAAACAAAAATGCCTACTTTCACCAGCTAAACATGACCAAAGACTGAAATGCAAGCAAACATCTACACACCCGGTTTACTGGATAATAGATTTGTATCCTCTGTCTGTCCAGGTCTGAGATTTAGGCTATAATTTATGCCTGTGCAAAGGCCACGTTTTCCCGCACGGGCATGCACAGATGTTCCGTTCATCATGCCGGCAGTCTTTCATTTCAGTTGACAGCCACGTCAGTGCTGGTGCACTGCCCTGAACGCACACTGTCTGTGTTTGGTGCTGTGCACCCGCACTCGCATGGCCGGTAAATTAGGAGCAGTGGCTGTGCCTGTGCAGCTATTGTGTCCCAATTTACATGAATGGGACTGCCTGTATGGGGATGAATGGAACACCTGTGCATCCCCTTGCAGGCACCATGTGGATGAGACCTTACAAAGCTGTGAATCACAGAACATCGCTTTATAGAAGGGAAGAAGACATGACTTTACTCTGCTACAGTTCAGTTACAATTAATAGTCTCCTCCCCACCCATACAATTAATAGTCTCCTTCCCACCCCTACAATTAATAGTCTCCTCCCCACCCCTACACTGGAATTGGGATGTAGAAGTGGAAGCAGCAGACTGATAAGCTCATCTCACATGCCTCACTCTGCTTTCTCCTCCTATCAGCATACTCCTTGCCCTGCAGCAAGACTTATTGGCTCTTTGTGCTGCTTGTCTTTTAATGAATACAGACCTGCATCATTTGAGTCTTTCATAACTGTCTGGATTTCAGCTTTAAAATAATACAATAAAATACTAAATACATATATTTTGAAGCAGGGAATACATATACATTACCCCATCTGTATTTTTGCACACCTATATGCCTTGTTGTTGAAAATGACCAGCTTATATCATTGTGCAGTAATAATGCTTGCTTATTGTATGATAACATCATCCTGCTCAGTAAGTCTGTGAAATTACTTTATTGCGTCTGCTATTTTTGTGTGCAGAATTTCTAGATCTGTGTAAGCTCACGTTGACTACATCCTACAAAATGTGGCTAAGAAAAGAGAGTGGCAAACAATGAATTGTTATTGTTAGCAGTCACTGACTGTGTCTGTGTTACATCTGTGCAGCAATGTAGCAGTAACTGTCTGATTTAAACATTTTTCTTTTTTCTGTCTTTTGTTTTCTGTGCTTGAAAGTTTATCATAAGCGGTGTGTATTGCTGCCTCCTTTCTTCTACATCTTTCCTGGTTATTTTTCCTCCTTACATTTCCTTACTGCTCTGGTGAGTGCAAGGAATCCTTAATTCATTTTGCACGCTGTACAATAGTGCTTTACAGGTTTAAAACATTTTACTATCCTTGATGTACGATTTTTTTAAACATTTGAAATGTCTTTGATGTAGGACACTCTGGTCTGTCTCTGTCTAGCGATGCATTAAAACAAACAAGTTAAAGGGAGTTAAATGAAGGCTTTTATGAAAACGAAATCACTATATACATAAGGGACTTCAAAATCTAATATAAAACAAAATCTAATAAAAACATAATTGTAATCAAGTAGCCTAAAGACAGTGCTGTGTGCTTAGCACTGTGTTCCCTTTTGTCATGTACGACTTCTAATTAGAAGCTTATTTGCAGCAACTCCAATGCTTAAAGTACTTATCATAAAGTACCCATCACATAAAGCCAATTAAAAATCAAACAACTATATTTAAAGCGTAACTCAACTTTTTTTGAGAAAAAAACATTCCCCTCTGGGTGATCTCTGTACATTGCAAGGATTATAACAACCTTTGTTGCAGTTTCCTTCCTTTTGTTATTCTGAAGAAATTCCTGTTTGTTCCTCTGTGCCGAGTGGGTCTAATAGGAGTGGTTTCATAATTATCAATCAGCTGTGCACCTGCAGAGCACTAATGAGGAAATCTGCTGGGCGTGCATACCTTTAGACGTGTTCCTATTAGGAGTATCTCACCAAAAACCCACCTTTAGACTTACCAGTAACGGTGTTTCTACGAAACTTCCAGGACGGCAACACATGAGAGATGTAGCTCCACCCTACAGGAAACACAGTCAGTTCACAGCTGTTAAAAGGACCCACCCTTCCCCTTGTCCCTCAGTTGTAAAAAAGTAATTCTCCCAACCAATTCACAAGGGATAAACATTCACATAGGTACTCACCACCTGTTGTTTACAATCTTTCTCACCCTTTTAACTGGGCAGGGATTTAGGCCTGCCATCCTGGAAGGTCCGTAGAAACACCGTTACCGGTAAGTTTAACAGTCGGATTTCTCCTCTCACCTTTCAGGATTGCAACACATGAGAGGATAATAAAGTAACCACAGGCCTACCCTATGGTGGGACCACTGCCTGCAAGATCTTCCTGCCAAATGCCAGGCTTGCAGCGTGTTTTACCTCCACTCCATTCAGATGGGAAGTTCAGGTCTCAGAACGAGGCTTGGAGCACACTTAGTCCTCCCCTCATCGCTGCTGATGTTATGCGGCTGGCCCTTCACAGCATGGCGCCCACTGTTCGCAGGGGAGGACAGGAGGAGACCTGAGCTGCTGAGTGGGGCAACAAGTGGAGGGACCACCGCGCTGTGTTTGACTTGACTGTGCCACAAGAGGCGACCTGTGAGAAGCCCAAAAAGGCATGCAGGTAGAGTGCGGCCCTCACCGGTGTTCCTGAACCTGCCTCACAGGAGTACCATCCGACTCTCTAGGTCTTCTGGTCAGAGAAAAAATCAAATGTTTCGCTGTGGGAGAAACACAACCAATACTGAGAACAAGGGGAAGGGTGGGGCCTTTCAACAGCTGGGAACTGATTGTGTTTCCTGTAGGGTACAGCCTCTCATCTCTCATGTGTTGCCATCCGGGAAGGTGGGAGGAGAAAATGGCAGAGGATGGCTAAAATCTGACTTGTATCTTAGGCAGACCTCTGGGAAAATTGTTGAGCCAATCACAGGATTACACAATAGGAAATTATGTTTCTGGGGTGTGTTCAGTACACATTTTGTGTACAGAAAACCTCCAGGTAGCCATTGCATTACATTTTCAGAAAATTACAGCAGCTGCAGATTGAAAAGGAAAGGTCATTTTTAATTACATTCAATTACAATATGACTTGTGTCAATTGTATACGCTATATTATTTTTTTCTTTGTTTGCCATTATTTTTCCCACGAAAGTGGAGTTACCCTTTAAGTATTTACATATTTTTAACATGTAGCAAATTCACTTTAAAACAAGCCCTTACAGACCTCTGTGGCTGCACACACTTTGGATCCATTAATTTTCTAATGTTACAGTGGAAGCATAGAGGTCATTCTGCAATGATGAATCTGTGTAAGACAGCAATGTGATGCAGAATGATACACAGTTGATGGGGGGGGGGGGGGGTAGAGCATTGTGTGTATAAAGCATGTAAAATTCATGTTAGTGGTCTGCAGGATGAGAGAGTAAGTGCTCTGGGAATTTAAGCAGGGCAAGCATAGTTGCTGAGAGAACAACATCATTACTTCTGCTGTGACATTTAAGGATGCATTGGTCCACTTGCCTTCAGCTATACAGGTCAAAGATTTATTTTAAAGTCCAATTCCTAATGGTACATTACAGGATCTCAGTCTTAGACAAATGGTTATGCAGCTGCCTTCTGAAGATTGGAGGCTGTCAAAGTGGCCTTATCCTGTAAGGGGCCTTTCCTAGTGTTTCACAGGAAGAATTATGTCTCGAGGCCTAAGGCCTTTTTTCATCCCAAGGTGGTTTTCTCCTTTCACCTTAACCATTGTTCTTCACCCTCTATTTCCTGCTTCAACAAAACATTCTAGTGTCTGGATGTGTTCCAAGCTGTGCAAGTATACCTTTCAGCGAAAAGTTCTTTTGGACAATCAGATTTTCTCGCTGTCACTTATGAGGGTCCCTACAGGGGACACTCTGCCTTTCATTACGATATTTCCAGTTGAATTAGACAAATCATCTTTTGAGACTATAGCTTAAAATTATATGGTTCCCCCCTTCTTGCAAAGGCACACTCAACCTGTTTCTCATATTTGCAAGGCTGTCACCTGGTCACATGTGGATTAAGTTTTATTCGGTGGATATTCAGGCCCCATCTGATTGCAAATTTCGTAAAGCACTTAATGCTGCCCTCTGAGTTTTATTTAGCCCTTCGTTTGGGGGACTGTTAGCCTTTGTTTGCTGTGTTGCCCACCACTCCGTTCAACTGCTTTTAGACATCCCATTAAAAAAATAGGATTCTTGTCTTCCCTGTACAATCTTTTTCTTTCTTGAAGTATATTACACTCCCACTCTCTTCCGATTGATTCCTATTATTTCTTGCTAAAAAATTAGGTTTGCTGGGAGTGGGAGGGGTTATACTGAGCTATCCTTCCATCTTTGGTTTTCCAAAGACCATCTCCTTAAAGCATCTACTGTACAAAACCTGTGGTTTCAGATTGAGATCCTGTGTCCAAAAATGAAAAAAAAAATCCTCTTTTACTGCTTGATAAGAATGTGTAAATAGATGAAGTCCATACCCAGGCCACAGTTTCAGTTTAAAGTGCCCCCAGACATTAAATGACAGTCTGTATTAGAAGACAATCTGTCTATGGGTGACAGGGGTAGGATAAGATTAGACACCTTAGGCAGCCCCTAGATTAGTCAGTTTCTTTTGTTCAACCAGTGAATTTACCAAAAAACAAAAAAAAAAACTGAACTGATTCCCACATATTCAAGGATGATAGGAGAAAATCCACCCCTCTGAGCTATTGTTCTGACAGCGGGGAGACTTCCCCACCATCAGAATACACGGATCAGCGCTGCCAGCTATAGCACTGAATACACTGATCAGCACTTTTCAATCTCCCTGCCCGTGCATGGATCAAAATTTAGCCAGTCCCTGCAGAATTGTCCAAATGTTGATCCACACATGACCGGCTTTAGAAGGATCTGTCTGATCTTTTGTTTTTCCCCGGATAAGCTGAAAACGGAGGTTTCTGCTGTGTGATTCCTTCCACAGACTTAACTCAAACAGTCACATCATGTGACCATTTCTGTTTAGGGTTCTGTGACCAATATAAACGCCTATGGGCATGTAGCTCATGCCTGCATTTCCAATTACCCTCTAATGTCTATAGTGACCTACAGTATATGGCATACTTATTATAGCAAGAGACTATAGGCGACTATCATTAACACATAGAAAAAATCTGGACAGGGCTGTTTTCCCATTTCCATCTTTTGAAATCTTATATGCTCTGACTTCTAGGGAGTTTGTGCAACATACAGTAAACATCAGAGTTGAATTTTGAGTGTTAGAAGTATCCACTAAGGATCTGGCAATTTATTTGTATATCGCCAGCTATAGATTAGGTTGGCAAAGTAATCTATATGTGTATGGGTCATTGTATGATAGCAGAAATTGCTTTCTAATTATGGTTATTTTTTTTTTCGTCTGAAAGCAATGTCTTAACTGTCAATGCGATGAATTATACCGCTTCTGGCCATATGCTGCTTTGCCCAAGTGTCTAGATCTTTATGTATTTCTAAACTCACTTTGCTTGTCAAAGAGTGTACAATATACATATGTACTCACTCCATTCAGTTTCAATGGTCCCAGTTTAGTCCCAGTTTACATGGGTCTTTTCTGGTGATAAAGTGTGCTGGATCTAATCACAATGGAAGCCTTGATCCTCCCACTATCCTCTGTTGCCTGGAGGCAGGTATCCCGGCATACACCCCGGTGGTGATGCTGGACTTAAAATGGTAGTATGTATATCACCTTTTTAGCTTTTACAACATAAATAACTAATCTAGTAGGAGGGGGCTCCTGTCATTCTTGACCATTGGGTTATGCTACCCCCTACAGGAGTAGGACACTAGGCAGAAAAAACTTCTGGCTACACCCATGGGCAGTGCCAGGGGGTATACTCCCTCTTCCTGCTAAAGTCACAAGTTTTTTTCTGCCTAATCAGGAGTAAGGACCTAGTTCCTTGCTGGGAACTTTGGTCCTGGCAAATTTTTTTACATAGAAAATGCTTTCCTCCTGGATTTTACTGGTGAGATCTACAAGCAACTGCCAGACTGGGCTCGATAATCTAGATCTAGAGGGTCCCCCCAAACTGGCAAGCGAACGAGCGTAGACCTCAGCTCTGCGCTAGGTTGGCCATGACATAGCTCCACTGGATGGGGGCTGGCCCTGGATGACATCATTAAAAGGTCTCACAGGGGGAAGAGTACCTTTCTTCCGCAGGCTACTAAGGGCAAGGAACCTCGTCGTAGATGTGGACCTTCCTTCTCGGCTCATGAGAAGTTTTTTCGTCCCTCGGGGTCGACTGACAAGGGCTCGAAGCCTTTCAGGGCCTCCTCTGGCGGATCCAAATGAACCTGGCAAATCGAGAGCAGACTTCCCTAGATCCACGGACAAGGCTCCTTCTGCATGAAGGTGTGCCCTCACCCATATCGGGGTGGAGAAAAGTCTTCACTGGTTTAGGACCCATGGATTTCCCTGGTACAAGACAAGTGGGTCCACAAAGTCTTTCGGTCTGGCTACAAGATCGAGTTTCGCTCTTGTCCCCCCATTTTTTTCCTTCCAACCTGCGCCTGCCCCCAGACCGGTTACAGGGTCTGTATGGGGCAGTACAAAACCTGTTCCTTCAAGGGGTGATTGTCCCGGTTCCAACTTTGGAACGTTTTCAAGGTTTCTACTCAAACCTGTTCACAGACCCCAAGAAAGAAGGCAAAGTGCGTCCAATCCTGGACCTCAAGGTGCTAAACTGCTTTGTGCGGGTACAGAAGTTCAGAATGGAGTCCCTTTGAATGGTGGTGGCATCCCTACATCAGGGGGATTTCCTCGTCTCTATAGATTTCAAGGATGCCTATCTTCACATTCCAATATGTGCCAGTCACCAGTGTTTTTTCCGCTTTGCTGTGGGAGAGGAGCATTATCAGTTTGTGGCATTACCCTTAGCTCTGCGGGAGTTTGGCTGGATTCTGAATTTTCAGAAGTCTGCCCTGGTTCCGTCCACGAAGCTGGACTATTTGGGCCTGACTCTGGACTCGGCTGTAGCCAGAGTGCTCCTTCCTCTGGACAAACTCCAGAAATTGCAGGCTGCAATTTGCCTCCTGCTGTCCAACAAAATGGTCATCCCTCCGGACTTGCATGCATGTGCTGGGCCTGATGGTATCCTCTGTTGTGGCGGTTCCGTTTGCACAATTCCATACGAGGTCCCTGCAAAGGGAGATTCTGACCAAATGGGACAAGACTCCACAGTCTCTGGACAATCAGATCTGGCTGAGTCGGGGGAACAAAGGTGTCCCTGATATGGTGGCATCACTCTCTAGCGCTTCGGCTAGGAAAATCCATTCTCCCCTTGTATTGGACAGTGGTCACCACAGATGCCAGCCTGTCCAGCTGGGGAGGTGTCCTCGGCAGGCATTCTGCTCAGAGGATCTGGACACTGGAAGAGTCCAGACTACTGATCAATGTCCTGGAACTCAGAGCGATCAGACTGTGTCTGGTTCATTGGACAGATCGTCTTCAGGGATGCCCAGTGTGCATTTAATCAGACAATGCCATGACCATGGCTTATGTCAATCACCAAGGGGGCACAAGAAGTGCCCTGGTGGCTCTGGAGGTAGCCGGCATTCTAAGGTGGGCAGAATGGTTTATTCCAGCACTCTCCGTCGTACACATTCCCGAGGTTGAAAATTGACAGGCGGATTACCTCAGTCAGCAGGCGCTGGACCAAGGGGAGTGGTCCCTTCACCCGGAGGGGTTTCATCAGCTGTTTCTCTGGTGGGGCACCCCGAGGTGGATCTGTTGGCGTCTGGGCTCAACAGAAATGTGCAGAGGTTTGTGGCTC
This sequence comes from Pelophylax lessonae, assembly GCF_965119305.1. Lineage (NCBI taxonomy): Eukaryota > Metazoa > Chordata > Amphibia > Anura > Ranidae > Pelophylax > Pelophylax lessonae. The sequence continues at coordinate 536,654,192 of NC_138770.1, read as the reverse complement.
GGTCAAGGGTTCCTCTGGCAGACGCTACAGACACGCTGGTGGCTCTGTGGAGTCAGTATCATCTGATCTAGGCCTTCCCTCCTCTCAAGCTTCTGCCCAGACTCCTATGCAGGATCGAGGCAGAAGGGATTCCGGTCATCCTAGTGGCACCGGACTGGCCTCGTTGGGCCTGGTACGCCGATCTAGTGCGGCTGGTCACCAACATTCCTTGGAAGCTTCCCCTCACGGAGAATCTGCTGTTCCAAGGACTGATCTTCAATCCTGCTTTACAGTTGCTGACTTTGACGGCTTGGCTGTTGAACGCCAGGTGCTAAAGGATAGAGGTTTGTCTGAGTCGGTTAATCATACGTTGTTAAAAGCTAGGAAATCTACCTCTAGGAAGATCTACCATCGTACATGTACGTGTATATTGCGTGGTGTGAGTCCCTTGGGGTTCATCCTCGTTCCTTCTCGGTGGCTCGTATCTTAACCTTCCTTCAATGGGGGGTTAAACAGAAGTTGGCCTTGAGTACTATCAAGGGCCAGGTCTCAGCTTGGCAGTCTTTTTCCAATGACCTTTGGCCACACACTCCCTGGTGTGTACCTTTCTTCAGGGTGTCCGACATTTGGTTCCTCCAGAGCGTGCTCCGTTGCTGGCTTTGGATCTTAATTTGTTGCTTTCAGCTCTACAGAACCCTCCCTTTGCTGAAAAGGGGAAATTATCCCAAAGAACGTCTGAGGCAAGGCCTAAGGTGCAGAGGCCCCACATCAGATGAAAATAGAGGAAAAAAGGAAGGGGGAAAAAAGAGGGGTGAAAAAGGAAAACAACTCGATCAAAGGGGAGAAAAAGAGATGATGCGAAGGAAGAGAACAAAGAAAAGAAATGAGGAAGGAAAAAAAAAAAAAAAAAAAGGGGGCTAGGGAAGGGGCGAGGGGATGGGAGGGAAGGGAAAGGGGGAGGGAAAGGGGGGAGAGGGGGGGAAAGGGAGAGAAAGGAACAAGAAGGAGAAAGGAAAGGACAAGAAAGAAAAAAGGGAAAAGAGGGGAGAAGGGGAAGGGGGGAGCGAGGAAAGGAAAAGGACAAAAGGAAAATGTGGAGGGCTAATGGGATTTTATAGGTACCATAATTCAAAGATAAGTAGCAAGGGTATAAAAATAGAACATTTATTAATAAATATTAAAAACAGGGTATGACACACAAAAAATCATCACATTACAAATGACACATGTAGAAATATGAATATATGAGATAAATAGGCATAAGGCAACAATATGGATATTATCAGGTCCAATGAAGATTCATCAGACGAAACCCGACATGTTTCGCGGACACAACGAATCCGCTTCTTCAGGGGTATAGAGCATATTGTGAGCAGGATGTACCTTAATTAGCCTGTGTAATGTAACAACAATAATTAATACAGTATCATAAATAAATTTCCAAAGGAATGCATGCAGGTGTGGAACAGCCAAGTGCGCCCCAGAGAATAGCCCCCATGACAGGACACCGATAAACCAGAACCGGGCGAGAGCGTCTCCTGAAAAAACGCCTCCCCAACGGATGTGGAGGGAGAATACAGGCAGGAGATTCCAAAGTGGACACCACAGAGTGAGAATGAGCATGCGTATAACAAGGTGTAAAGGATGGAAAGCCACCAAGATAGGAAAGCAAAGAAATATGAAAGGGTAGAAGGGGTAGATATATATCTACCTTATTGTAATGTTCTTACAGGGACTCTCATATAGCATAAAATGGAGACCAAGTGTGTTTCCATATACAGCGTAGGCTGAGGTCCAGTGGCCCCAGAGATCCTATATAAAAAGGGAAATGGTGTAAACAAAGTAAATAAAGTGAGATAAATATCAGCTGAAGCTGATTTTGGATCTAAGGCAAACGGCCATGGGCTGTGTTGGAAAAATACCTGTTCAAGGGTGAAGCATAGCCGGCATTTAAGCTATGGAAGCCTGTACAGCAAACAGGCAGTGCAGCATCAGGCGAGCTGCAATAGGCAGCGCTGCCTGCCTTTGCCTCGGAATATCTGGGGAAAGAACGAGGGTTGGGCAGGTTAGAAAGCAAATTGTCCAGGTAGGGGGGTAGCTGAGAAGATGGTGGTGTCGGGAGCCTTACCTCCGGTTTGCTGTAATGGTGATGAACGCCGTCTCCTAGAGGCTACTGTGGCGTTCACCCGCCTATATGTCCCTCAACCCAACGTCACCTGCGCATGACGTCACGCGCAAAGTGGGCGGGTCAGGTCCTCAACTGTGCGCGCATGTCAGGACGCGCGCGCAGTGCCGCACTCGCAACAGGCCACAACACGCAGCCCTGTACGGCCACACTGGAGAAGAAGACAAATGAATTGTCCAATCATCGCCGTGTCCGAGGACCACACATCCGTTTGGGAGTCGGGGAGGCGCGCCACCGCCCGGGTGGAAAGGGAACTGACAAGAAGGGCTTCAGCGGCGCACAATGTAAATGGGAGTCCACACAAGCATGTTACAACATTCAAAAGTACTAAGCCAAAATTCAGAATACATCAAAATAAATCAATAAAGACACCTTGTAATACATTATGTATAAGAAATATGACATAACATCAAGGAGTAGCAGGGGAAAGAGAACCCCCGCAAAACTTCGGTGTAGAAATTTATATATTAACTCGGCTGGGGAAGTCTTTGATAAGATCCCCCAGGGGAGCTACCAAGAATTAATGTATACAAAATTCTATGAGCACTGGTGCAGCAGCAATACCAATATGTGTTGAGGAGAGACATATATGTTAACATATATACGTATGTATAAAGAATATAGAGCTAAATCAACAAATGCTATTCCAATGGGATTTTGGATAACTTATAACTTACCAGACTCCAACCAGAACACGGATTCCAGCAAAAACGGATCAGAAAACGCCAGACACAATAGGTCAGGAGCTCATGGGCAAGCTAGGCTGGGGACCTAGCAAGATACAGGTATCGAAGAATATTTATGAAGAGGAATTTGACCTGAGGATATATTGGGGAAATTAACCCAAAAAGGGTTTATATGTTAGAACTTCATTAATCCCCGGGGGTACAGTCGCCTCCAGGGATTAAATCCAATAAGATTCTTTCTGTAATATACGTTTATCCCAATTTCCCCCTCGGGGGTCCTGGGGAATAACTTCCAAAACAAAAAACGACACAACAGAGTTGTCGTACTTATGGCGGAGGCCTATATGGCGTGTAACGCTGGTCTGGATAGTACCCCCTTCCGAATGGTAGATATGGTCAAGAACCCTCCCTTTGAAAATATTTGGGAGATTCCCCTGCTTACGCTGTCCCAGAAGGTGGCCTTTTTGGTGGCTATCACTTCTGCGCACATAGTGTCTGAACTGGCAGCGTTATCCTGTCCTTCACCTTATTTGGGGATTCACAAGGATAAGGTGGTGCTTCGCCACTGTCCGTCCTTCCTTCCTAAGGTGGTCTCTGACTTTCATTTAAATGAAAACATTAATAAAAGGCAACACGTGTTGCCTTCTCGGTGTCCCAGGCCTAAACATCCGAAGAAAATTGCCTTGCATGCCTTGGATGTGGTCCGGGCAGTTTGGGTGTACCTGGCAGCTATGGAGATTTTCAGGAAGTCAGGGTCACTATTTGAGCTCACAGATGGACCTCTCAAAGGGTTGCCCGCTTCCTCTGCGACCATTTCCAGATGGATCAGACAGACGGTGGTTCAGGCCTATTCGATCAAGTGCCAGGTTCCTCCTTTCTCTATCAAGGCGCACTCCACTAGGACGCTTAGTGCCTCTTGGGCCTTCCGTCATCAAGTGTCAGTGACACAGGTTTGCATGGCGGCCACCTGGTCGCCGGTGCACACTTTTACAAAGTTTTAAAAAGGTGGATGTGTTGGCATTCTGCAGATGCTTTCTTTGGCCACAAGGTTTTGCAGGCTGCTGTTAAGAGGACCTGATCATATTTGAGGGTGTATTGTTTTTTTTAGATGGGCTCTGGTTTTTTTGGTTGAGCCCCTGTCGCCTGGTTTAGCCTTGGGAATTTTTTTCTGTTTGCCTGGTCTTAGTCCGTAGGGTTCAATATTGAGATGGCCCACCCTTTGCAGCTATTATAGCTTCAACTCTTCTGGGAAGGCTGTCCACAAGGTTTAGGAGTGTGTCTATGGGAATGTTTGACCATTCTTCAAGAAGCACATTTGTAAGGCAAGACACTGATGTGGACCAGAAGGCCTTTAATACTTTGTAGTGCCACCTTTTGCTGCGATTACAGCTGTAAGGTGCTTGGGGTATGTCTCTATCAGTTTTGCACATCGAGAGACTGACATTTTTGCCCATTCCTCCTTGCAAAACAGCTCGAGCTCAGTGAGGTTGGATGGAGAGCGTTTGTGAACAGCAGTTTTCAGTTCTTTCCACAGATTCTCGTTTGGATTCAGGTCTGGACTTTGACTTGGCCATTCTAACACCTGGATATGTTTATTTGTGAACCATTCCATTGTAGATTTTGCTTTATGTTTTGGATCATTGTCTTGTTGGAAGATAAACCTCCATCCCAGTCTCAGGTCTTTTGCAGACTCCATCAGGTTTTCTTCCAGAATGGTCCTGTATTTGGCTCCATCCATCTTCCCATCAATTTTAACCATCTTCCCTTTCCCTGCTGAAGAAAAGCAGGCCCAAACCATGATGCTGCCACCACCATGTTTGACAGTGGGGATGGTGTGTTCAGGGTGATGAGCTGTGTTGCTTTTACGCCAAACATAACGTTTTGCATTGTTGCCAAAAAGTTTGATTTTGGTTTCATCTGACCAGAGCCCCTTCTTCCACATGTTTGGTGTGTCTCCCAGGTGGCTTGTGGCAAACTTTAAACAACACTTTTTATGGATATCTTTAAGAAATGGCTTTCTTCTTGCCACTCTTCCATAAAGGCCAGATTTGTGCAGTATACGACTGATTGTTGTCCTATGGACAGAGTCTCCCACCTCAGCTGTAGATCTCTGCAGTTCATCCAGAGTGATCATGGGCCTCTTGGATGCATCTCTGATCAGTCTTCTCCTTGTATGAGCTGTAAGTTTAGAGGGACGGCCAGGTCTTCATAGATTTGCAGTGGTCTGATACTCCTTCCATTTCAATATTATCACTTGCACAGTGCTCCTTGAGATGTTTAAAGCTTGGGAAATCTTTTTGTATCCAAATCCGGCTTTAAACTTCTCCACAACAGTATCTCGGACCTGCCTGGTGTGTTCCTTGTTCTTCATGATGCTCTCTGCGCTTTAAAAACGGACCTCTGAGACTATCACAGTGCAGGTGCATTTATACGGAAACTTGATTACACACAGATGGATTCTATTTATCATCATTAGTCATTTAGGTCAACATTGGATCATTCAGAGATCCTCACTGAACTTCTGGAGAGAGTTTGCTGCACTTAAAGAAAGTAAAGGGGCTGAATAATTTTGCACGCCCAATTTTTCAGTTTTTTATTTGTTAACAAAGTTTGAAATATCCAATACATTTTGTTCTACTTCATGATTGTGTCCCACTTGTTGATCCTACAGTTTTATATCTTTATGTTTGAAGCCTGAAATGTGGCAAAAGGTTGCAAAGTTCAAGGGGGCCGAATACTTTCGCAAGGCACTGTATATAGTAATATATATATATATATATATATATATATATATATATATGTGTATTTTTTTTTAATATGATAACAAGCTAAACAAATAAAATCGGAAAAAGAAAAAAACAAAATCAGCAGAAAAATAATAGTTATGGGGAACAGGTCTATTTAGGGTTAAGTAGGGTTTATTTGTTGGTTAAAAAAGGTGTTAAGGCCCCGTTCACATAGGGGCGATCCGACTTAGAGGGGCGACCTCGGAGCGGCCGCCACGGACTTCATAACATTGAAGTCTATGGCGGTCGCCTCCGGGTCGCCCCAAAGAAGCTCCGGACCCTTTTTCTAAGTCGGAGCGACTTGTGTCGCTCCTATTAGAACGGGTCTGCAGCTTCCCTATGGAAGGCGACCTACGGCGACCTGTGAGGCGACCAGGTCGCCTCACAGGTCGCCTTAGTGTGAACGGGGACTAAATCTAAAAATTTTTATTTTAAAAAATAAATTAAAAAAAAGGTTTTGTTACTGGTTGATTTAAAAGGAGAAGAACAGCCAAAGCTGGACTTCTCCTGTGGATCACAGGAGTGCAGTTTGTTCTGCATTCCTGTCATCTATTTTAAAGCCCACTGTTAGCTGATGTCACAGAACCAGTTCAGGCTAGGGCAAAATCGCGACAATGAAGACAGGATCCTCTCACATCCAATGACCGGCATCCAGCTCAGCCTCTCAGAGCCACTGAGAACCTGACCCAGACGCTCTCGCCCCCTCTACATTGCGAGGGAGCACTGACAACCGAGCGATCAGCAGTCTTTGATCGCTCGGTTCTCAGACTTAGAGCAGGCAGAGGACAGATGCAGCATCAGACCAATGCTGTATCCACCTAGGTAAGTGTGATTCTAAAAAAAAAAAAAAAAAAAAAACCCATACTTCAATTTTAACTGACATCATACACCGTCGAAGGTCACCCTTCAGATTAATGAAAGAGTAAATACAATGTGATTAAATAAAAATAATGTTACACTGTATTTCTGAATCACACTTCTGAACACAGCACTGTTCTTAAGCTCTGTTTTTGACAGCAGCAACTACAGACACTGTTTCATTACACAGCAAGTCCAGGCTGTCATTTGACAGTCAAAAATTACCAATAGGCAAGGCAAGAAGATCACCATCAGGGGTGTGGTACAAAGGCATGTTACATCTGTGTTTTTTTGGGTTCATGTAGCACACCTAAAGTTCAATAATGTCCATTTCTACATCGTAAACTACTTTAGAATGCCAAGATGATAAGCGGTTGCATGTTGTACAGTTGTGTATTTTTATACTTACGCTACTAAATTAATTATTTCACTGGAATATGAAAGACCTATGAGAGATTCACATTTTGGTCATATCTGAACTATAATCATTGCATGTGCAATCTATTCCTGCATGCTGTTTTAGAAATGTATGCATTAAATAAGGTATCTAGAGCGCTAAAAATTCCCTTATTAAATGTACCATTTTGACTGCTTTTTTGCCAAAAATGTCATAATTTGTTGCGTATTTGTGTGTATACCATGCTTTCTATGTGTTTGAGTTTTGTGCATTTTGATGTGCTTTTTATGTATAAACACTAATCCTTTAGAGGCAAAACAATAAACTTGTATCCTAGTAGGTTTGCATATTAAATATACTCAAAAGGTAAAAACCCTACATCACTGTTTTAACATGATAGGCTCAATCTCATTGTTTAATATTACAGGCCTTTAGTATACTACATATATTCATTATTTATACCAGGATGGCAGCTTTTCTAACTCTTGTTTTCAATATAGGTGCGGCAACTGGACCCCAGTTTTTTTGCTTTGCATTTACGAAAAAATGTGGATGAGAATATTGAATATTACTTACCTTCTCCAGTGGACTACATGCAAGACCAGGTATGGATCATTTTATGACCGATAACTAGTTTTAGATTTAATTTTTTTTTTTTACATGTGGCCTAGGTATATTGCATTGTGCAATCTTAGGCTCCTTTCCCTTGAAGGGTCCAATCACCCAAATTTGCAGGATGTTCGCCCCGACGAACACTCTGCAATGCACTGAGCGCTACACAGTGCATTTTGCGCCCTCATTAGGCAAAAATTTGCCCAAACAGGGCCCAGTATTAGCTGGTTGTTAAAGAGCGGGGCTGGGAAACCGACTGCAGCGTCCTTAACAACCGATAAGTTATCAGCTGTCAATGGGTTTCCCTGCTGACAGCTGAAAAAAAAAAAAAAAGCGCTGGAAAAAAAAACAAAAAGAAAAAAAAAAAAACAGAGTGGCGTCCCACCTGACAGGTCAGAAAGGGGGTGGGATGAGTGCGTGCCCCCCTCCTGAACCATTCTGGGCAAAATGCCTTCAACATGGGGGGTGGGTGCTTTGGGGCAGAAGGGCATGTTGATGGGACCTAGGCTCTCTTTCCCACAACCCTGGGCTGTGGCTGTGGGGGTCTGTGGGCGGATGGGCCCCAGATGAGTACCCCTACCCATTTACCAAAAAAGTGTCAATAAGTAATGAACACAAGAGACAGTTTTTTACAAATCCTTTATAAAAAAAAAAAAAAGTGTCTCTCGATGTAAATCCATTGTCAATTACGCTGCCCGCCAGACCCCAAAAAAAAGAAAATAGGTAAGGGACGGGGTCATCTGGCAACGTCACCCGGTGGCACCGCCCCCTTCTTACATCATGGACTGGTGCATGCTGGGCATGTGATGTCACAGGGGGGCAGTGCCACCGGGTGACGTAGCCAGGTTGACCCACCCCTTGCCTATATAAGAAATGTCAAAGCGCAGAGAAGGCATTCAACAGAAGGCCTCCCAGGAGGCAAAAGTGGTTTTTAATTTTTATCTTGCGAGTCAGCGGGCAACGCGATTGACGATGGATTTAAATCGAGGGACACTATTCTTTAAAAAAGTACTTGTCAAAAACTGTCTCTTGTGTTTATCACTTTTTGACACTTTTTTGGTGAATTGGTAGGGATGCCCGATACCCATTCACATGGGGGGCAGGATCTGGGGGGCCCCCTTTTAAAGGGGCTTCCAGATTCCGATAAGCCCCTCCCCACCTGAACACCCCAAAAACCACACTCCAGGGTTGTCAGGAAGAGACCACTGTCCCTATTAAAATGGGGGCAAGGTGCCCACCATGTTGAGGGCACGTGGCCTGGTATGGTTCAGAAGGGGGGGGGGCTTGCACGTTCTCCCCCCTCCTTTCATGACCTTCCAGGCTGCATGTCCGGATAACGGTCTGGTATGGATTTTGGGGGGGGGGACCCCACACCGTTTTAAATAGGATTTGACTTGTTATTTTTTTTTCTTTAAACATCAATTTTGCTGCAGCAGGTTTTTTGCATTATACAGATGCGCCACTTTACAAGCACATTTAGGGGACCCAGGCGCTATATTTAAAGGAAGTTTTAATTTTTTTGTTGCAGATTCAAGATCACTGCTCCTGAAAAAAACAATTATTTTTTCATTTATTTATTGATACATGTCCCCCAGGGCAGTACCCAGACCCCCATACCACTTTTATAGCAAACTACTTGCATAGAAGCCTTCAAAATGGTTTTGGTGGGGTTCGCGGTTCAGGTTAGAAAAAGTGTGTGTAAAAAAATAAAAAATAATAATGAAAAAAAGATAAATAATAATACCTAAATAAAGTTTGATCAAGGCCAGGGTTAGTGTTTGAGTCAAAGGTCAGTGTTTTTTTTGGACAGGATTTTTCTTTTAGTATCAGTGTCAGTGTTTTGAGTAGGATAAAAAAAAAGCAAAATGTGCACTGTTGGATTTGGGCTGTACTACGGGTACAAACAAAAACTAACATACACATGTGTGGATATGTGGTATCACTGCAATCATCAGGAGCAGGATCATTTTTTTGGGTTCTTTGGTGGTAGGTTATGGTTGTAATAGTTGATAAGAATGCAAAAAAAAATAATTATATTATATATATAATATATATTCTCTAGCAGTAGATATCCATTACCATTTTCCACCAAATGAAAACCCAATTAGTACTGAAAAAAACACGGTATAATCCACCTGGATGCACAAAAGTAGTTGTGATATGCACAGTTTTACTAACACATGTCAAAGTTGCAAAATTGTGCTTAGGCATTTAGATTTCTTTTACCCTAAACACATTTTGTTATACTTGCTCAAGTGAAAAAAATACCTGTTGATCCAGTGAGCAATTTAGTACTGACCTTTGCACTCTGTATTGTTATCCGAGGGTCGGTTCACATGATTTACATGCAGTGATGTGTGGTGCAATTTCAGTCCATTCATTTTGAATAGGCTGGAATCGCACCACATGAAAAAAAGTAGCACAGAAGCACCATGCGATGCAAGCAGAAGAATATATGCGAGGCATAGAGCAAATGAAATATTGAAAAATGCTTGATGCCTTCTGTTAAGCATGGCAAGGGAAATGTGATGGAGTGGGGCTGCCTTGGTGCTGGTAAGGTGGTAGATTTAAACTCAGTGCAAGGAATAATGAACAAAAAAGGGCACTACCCTATTTTACATCACACCATCCCCTGATCATCTTGGAAAAAATGTGCATACTTTTTGTGGTGGTTGGCTCTCTGGCTCCCACTCTATGGCCTTCTTCACAGCCATAATAAAAAGGGCTCACGAGGGCTCAAAATCATAAGTATGAGCACCCATGTTATCTAGCCCAAATAAACCATTTCAATTACATATTGATTCAGCCGTTTGGTGTGCTGTAATATACTGTAATAGCATTAACTACATACAGTAAGCGGCGCTGTGTCATAGCAGCAGTACGGGTGACTTCCTCATTGGCCAGGGTTGAAATCTACAAGGAAAGTTTCAAGGCTTCTCCTGAATGGTGGAGAAGCACTCAGCCCAATTTAATTCTGATAGCAGACAGGAAGTCACCTGGTTGGCCCAAACAATTTAAAGGGATAACTAAGCTGGAAATCTACTTAAAGTTGTTATAGTACTGAAAAGCAAAAGTGGTCCCAAAATGGTTACAAATTTTTGTTTCTATTTAGCATGGTCTTAAAAAAAATGTTATTAAAAAATTTCCAATTAATTATTTTAGTGTATTTTAAATTAAAACTTTAAAGCAGTGTCAAAATGATTGAATGTTTTGTTTTGAACATTTATTCCAGGTGTATGATGAACTAGAAATATTTCCTTTGGGAGTTTACAATATACACCTTTTAAAGACTGGAAGTATAACTGATTTTGGTAAGTTACTATAGGATGTATAAGCAGACCTATTTGATTAACACAATACTTATTTTTGTGTGTTATTATTGTGCTTAAATAGGAATTCCAGTTAAATATGTAAGAAAATAAACCAGGGAAATCCACATTCCCTAGTATCTGTGTTACAAGTGTAATGTTCACTTCAATATATACAGCTCCTTCCCCTGTATTTATGCCACCAGTAAGATGTGGACTGCAGTATTTATACAACACAGCCCCCAGAAATGTCTTCCCCAGCACATATAGCTCATACCATTTTCCATACTCTTCATACCTATCTATTACACATGGAGAATTATATTGCTGTTAGATGCAACATTTCATACCTCTCCATTGCATTCAATACCTGTGTAATACACAATGTGTGATATCTTTCAGTGCTTATACTTCTGTATTACGCCCAGTGCCCTGTTCTTCTGTATTATATTTAGTGCTCTTACTTTTCTATTACACCAGTGCCTTTTTGTCTTGTAAAATGCATAGGGCCCAATGCCTCTCTGTTATATACAATGCCTCATAATTGCCTATCACAATAATACACAACTGCAAATGCTTAGCCACCCCTGCCCGCATTACACATTTTGTTAAAATAAGGTAAACCTTTTCTACCTGGACTGTAAGGGGGAAAAGAAGGAAATATTTCACTTTTTTGGTGGAAGGACAATAAACCTATCTGCAATTCCTGTTTGACTACTAATAAATATAACCATATTGGTAACGCCTACTCCAAGTTGGATCAGTTCCTTAAGCCTGTCTAGATACCCCCTTCCTAAAGTGGTGGATTGTTGTACCGGAACCTTGGATGGATATATTTCAGTATTATTGATATATTTTGTAAAAAATATTCTGGAGGTATCCAATTGGGACATCTAGGTTCAAAGTGGGCTGCTTTCATGAACCAAGTAACTAAAAACAGCAACTTTGGACTGTGAAAGAAATAATAGAGTCTAAAAAAATGTTTTATTCCACGCATATAGTTAATGCTACAGCCAACATGTTTCAGGGACCACGCATTGTCACCTTCACCAGAGCTACAAAATGATGTCAAAATATAAAATCATAAAATATAATACATAAGAAATATTCAGAAATGTACAAATTACAGGTTTGAGACCTATTTTTACATAATGTTGTAGCCCTTCAGAGGGGGATGCCAAAATGAAATGTAACATATGCTGTACATAAGGACATTACATTTTTTAATTTAATTTATATTTTCTATTTGCAGGATTTGCTGTTGCTGCTCAGGTTGATGAACATAACAGTCTTACTCATATCTATGTAAGTTTTGTTCATCCAGATGGATTGGCCTATAGGGAAGGTAGGTATATTTTATAAAATATTAATTCATTCCTTGTGACCCAAGTAAATTGGACAATGCTTTATAACTTTTTTTTTTTTTTTTTTTATCATGTTGAATAGAGTAGGATATGGTAAAACCCCTGTCTTTTCTTTTTCTTTGTCATCTGTGTCCCATTCAAGAGATCTCCCCTCACATTCGGAAGATACAACAGGAAGTGGGAGGGGAAACATTGTAAAAGTGACTGAAATACTCTTAGACCAGTTGTCACTACGGGAAGATTTCCTCTCAATTTCTGTTAGAAATTCAAAATGTTGGATTTTGCCTCAGTTTCAGTCTTGGTTACCAAGATGACCAGGAGAAACAGAAAGGGTAAATCTCCCTTGTGGGGCACAAACAGTTATAAAATCTGATAGGGCTTCTAATCCCTCACCACTCTATCCAAAACAAAAAAAATGGCTTTGAATACATTTTAAAAGGTAAATCTCTCTTTTTTTTTTTTACAATAACCGCCCAACCCCCCTCTTTAGCCCTCTAAATAATTCTCAACCTAGCCATCCCCTGCAAGTGCTTTCATATCTCCTGCAGTGGCAGCGCCCCCCCCCTTAATTAGCAAAAAAATCATGACTGCATAGGGTTAAAGACAGATTGGAGGCCACTGCCGAAGAGGGGTAAGCAAGCATTTGTAGAGGTGTGTTGGGGGTGTCTAGGCTGTGCACGTTTAAGGGGCTCTAGGGAAAAAGAGTGGGAGGTTTTTGTAAAATAACAAACTTTCCCTTTAAGCTTTTATGTGCTATTCTAACTTTTAGGGAGATTCTAGGTCTCTGCAGGGTCACAACCTGTTCAGCTACCCATCCTTTCTGGGCAGATGGTCAATAAGTAGTAAATTATATGTAAATCAATTAAACATTTGCTGTTTCTGCAGGTCATTGAGAGTAGCGAGCAGCAAAGTTGAATAGGCTCCCCAAAGGGTAGGGACCCTGTCATTTTAGACCTGTGCATGCAACTGACTGCTTTCTTACAATTATCATTTTTTGGTAAGATTTGTCTCTGTCTATGATTCTGCAGTAGGTAGTAAGAGCAAAGGGTTATCCAGATTTTATTACCATACACAATTAAGGGAAATTATAATTGGGGCAAAGATTTTATTGTATATAATGCTGCATTTAAGGGAAATCGTTTTTAAAGCTAAGGTTTTACAGCCGTAGCCAAAAGTTTTTAGAATGACACAAATATTAATATTCAAAGTCTGCTGCCTCAGTTTTTATGATGGCAATTTGCATATACTCCAGAATGTTCTGAAGAGTGATCAGATGATTTGCAATTAATTGCAAAGTCCCTCTTAGCCATGAAAATAAACTCAATCCCATAAAAAACATTTCCACTGCATTTGTAAAGGAGGCATCTGGGCACCCAAGAAAGTACAGCAAGCGCCAGGACCATCTCCTACAGTTGATTCAGCACCACCAGTGCAGAGCTTGCTCAGGAATGGCAGCAGACAGGTGTGAGGGCAGTGAGGCGAAGACTTTTGGAGGATGGTCTGGCATCAAGAAGGGCAGCAAAGAAACCACTTCTCTCCAGGAAAAACATCAGGGAGATACTAATATTCTGAAAAGGGTATAGGATTTGGACTGCTGAGGACTGGGGCCAAGTCATTTTCTCTGATAAATCCTCTTTTCTATTATTTGGGGCATCTGGAGAAAAAAAAGGTGAGTGCTACCATCAGTCCTGTGTCATGCCAACAGTAAAGAATTCTGAGACCATTCATGTGTGGGGTTGCTTCCCAGCCAAGGGACTAGGCTCACTCACAATTTTGCCTTAGAAACGCAGCCATGGATAAAGAATGGTACAAAAACATCCTCCGAGAGCAACTTCTCCCAACCATCCAAGAACAGTTAAGTGAGGAACAATGCCTTTTCCAGCAGGATGGAGCACCTTGCCATAAGGCAAGAGTTGTAACTAAGTGGCTTGGGGAACAGACAGAGCATCGAAACTTTGGGTCCATGGCCAGGAAACTCCCCAGACCTTAATCCCATTGAGAACTCATGGTCAATCCTCAAGAGGCGGGTGAACAAAAAAAAACCCCCACAAATTCTGACAAACTCGAAGCATTGATTATGCAAGAATGGGCTGCCATTAGTCAGGATGTAGCCCAGAAGTTGATTGACAGCATGCCAGGGCGAATTGCAGAGGACTTGAAAAAGAAGGGTCAATACTGCAAATATTGACTCTTTGCATAAACTTAATATAATTGTCATTAAAAGCCTTTGACACTTATGAAATGCTTGTAATTGTACTTCAGTATACCATAGTAACATCTGACAAAGAGATCTAAAAACACTGAAGCAGCAGACTGGAAATTAATATTTGTGTCATTCTCAAAACTTTTGGCCACGGCTGTAATAAACAGTTTCTCACAAAAGTGAGTACACCCCTCACATTTGTGTAAATGTTTTATTATATCTTTTCATGTGACAACACTGAAGAAATAACACTTTGCTACAATGTAAAGTAGGGAGTGTAGAGCTTGTATATCAGTGTAAATTTGCGGTCCCCTCAAAATAACCCATCACACAGCCATTAATCTCTAAACTGCTGGCAAGAAAAGTGAGTACACCCCTAAGGGAAATTGTCCAAATTGGGCCCAAAGTGTCAATATTTTGTGTGGCCACCATTATTTTCCAGCACTGCCTTAACCCTCTTGGGCATGGAGTTCACCAGAGCATCACAAGTTGCCATTGGAGTCCTCTTCCACTCCTCCATGACGACATCATGGAGCTGGTGGATGTTAGAGACCTTGTTCTCCTCCACCTTCCCTTTGAGGATGCCCCACAGATGCTCAATAGGGTTTAGGTCAGGAGACATGCTTGGCCAGTCCATCACCTTTACCCTCAGCTTCTTTAGCCAGGCAGTGGTCGTCTTGGAGGTGTATTTGGGGTTGTTATGTTGGAATACTGCCCTGCGGCCCAGTCTCCGAAGGGAGGGGATCATGCTCTGCTCTAGTAGGTCACAGTGCATGTTGGCATTCATTGTTCCCTCAGTGAACTGAAGCTCCCCAGTGCCGGCAGCACTCATGCAGCCCCAGACCATGACACTCCCACCGCCACGCTTGACTGTAGGCAAGACACACTTGTCTTTGTACTCCTCACCTGGTTGCCGCCATACTCGCTTGACACCATCTGAACCAAATAAATTTATCTTGGTCTCATCAGACCACAGG
Source organism: Pelophylax lessonae (assembly GCF_965119305.1). Lineage (NCBI taxonomy): Eukaryota > Metazoa > Chordata > Amphibia > Anura > Ranidae > Pelophylax > Pelophylax lessonae. The sequence goes on along the minus strand of NC_138770.1, from coordinate 536,638,837 downwards.
ACATGGTTCCAGTAATCCATGTCCTTAGTCTGCTTGTCTTCAGCAAACTGTTTACAAGCTTTCTTGTGCATCATCTTTAGAAGAGGCTTCCTTCTGGGATGACTGCCATGCAGACCAATTTGATGCAGTGTGTGGCTTATGGCCTGAGCACTGACAGGTTGACCCCCACCCCTTCAACCTCTGCAGCAATGCTGGCAGCAGTCATACGTCTGTTTCCCAAAGAGAATTTCTGGATATGACGCTGAGCAAGTGCACTTAACTCCTTTGGTTGACCATGGCGAGGCCTGTTCTGAGTGGAACCTGTACTGTTTAACCACTGTATGGTCTTGGCCACCGTGCTGCAGCTCTGTTTCTGGGTCTTGGCAATCTTCCTATAGCCTAGGCCAACTTTATGTAGAGCAAACATTTTTTTTTTTCAGATCCTCAGAGAGTTCTCTGCCATGAGGTGCCAAATTGAACTTCCAGTGACCAATATGAGTGAGAGCAATAACACCACATTTAACACACCTGCTCCCCATTCACACCTGAAACCTTGTAACACTAACGAGTCAGATGACACCGGGGAAGGAAAATGGCTAATTGGGCACATTTTGGACATTTTCACTTAGGGGTGTACTCACGTTTGTCGCCAGCGGTTTAGACATTAATGGCTGTGTGTTGAGTTATTTGGAGGGGACAGCAAATGTACACTGTTATACAAGCTGTGCACTCACTACTTTACATTGTAGCAAAGTGTCATTTCTTCAGTGTTGTCACATGAAAATTTATAATAAAATATTTACATAAAAAAGTGTTGGGTGTACTCACGTTTGTGAGATACTGTGTAATATATATATATATAAGATCTGCTTTTTACCCGAGTGTTTTTCCTGATTTACCCTTGAAAATTTCTGTATAGAGACATTGTTCCATTACATATTTTACAAGTAATCATATGCGCTCATTTCTGATATGTGTCACACATCTTTCGCTTATCAGGCTTGCGAACAAAAAATGAAATCCTTTATATTAATAATGAAGCAGTGATAGACCTTGATCTCAGGAAAATGGAGTTATTATTCTCGGAGAGGAGTGTCTTGCTTTCATTGAGGAATTGTCAAACTGAAGCCAAATCGTCACTAAGCTCATCATGGTCAGAAAATTACAAGTTCAACGATCAGATGAGACCTTTACCACCACTCAACCAGTCCCAACTCTTGGAAGAATTTCTAGATAATTTTCGAAGGAATTCTATGAAAGGTAAAAAAAAAAAAAAAAAAAACGATATAGATATATATCTCAATCTCAATAAATATCAATATACATATATTTTTTGATAAAAATACAGTTGTTTGAAACAAAGTCCAAGGTAATATATTAAAGAAATCAAATTTTTAAGAACAAGATTTTTGCTATGGTGTGATTTATTGACAGGTTTATTTATTTAACCAAGCTGAGCAATCATGCACTTTGCTAAAGAACAGTCTCTTTCTCTTGAGTGGGTTATTCCCGATGTGCTTGTTTTTTTTTCCAAATTGATACCTAATATTTTTATACAGGTGGTTTCCAGACTTTAGTGGCTTCAATTATGTGTTGTTAAAAAGGATAAAAATATTTATTTCCTTTTTGACTCCAGCTCATGCTTCTATTCATAACATAATCACTGTATTATGAATGTTATACAGTCCATATTTTTCCCAGTATGCTTGTAATATATTCTGTTTAGAGGGTACTGATTGGTCTCCCCAGTTTGTACTCAAACATAGAACTAAAAAGTAGGCAGGCTAGTAAATAGGCAGGCAGGCTCACTAGCGCAAACTTCAAAGGCAAAAGGAAAGAATTGCCCGCACACCACCACTAAGCTAAAGCAGATAAAATCTTTTATTGTCACCATAGCCAGACAAACAGAACAGGGCCAATTGTCGACTGGCTATGGTGACAATAAAGGATTTTACCTGCTTCATCTTAGTGGTGGTGTGCAGCCAATTCTTTCCTTTTGCCTAGAAGTTAACCCAGCCTAAAGACAGAAAAGGACATCAGTGCAGTAAGTGGTGAAATGCACATCAATGCAGTTTCAGTTAGTGGAGAAGTGCAAAAATATATAACTAAGCCTCTGCGCTTTTGTTTCACTTTAACAACTTGCCTACTGGGCACTTTTACCACCCTTCCTGCCCAAGCCAATTATCAGCTTTCAGCCCTGGCACACTTTGATTGACAATTGCGTGGTCATGCAACACTGTACCAATATGAAATTTGTATATTTATTTTCACACAAATAGAGCTTTCTTCTGGTGGTATTTAATCTTCACTAGATTTTTTATTTATTTGCTAAACAAACAAAAAAAGACCAAAAATTTGGGAAAAAGAACCCCCTTTTTTCACAGTTTGTTACTCAATTTGGCAAACAGGTAATTTTTCTCCTTCATTGATGGGCACTGTTGAGGCTGCACTGTTGGGCACTGAAAGGTGGCACTGATAGGTGACACTGATTGGCAGCACTGGTGGGCACTGTTGGCACTGCAGTAATAACCAGGACACCGATAATCAATGTCCTGATTATCAGTGCACATGTCCCTAACACAAGCCAGTTACCGGCTCTCTTCTTCTCTCCCCACGCAGTCAGCGTGAAGAGAGAAAAGCCGATAACCGGCTTGTGTTCACATCCTGTGATAAAGGGACGATGTGATTGGCCCTTTACACCGATCAGTGATCAGCTGAGTCCAAAGGACAGCGCGATCATGGGAGGACATCCATGGATGCCTTCCCAGCATTGGAAGTCTGTGCTGTAGCCATCTTTCGGCTATAGTGCGGGAGGCAAGCGGTTAATATTGTGGTGTGTTTAGTAAGGGAGTGTTGCATTGATTTATTTGTTTTAGTGTAGACATGCACATTGGTGCAGTGACAGTCAATAGAGAAGCGCCCATCAGTGTACAAGCAGTCAGTGGAGAAGTGCACATCGGTGCAGGGGCAGTTAGTGGAACACTGCGTATTGATGTAGTAGCAGTCAGTGGAGAAGTTCAAATGGTGTATTAGCAGTCAGTGGGGAAGTCCACACTGAGTGCATAATAATGCAGTGTCTGTCAATGAAGTAATGCAGATTAGTGTAAAAGTGGTCAATGGAAAAGTGCACATGGGTGCAGTAGCGGTCAGTGGAGAAGTGCACATCGATGCAAGGACATTCAGTTTAGTAGTGTACATAAGTGTAGTGGCGGTCAGTAGAGAAGAGAAGTGCACGTAGGTGCAGTGGTGGTTAGTGCAGACATTCCATCAGTGCAGTTGTGGTAAAATTAGAAGCACACAGTAACCTCACTCCACTGTCTAGAAATCCCTAATCAAAAAGCAAACGTTGGAGGATAAGATGTAAAAGTAAAAGCCATTTCAGTAAACAAAATTTTGACCCAAACAGCCAAAAAAAGTTACCAAAATGTGCCTGCATGAACACTTTTCTTTTTCCTGTAGCCAGCCAGCATTTAACTTTGAAGTGGAAACTCAGCACTCCCCACTCCTTGATGCAGTGAGTTGAGCATATCTAACTAAGAGGTACACATTAGAGCAGGGGTACTCAAATGTAAACTTGAAAGGTCCACTTACAAATTTTCCATTCAGTCCGAGGTCCGGAAAAGTGACCGTCAAATTCCAAATACATAACGCCAACAACAAAAAAAGGCATTCCCCAAAACTTGCCCCCATCCAATGCAGAGGGACCAGTGTGCGTGCCCCCATTAATGCAGAGCGACCAGTGTGCGTGCCCCCATTAATGCAGAGCGACCAGTGTGCGTGCCCCCATTAATGCAGAGCGACCAGTGTGCGTGCCCCCATTAATGCAGAGCGACCAGTGTGCGTGCCCCCATTAATGCAGAGCGACCAGTGTGTGTGCCCCCATTAATGCAGATTGACCAGTGTGCGTGCCCCCATTAATGCAGATTGACCAGTGTGCATGCCCCCATTAATGCAGATTGACCAGTGTGCGTGCCCCCATTAATGCAGATTGACCAGTGTGCGTGCCCCCATTAATGCAGATTGACCAGTGTGCGTGCCCCCATTAATGCAGATTGACCAGTGTGCGTGCCCCCATTAATGCAGATTGACCAGTGTGCGTGCCCCCATTAATGCAGAGCGACCATGTGCGTGCCCCCATTAATGCAGATTGACCAGTGTGCGTGCCCCCATTAATGCAGATTGACCAGTGTGCTTGCCCCCATTAATGCAGATTGACCAGTGTGCGTACCCCCATAAATATGGACCGCCGAAGCGGTCTGCTTCCTTCTGTCATCAGCGGGGGGGGGGGGGGGCAGAATTGAGAGGATCGGGAGGATCGGAGTGGCTGTGTCTTACACTTGCAGCGCCGCATGATTACAAAAAGCCGAGTACAAGTTCTTACCCGGCGGAGAGGATGTCCTACAAAGTCCCGCCTCCTGGACACCGGCTCCTATGATAGACGTCACCAGTGTTCTGTCTATCATAGGTAAGAGCCGGCCCAGGAGGCGGGACTTTGTAGGACATCCTCTCCGCCGGGTAAGAACTTGTACTCGGCTTTTTGTAATCATGCAGCGCTGCAAGTGTAAGACACAGCCACTCCGATCCTCCCAATTCTGCCCCCCCGCTGATGACAGAAGGAAGCAGACCGCTTCGGCGGTCCAGATTTAAGTCCGTGTGGGTCCGGAGGCGGCCCGGAGTCCGCCTATTGAGGACCCCGGCATTAGAGCTTAGACTTTGGTGCTTGAAGTCAATATTTGCATGTTAGAATATAAATAAATCCGCGCTAAGGACGTCAGAGGATAAATTAAATGTGTGCACAGGTAAGCTGCAGCCTCACTTAAAATATAGGCAAAAGGCTATATAAATATGTATGTAAATATGAAGTGGTGGCGCTGCTTATAAAGTGCAAATAGATATATATAAATATATAAAAATGAAAAGAATATAAAATGTAGAAACACAGATGTGATTGAGGAATAAAAATATAAATATAAATGGTGGATATGTAAATAGTGCCACAATATGGTGAAAATCCAACATAAAATGGTATTGGGAATGAGTTAATAGGGAATATATGAAAAAATATAAAAAAGTAAAATGAAGTAAAATATAAATAACCACCAAAGTGCGTAATATAAAGTGCAAAGTACTACAATATATATATCCTAGTATATACCTAAAATAATAATATCAGCATGTTGCAATAAAATGGTAAGAGAATAACTTGAAATAATAATACATAGGCGATGGTATAATATGAGAAAGTGTGCAAAAAGTGCAATAATTAAACTGGGTGTGCGGAAAACTTTTCCGGAAAAATAAATAAGAGTGCGGGAAACTATTTTTACAAAGTGCAGCAAGAAGTGATGTGATCTAAATTCATGTGGTAAATAAGTCCGTATAATAGTAAAGGTGCAAAACAATATTATGGACAAGCTAGATGTGCGAAGAAATATGAACTCCAAGGTGAAAATAAGAAATGGTATTCAATCAGATCAGCTGATAAAATAAGTCCATATATAGATGATTGTGCCCCGAGGGGTGGTGAATGAATAAGTATCCTGCGGTGACCCCCAAGGTGGGTGACTGGCGAGTGGCGGGGAAACCCCTAGTAGAAAAACCTACTCACCAGATGTACCCACCCCACACAGGGGTATAGGGCAGGTACTGTAGAAATATCCTGTTGGTCCTGGCTCTGGGTAGTAGTTCCCTTCCTGGGGGAGATGTAGTATAGGGTCCGCAGGGATATCCTAAAGTGGGATCCTATCCGATGGTAGGATATCCAACGATCCGTGGGGTGAACTGATATGGCCACTCAAAGGTATGTGGATGGAGGGATCATATAAATGGAAAAGAACTCGATAGTATAATACCGTTTTTAAAGTTTATTCCTTCCAGCAGTAACATAAAAATGGGTACTCACATAGATAAAATCAGTAAACAGCGAGGTAGTGGCGTCCCGGAACGCAATGCGTTCCAACTGGAGACCGGAACCGGAAGTGACGTGACGTGTAAACAGCGAGGTAGTGGCGTCCCGGAACGCAATGCGTTCCAACTGGAGACCGGAACCGGAAGTGACGGTGACCTTATGCCTGACTTTAGGGTTAGGTTCACTCTAGCCTGCATTGAAAAATTCAGCTTTTGCTCTAACAGGGAGCAGTGTGATGAGTGTTTTAGCGCAATGCACTGCTTACTTGTTTTTTCTTTTTCCTTTTTAACTTTACTTGAAGTGTCAAGTAGTGACACTTCATTTATGTCATTTCACAGCAAAGTGATGCCATCCAGTGGACTGCAGATAAATGCAACAGTGTTGTGGTGTAAACAGAGCATCTAGAAAACAATTGTTTTCCATGTGCCCCAAAGCCACGTACATACTGCTAGTTTTTTAGAGGGGCCGAAAAAAAAAATCTGACAGCTCAGGTGGGAGCCACTGTACTAACTTTCCAATGTTAGTACAGCAATCTCACCTGCTGTGCTATTGCGTTCTGACAGGGCGCCGCCCTGTGTTGGCTGAGAGCACAGATCAGGAGCCGGTCGGCAGACCTTTTTTGGTCATGCCCCTTCAACAGATGCCAGCCACCATCCGGCTTCTGTCAGGCCGGCTGTAGTACACACGGGCAGAATGTCAGCTGGTTTCTATTGAACCGGCCAATGTCGCCTGACATTTGGCCCGTGTGTATGGGGCTTAACAGTGACCTGCGTTTATCTAGTTTGCAGCAGGTCACGACACAAGTGTTTAGGTTAATTGTAGAATTTAGAGCACATGTTCACTTTCCTTACTGCTACAGGGCTCTTAAAGGTTTAAACAACAACATCTCAATAGATTAGATGAATCATTGCCTGTAATTAAATCTGCACATAGTCTCCTGTGAGGAATAATTGCACATTTGTCAGATGATTGAGAAATCCCCAAACGGAGTTTCAATTTAAGCATGTACAGAACAAGTGCTCTAGAGAAGAGAATGTGTCATTTTTGTGCTTTTGATAAGTTGTGAGCATTGATGGCAAATTTAGGATGATTTCTGTCCTCACACTTGCAGTGTGTGAATAGGGATGTCTGGAATATGTGTAGTGTTACATCATTAGATGGTGGGTGGTGTGGGATGGATGATGTAAGACAGAACAAAACAAGCTCTGCCGCCTTAGCAAAACATTTGTTTGTGTTAAGCCATTAATTAAAATGGTGCAGATTCCTAACACAAGAAGCATTCCAACTGCAATCCTGAGCCGTTTTTCCTTATTTAAATATAGATTTCTCATCCTCTAAAAGCAATGCTTTTAGCTGCACAGTTGATGCGTAAAATATAAAAGTTGCTGTGGATTATCTCTAAAATTTGCAATATAATTGCATAAAATGAGGAGACTTGCTGCAGTGTATCAAGCATAATACATGTGTCTCAATTATAGTTTGGGCCATAGTAGCACGATGGACTGAGTCAGATGGGTACTTTAAGCACAATGTCTTTTTTGTCAATGTGCACTAGGAGAAAGGCCACACAGCAGAAAGTCAACTTCTGGTTCTTGCAACGCATGGCATTCTGCCTGATCCAAAAGCCTGTGTACTTTTTGCCTTGAGCAACGAAAAGATTCCTTTTTTCAAAGTGATTGTATTATCTTTCCATTTTTTTTTTTTTTAACATAACATACACATTTTTAAGAGATCAACTAGATATACATAATGTTATCAATCCATGGTCCTATATATAGATGGAGGCAACCATATTTGTTTATTACATGAACAGACTCTCCTTTCTGCTTTGCAGTGCTAACTAATGGCTCTGGTTAACTATCCTTCCCTCAATACAGAAGGAATGGTCAGGCAACTCATGGAAAAATATTGCAGCAACTTTTAAAGAGGCACTGTCTTTTTGGCAACAAAGGCTTCATTAAGATGGACACTGACCCCCTATCTGCGTGAAGGGCGTGTTTGTTTTTGCGCCTGTAGAGGATGATGTAGATGCAGCAGCCACATGTCAAAATATGACGTATGCAGGAGCTGGTGCGTGGATCCGAACACAACATGCAGGCAGATTTTGACATGCAGTTGTATCTATGCATCAGCTGTGTCTGCATCCACCTCTGTATAGAGCCTGTGCACAGCTCAGGGATGACCCAGGTACATAAACAAAGGTGACCTGCATGGAGAAAGGGTGTCAATGCCCATATGTATGATACCTTAGTTCAGGGATCCTCAAACTACAGCCCTCCAGCTGTTGCGGAATATGAGGCATTGTAAAACACTGACATTCACAGACATGACCAGGCATGATGGGAATTGTAGTTCCTGAACAACTGGAGGGCCATAGTTTGAAGACCCCTGCCTTAGGGTAAAGTGATAATGTCTGCGGATAGAGATGAGCTCGGGCGTGTTCGAGTTCGTATGTGCCCGATCCTACCAGGAAGCCGACATTGCACTCCGCTAATCACAGGCAGTGAGACATTTCCCCGATACCTAGCTGCACAGATCGGGAAATGTCTCACTGCCTGTGATTAGAGATGAGCTCAGGCGTGTTCGAGTTTGTACGAGCCCGATCCCGCTAGGAAGCCGACACTGCACTCCGCTACTCACAGGCATTTCCCGATCTGTGCAGCTGCGAATCAGGAAATGTATCACTGCCTGTGATTAGTGGAGTGCAGTGTCGGCTTCCTGGCAGGATCGGGCACGTACGAACTTGAACATGCCCGAGCTCATCCCTGCCTGCGGATAACCTTCCCACTATCAAGGTACAGTATACTCACATTTCCTTGTGGCCTCCTTGATCCATTGCAGTCTTCACTCTGTTGTGCTGATTGAGCTAAGGTGAATGGGTATAGAGGAGAATGTGCCCAATCATCATGCCTGAACACTATCATGTGGGGAGGGGCTGTGACTTCACCTACCCAGGTAAGCTCCAACACCAGAGCATACCCAGGATGGAATCCTGCAGTTGTTAGGCTGGAAAGGGAGCACGGATTAGTGAGTATCCCTTATTGTGGGGAGCTGGCTATCAGCAGATATTTACACTTTTATCTGAATGGGGAAAGTGACACTGTCAGAGTAATTGTAGTAGTTTATTTATCCTGTATCCTTCGGCTAATCTCTACATTTAATGTAATATAAAAAAAAAAAATGAAAGAGCGAGCTTGTAAAATGTAAAGTCACCCTGAAAATAACTTTCAGGTAAACAATGCACAAAAAGCTAAATATACTGTGCTCCCTGTAAATATGTGTATTCTTGTCACCAATAGTAGTTAGTCATCTGCCAAATGTCTTATTGGCTTAGGAAAGAAGAAGCTGATTATGTGAAGTAACACTAACAAAGGGATCAGCATGTTTCATTGTACTATTTTAAGTAGTGGAGAGCTGAAATCTAAGTTTAGGGATATGCTCAGCACGTTAAGTTGGTTTGTTCTGGGTCATATTGGATGACCTTATTTCTTCTTTGTGACCCTTTAACCAATTTAACAGCCAGTAAACAATCATTAGAAATTACCCAACAGTAGGTAATAATAAGCTCATGCTGTTTCTGATTTCGTCTCTGGGTGGCAGCAGAATCTGCCCTGAGAAAGTTACTAATTGACTCCATACAGCTGATTAAAGTTAATATTTGAAGGTAAAAGTTTCTTTCTTTAATTTTCTGAGACAAGCTTCATTTGCTGCACAAGGTTAAGATGTATAGACTATATGGTAAATATACCCCAAACATAAAAACTATATGGTAATTATACCCCCCCCCCCCCAAAAAAAAAAGTTAATATTATTTTAAGTATTTATTGTGGAATTTGATTTATTGCCAAGGCTCTCATTGAAGCTCAAGTCTGTTCTTAAAGCCTGCTATTGAGACCTATGCTTCTGAAAATGTTAGTTGCCTGGCTGTCATATAACGATGCTTTAGTTCCCAATTCTGTTTTTATCCACCTGGGAGTGCTGGGTGTTCCTGGCAACCTTTGTGTGTTCCAGCACCTGATTTGCATTCACCATAATAAAAAAACATTTAAAAAAAAAAATAATCCAACTGTTTTAGTGGGGCCCTTTTATAATGGCTACATCTGGTGTGCAGCGTTCTCACCAATAGAGTCCCAAAAAGATGTAACGCAAACTGGCAGGTGGTTTAACTCTGCAGCATCTAGCAAACATTAAGGCTGCATTCACACTTGAGCGTAGCGTTTTTTACCACGATTTTCAGGCGTTTTTGGAGGCAGGCATTGACTTGACATCTATCAAAAATGCTGGTAATCAGCCCAAAAAGAAGCTCATGTACTTTTTTCAGCTACAGGCGTTTTGCGAAACGCTCAGATGTGAACAGGGGCCATTTAAATGAATGGGGTTTTACTTGTTGGTTGTTTTGGACCTTTTTTTTTTTTTTTGGAGCTGAAAAACACTCAAACATGCCCAGGTGTGAATGGAGCCTTAGACTGCATTAACACCTGAGCGTAGCAATTTACCAGTGTTTTTCGGCATTTTTTTAATTTATTTTTTTAAAAGCGCTTTTGCAGCTTTTTACAAGCTTTTAACAGTGTATTACAAGCATTTTACAGCTTCAGGCATTTTTGTTTAGCCAATAGAAAGCACTGGGGATGAAGAGCTGCTTTTCGAGCAGAAAACGCTCAAGTCAGGCGTTTTTGGGGCCAAAAAATGCTTGTAATCTGCCAAAAAGAAACTCATGTACTTTTTTGAGCAACAGTCGTTTTGCTTCAGGCGACAGAACACTCACATGTGAACAGCGGCCATTGAAATGAATGGGATTTGGCTTGTTGAGCATAGAGCTTCAAGTAGAAAATTGCTCAGGTGTGAACGGGGCCTAAAATATCAGGTTTAGGTGGGCTGGCCTTTTAATAAAACAAATGTGACCCTTATTATTATTCTGGTTAGCACCCAGTGTCTTTTGTGTTTGAACTGCACCGAAGATTGAAAAAAAAAAAAAAATATATATATATATATATAATATATATATATTTGAATTCAGAGTAGGGGGCCCATGGGTGGCTAGCTAATTACATGCTGGTGATTCCAGGCTGCTTATATCTTGGCTGTGAAGTGGAGGAAATGATTAAAGCACTACTACTGTGCTGCTGTCAGCATTGGGTGAGAACCGCAGTAGCTTTACTGCTCATGTAAATAATGCACATGTCGCAAAGCATTAAAAAAAGCACAAAAAATGTATAAACATTTACTAAATGGTAATATGGTTTTAACAGACCACTAACATTGCATGTGCCAGCATACATGAGACTAGTGAATTTTCTTGTTATTTGCTTGCCATGGTTAGCAGTAGACATGTGCAATTCGTTTGCAGACTAAATTCGGCATACAGTATTAGTTTATTCAGGATCATCTGAATGAATGAAAAGATTCTTTTGACGAATGCGTACGAAAACTATTCAACCTACAAGTTTGACGAATCTATTACATTCAGATAGTTTTGTTTTCTGTATTTTCATTCTTTTCAACTATTTGTTATCACTGAATATAAAGAAATAATTGATGAATGTATTCATGTTCGTATTTCTTTTGGATATTTTTGGATTCATCCGATTTTCAGATGGGCAGTGTCAGGGCTCTTTCACACGATCCGCGGACCGTGCTCTGCTCAGTGGGGCTCGATCCGCCCATCCCCGCTGAGTCGGCGGATGACAGCTCTGTCTCCGCACTGTGTGCGGAGAGGGAGGTGTCAGAGCCCCGCTGCTCTCTAAGGGGAATCGGATGAGAGCGGACCACCTGTAAACTCTTATCCGATCCGATCCCCAGGACGGATGGAAAATAGGGTTTCCATCCGTCCGGATTTCACGGACAGGATCAGATGCGGATGGCAGCTGGTGTCAGCGGACGTGTCACCGCTGACATCCGCTGCTCCATAGGGCTAAAAAACTGGACAGGCGGATCTGATCGGAACGCCTGTGTGAAAGAGCCCTTATGCCCCATACACACGTGCAGATTATCTGCAGACTTTTGTCTGCAGACTTACCTTTTCTATGTAGTGCAAGGGCCTGCCGGATTGCATACAAATTGAAAGTGTTTAGGTTTGACCTCATAATATATGGTTTTGGTAAGTCTGCAGACAAAAGTCTGCAGATAATCTGCACATGTGTATGGGGCATTAGAGTCCTTTGACACGGGCGTTCCACCCAGGGGACTTTGTTTTGCTCATCGGGGGATCGATCCGCCAATTCGCCCGCTGAACAGGTGGATGACAGGTCTGTCTCTGCTCATTGTGCCGAGACGGACCTGTGAGAGCCCCCCTCTCCTCTATGGGGAGATCAGATGGAAACGGACCGCCTATCCCTTTTCATCTGATCCCATCCGATCCGCCAGACAGATAGAAGATAGGATTACCATCTGTCTGGATTTCACGGACAGGATCAGATTGGATAGCAGCAGGTGCCAGCGGAGATGTCACCGCTGACATCCACTGCCCCATAGGGGTGAATGGAGCATCCGATCAGGCCCACCTGAAAAGACAGGCGGACCTGTTGGGAAAACCTTAAGCCTCGTACACACGCAACGAATTTCCGCCGACCGGTCGTCCGTCTTTTGTCCAGAGTGGTGTCTGTTGGTTGGAATGTGCTCTAGACTGCACATGAGTTTTCCGGTATGGCAGAATTCTCATTCAGAAGTGATGTCATGTGTTGGATTGCTTTCTATGTGTTCTTTCATCTCTGAGCATGCCTAGTCTTGCTCATAAGATTTTTCCCCATCGAAATCTGTACTAATGAGACGAAAATCGGACGTGTTTTGATGGTCGACAAAAATTATATAGCCTGCACACCAGGATTTTTTCGGCCGAAAAGTCGGAGTCGGTTGTCGGAAGCACCATACTAACAAGCCGAAAATCGGCAGATTGGTCGTCGGACGAAATTTCCCGGCCAAATTTCTTCTCGTGTGTACGGGGCTTTATTCCCTTGTGTGTTTTTCTGTGTCAGACTGTATTCCATCCAGAGTAATTAGTGACACCTGATAGTCATGGTGTCACAGCTGAATTTGACTTTTCTAGTTAAAGACCCGGAGCAAAGCATGCAGCAAATGACAGGGACAAATTCCTAATTTCTACATATCAGCAGTGTGCTACAGAATAATGGGAGTTATGTAAGTCCTCATGCACACAGGGTGTTAAAAAAAAAAAAAAACGAGCTGCATAGCCACTACCAACGGCAGGAAAAAGCTGGTGGTGGATGTAAAAACACGACTGCCACACAGGATTGTCGGGAAGAGGCCCTTGTCCCCATCAAAATGAGGACAAGGTGCTTTTGGGGTGGGGGATGTAGAGCCCCCTGCCCCAAAGCAACCCCCCCCATGTTAAGGGTGTGTGGCCTAGTATGGTCCAGGAAGGGTGGGACTGCTCACTTGTCCCCTCCTCTTTCTTGACCACCTGCCGGCTGCATGCACGGATAAGGGTCTGGTATGGATTTTGGTGGGGACCCCCTTCGGTCTGGTATGGTCTTGGGGGAGGGGGGACCCCACGCTGGGTTTTTTTTTTTTCCTCCATTATTGCGTGGGATTCCCTTTTCAAGATCTTCAGAGCTTCATCATGATCCGACTTGGATGTGACTTCCATTTCAAATCAATGGGCTCTCATAGGGAACTATTGATTTTGACGTTAAAAAAAAAAAAAAAAAAAAAAAGATTTACGCGGCTTAATGATGTTTCCCGTGTTAAGCCGTGTCTAGCAGCGTTGATTTTTTTTACAGCTGTAACGCCAGTCCTCAGAATGCGCTGGCCAGTGGCGGCCTGTCCATAACTCATACGTCCGGCCCCTAATCCATGCACCCGACGCCTATTCTCCATACAGGGCGCCGGACGCATGGATTCCAAGGGGTTTGCCATAGTTTTTCTTTCCTGAGGCTCTAATTGGCTTAAAAAAAGGGTGGACTCGGGGCACAGAGCAAGTGAGGGGGGAGGTTTGTTTGCCACCCCCCCCACTTGCCACTTACAGCTCCTAGACACTTGTGTGTGTGCATGAGGCCATAGAATAACATGGAGGGGCGTTTTTATGCTGCAAAAGAAAAAGCCTGATGCTCATTCTATGCATGAGGCCTAAGTGGAAATAAATGAAGTTGTTTGCTTGTTTTTAATGCCAGTGCATCCAAACTAAAACCAATGGAGTACCGTTTACAATATTACTAGCCTGTCCTTTACACTAGGTAGGTAAAATATTATTCTATATTTTTAGTTGCATTCAAAAAGAAGCATTTTATTATGACTTCATCCATCAACCAATCGTGTCCAGTAGCTAATGGATAAACAATCATCATTAAATTGGTTTTAGCAAAGATAAAGTACTATAACGTCCATTTTTACTTCCTGCTTTAAGGACAGCTGGTATAAGAATGGTTGCAATAAGCAAGACGGACACTTCACTTTCCTATGCTTTTGATAAATTAGACCAATAATATTAAAATAACGTGACAATAATATATTAAAGCACTAATAGTTTAAAAAAAAAATCAGGTCCTCTAAAAATAAAGCGCTCTTCTATTGGTAAATTGTACTCATGATAATACAGTTATCATTACTCATGATATTTTCCATTGCCATGAGCAGGGCTGGCTGCAAAATAATTATGGGTTTGCAGAGTGTTCAATGACCGAACAATAGGACTTTAGCATTGCTCTTTTATTCTCTTGTAGATAAATGCTGGGCTTGGTGGGTGAGAGTGATGTGTTCCTACTCATTCTTCTTGTCATTGCCTCTTTATGACTCAGCCACTGCATTATATAAAATGATCATAACACACAAGATACTTTTAGAATGACAAGAACCACAGGGGGGGATGGATTGTAGATGTGTGCAGGCTGTGAGGCACATGATTGGTCTGCAAGTTTGGAGAACTGTGTAAAGATAGATAATTGCTTTCTTGCGGAAAAAAATAAATCTTTACATCATCTTCATGGTCACAAAATCTGTTTCTGATGCAGATTCTGCAAAAATAAATAACGAAAAAAATAAAATATATAGAAATGCACATGAAGGCTAGGTTCACATCTATGCGTTTGCAGTTGATACGGTTTTCTGGCTAGTTTGCAGTGTGTTTTTGAATACATGATTTTGATGCATTTTTGCATGCGGTTTTCATGCGTTTTGCAGGGTTTTTTCTTCTACCTGTTGCCTTTATGAGGAGTTTATGTGTAATCTCCATTAGTAACTGTAAATAGATGGATGTGTATGTGTGTGTATATGTATATATATATATATATATATATATATATATATATATATATATATATATATATATATATATATAGAGAGAGAGAGATTTTGAGTTTTGATTTCAAACACATAGTTGATATATGATTGTAGATTTTTAAGTTGTGGAAACCAGTCTTACCAGCAGTAGTAATTGATTTAACAAGTCCTTTAAAATACACGTCTGAGCTACCAGAGAGAGGTCTGAGCATGCAGGACCGAAAAGGGAGGGGTGGGGGGGGGGGACTCCTTCCTGAACCATACTGGGCCACATGCCCAAAGCAGCTTGTTGCCATGTTGATGTCTCTTACCCACAACCATGGCCGGTGGTGGTCTGCGGGCTCATCGGAATCTGGAGGTCCCCTTTATCAATGTGGCGGTGGGCGTCGAGGCTGATAAAAGTTTTTCTTGCAGACCCTTTTAGCCACTAGAAAGAGGTCCTTATCCCCATCCACATGGGGACAAGGTGTTTTGGGGGGCCCCCCCTTACCTGCCTGGTATAGCTTAGGAGGAGAAGTATGGTTCAGGCGCTTGCCAGGCCCTTTCCTGGCCTGCCAGGCTGCATCATTGGATAAGGGTCTGGTATGAATTTCCCCACGCCATTTTTATTTATTTATTTTTTTCTTATTTTTTACATTTAGCTGTCAGTGCTGACAGCTGATGGCTCATCGGCTGTTAGGATGTGGCTATTCACAATTTGTTATGGAGGAAAAAACCTACAAAACACATGTAAAAACGCAACACTTGCATTTTTGGAGGGGGTCCATTGAAGTCTATCACTGGCAAAACGCAATCTGCTGCAGGAAAAAAGTTCCTGCCCCTTTACAAAAATGCAGCAGCTGAAAAATGCAAACGTGTTCCATGTACCATTGCCCACTGCAAAAAGCACTAAAACACGCATAGGTGTGAACCCAGACTTGCAAAGTTATGACTAAATTAATATATAGGTATGCAGATATACTTAAAATGGTAAATAAGGCTTTTATGGAATGCATTTATTAACGAATACTCTTTTGGATTCTCTAGGTAAATGTAGCATTGTTCTGAGCGTATTGCTGTTACATAAAGAATTTTCACACATGCAGTTTTCTCATACAAACACAAACTGTACCAGAGCGTAAGCACTTTAAAAGTTGCTATATCTAAAAAAAGGATAGTGTATATATCTATAGTGGTTTTGCAGCATCTCTAGCTTAAAATAAGTATGCGGATAAGGACATGTGACTTTTCTGTCCTGGAAATGCGTTAAAGCAGTACAAAACCAAAATATGTAATATATTACGGCTTACCAGTCATTGGATGTGATGGCTGCATTCATTTTCTTTTTTTAGGCTTTTCCCTTTTCGTTTTAACCTGGTGATCTACGCTCTATTAACAGGGAAACAGAGACACGTTTGGACACCAGCATTTTTAATCTGGGGAAGGGGGTTATTAGATGTACTAGCAGAATTAGATCCACTACAAACATTGAGCTCTAGCTCGCACTTTATAAGCAGTTACAGCAAACCATTTTGTTCCTTTTGGGATAAAGGTTTTTACATAAACAAATAAAATCTGATCATTGTAAGCACCCCTGTCGGTGTTAAATTATTTGTCTCAACCCTTAATTGCTACATCTGTAGGGCCGCTTGCTCTGTTAAAAAAACAACCAATTACTGGCTAGATCACTAGGAAAGCAAGCCTAAATAAGAAAATGAATGCAGCCATTACATCCAAAAATTGGTCAGCTGCAATAAAACAAATGTTTGCTTTCAGGTTTAATACTGCTTTGGAGTAGAACTATAGGCAAAACTTTTTTTTTTTTTTTTCCATTTTGGATAGAGTAAGGAAGAGTTTTATAAACCTTGCCAGGTGTGTGTGTGTGTTTTTTTTTTTTGCCCCATCTATGTCCCATTGGGGAGATTTACTTTCACTTCTTGTTCCATACCAAAAACAGGAAGTGAGAGGAAGTTCCTGCAAATTATGGGGGTCCATTGGGGTCTCCCAGATCACCAGAGCTAGTGTCTCCATTGGAAGATCTCTCTTCTATTACTGTTCTGGGGACAATGCAAAATGTAGGACTTTCTTTTACTTTCACTCTTAAAGATAATGGTAAACAGGACAAAGAGAGAAGGCGAATCTCCCCAAAAGGGGCAGAGACAGCAATAAAAACCTAACGTGTTCTAATCCATATCCACTCTGTGTGAAACTTAAGGTTTTGTCTTTAGTTATACTTTAGGATCTGTGATTCAGAATACTGAAGGTTGAACATTACAACCAAGCTACTATAATTTTCTTAAGGTGAGCAATGATAGAGCCGGCCATACATAGATCGAAATATGGCTGGCTCAGCAGGGACTGGCCAAATTTCAATCCATGTATAGGCAAGCTGGTTGTACAGAAGGCAATCTACAGATTGACTGCTGTACAACAACCCATTAGGTTTTTCCCGATTGATCGGTGCCACTGGCTATAGGAAGAATTGTGTTTTTTTTTTTTTTTTTTTTTTTTCTTTCAACCTGCTGGTTAAATGGAAAAAAAAACAACAGTTAGGTACCCGGTGACTCCTTTTCTAGAAAGTCTTCCAGGGCAGCATCTAAGAGATAGGGCTCCTTCCACTTGTAAACTCCCAACTGTAACAGCGCAGTGAGCTGTGCTACCAAAAATTATGCTGGTCTGACTTTCAGTCTGGTATTGTGCACTGCATAAATGGCTTGCCTTAATATAATGCATGCTAAGGCATAATAAAGAATACTGCCAACATACATTAACGTGATTGTAAAGGCTTTGGTAAATAGTTTTGCACAGTGTGGCCCCGAGCTACCTCTTCTGGGGTCCACAGCTGGCATTCTTGGCTCCTCCTACCTTCCGAGTGCCCCCATAGGAAGGTTCTTGCTATGGGGACACTCGTGTAGGATTGATCCCGAGCTGGGCTGTTTTCATCTATAGACGCACACAATCCGGCAGGGCCCTACCCCTCACTCCCTCCTCTAAGATTTGACTGACAGCAGCAGGAGCTAATGGCTCCCTCTGCTCTCAGCCAAGCTTGGGAGAAAAAACATGAAGCCAGGCACAGTGCTGGATCGATACAGCACTCAGGAAAGTGTATGGGCTGCTTTAGGGCCCAACGTAAGATGTGTATATATCTGTGCAGTAGAGGGGATCTGGAACTGTGGTGATGGCAATATTTAAAGTGGTTATAAAGGTAAAAGGTTTTTTTTTTTTTATCTTAATGCAATCTCTGGGTTAAGGTAAAAAACCTTTTCATACCAGTGCCCTTAGCCCCCCTCCCTAAGACTTGCCTAAGTTCTGTATCGATCCAGCGCTGTGCCTGGCTTCAGGTCTTTTCTCCCCTCTCTGTGCTCTCACAAGCTTGGCTGAGAGCAGCGGGAGCCTTTGGCTCCTGCTGCAGTCAGTCAAATCTTAGAGGAGGGAGTGAGGGGTAGGGTCCTGCCGGATTGTATGCGCCTATAGAATAAAACAGCCCAGCTCAGCATCAAGCCCACACGAGTGTCCCCATAGCAAGAAGTTTGCTATGGGGGGCACTCGGAAGGTAGGAGGAGCCAAGAGTGCCCGCTGTGGACCCCAGAAGAGGTAGCTTGGGGCCACACTGTGCAAAACTATTTACCAAGGCCTTTTACAATCATGTTAAGGTATATTGGCAGTATTATTTATTATGCCTTTACATGCATTATATTAAGGCAACCCATTTATGCAGTGCACCATAACAGACTGAAAGTCAGACCAGTACCATTTTTGGTAGCACAGCACACTGCGCTGTTAGTAATGTTTGTATGGTGCATTGATAAAACTTTACAGGGTCCTATGCACTACCACTTGGCATATATGTGTAGGTATATCAATGGAGTGCAAGCAGCTGCTCACATTAGGTTTGCATGTCCCCACATAAAGCAATAAAAATGTTAATGTAAAAAATAGGTAAATGTGTCACATTCACCTATTTTTTAATTTGTATGGTGCTTTGCGGTAACATGCAAGTGTGAATGAGCTGTGTCTGAAATGGCTGCAGGAAATTAAGCTAATTACTCACAAATAAAGCTGCGTCTACTTCAGCAAAGTCTCAGCGGCAGGTTTAAAGATCTGTGCATCTGTATTCCTGGACAGCCAAGTGCAACAGTTTACAAAGTTCAATAACTGAATATTAGAGACAGATTTTCACTATAAACCTACACATAATAAAATGGTCAGAGTCAGTTTTTTCATTCAGTCCCAAGTGTGACTTTAGGACACCCAATGGAGGATTTTATGACTCTGGCTGTATCTGTCTCAAGATGTACCTCACTGCTCCTGTTTAGCAGTCTTGTGGCAGGATTGATAAATGCCACCATGTTTTTAGTTATATGTAAACTGGTGCTTTCCTATAATTGTTTAACTACTGTAAACAATCAAAAATTTTCAGTTATTCATTTCTTATGTCTGGAATTTTAGATTTAAGCAATGTGCCAGATGTTGCTATTGGCAATCTGAAAAGAAGTAATACAGATGATGCTTTGGATCAGGTGCAATGCAGGCCAAGAATGGACCACACATATAAGGTAAGATGATATATTTACATTATTTGTATCGCTCTAACCTAGTTCACAGGGTTTTACAAAGATGACTGAGCCAATTACATTGGTGTCTGCAGTTGGAGGAATGTTAAATGGAAAAATGCACAGTAGGACAACTTTAATATGTGACTTGCCACTTTCGAATGCAAGCATTTAATTATTTGGTATAATATAGCACAGGGGTCGGCAACCTGTTGATCGCAGCCAGGTGGCGGGTAGATCTTGTCTTTGCATTGCTGACCTCGGTCTAAACTGCTCTTCCCCAGTGCTGTACTAATAGGGTGCAGTCAGAGTGAGAGCTGAGCAGAGCAGGGTGAGAATTCCAGAGCAGGGGAAGAGCGAGCTGGAAGGAGCAGGGGAGGAGACTTGCTCTTGCACTGATTTCCCACTCTCATTGATACAGCAGATGTATGTTCACCGGAGGTGCTGCAGCACCCCCAGTGAACCCACACCTGCTGTTTCATTGAGAGCGGGAGCTTAGTGTGCGAGCAAGTCTACTCCCCTGCTCCGGACTTTTCAGTGGGAGTTGCTCTAGCTGTGTATGTATACAACTTATGTTATATGGCGAGTGAGTTCAGGGACGGGGTGGGTGTCTTCTGTTTTTGCTGTTCTTTACCCTGGGGGGGGGAGGAATGGATGAGGGTGCTTTTCTGTACTGCGGCATCTGAGATCTCTAGTGAGGAATATGGCTTGGGGGAGGGGGGGGGGGGTGAGTTGTACTGAGCAGAGGGGGTTATTTTTTTAATTTCAAGTCTAAATCTCTGAACACACATTTTCCTGACTTGGAAAGTCACCCAAAGCCGCACAAGTGCAGCGATCCATTGAAGGCAGCTCATATCGACAGCACAGAGAGCAAAGTCAGCGCTGAGGTGTAACAGGCTGGAATGGACATCACTTCTGCTGGATGTTATCTACAAGGATGAAGTGAATGTTGACTTTGTGAAGATTTCGGGAAGTTTCCACATAAGATGTGATTTATCGGACATTGAATCGAGTGCATGTGCCAGGAGACCTTCTTTTCATACAACCTAAAGGTTTAGGAGAGACAGAAATAATCTACCTCAAAACCTTAAACATTTGGGATCTGGTAAGAAGCCCCTTTGCATAAAGGTGTGGGAACTTAACACTCCCAATAGGTCTGTCACGAGAGGTTCTCCCTGGATTGAGTTCTGCCTTTTTTATATGCCCTTTATACTGTATTTGCTGGTAAGAAGCAAACCTGTGAGGTGGTGGGAAACTGTCACACCCTACGTTGGATCATCTCTAGCTTTTTTTCAGCACCAGTTCACTTCACGTTTATCACACCCAGCACAATTGGATATTGAGTTGAATCTTTTGGGATTAATTGTGTCACTCACATTCGGACTTTGAGTTGGATGTTTTGGGACTAATTATATCACTCCCTATTGTGATAATTTTCACTGTGATATACACGTTTTGTTGCAGTCTATATGTATACAGTATTATTGATATGCAATTAGGTATATGTTTTTTATTACCACTTTGTTGTATGGTGATTCACCTTTAGCGCACCAGACTTTTTTCATTCACATTTACATTCCAGAGTATTGGATCTTTGGTTGCAGCTTGCTTTATATTTATTAGCACACTTTCTCACATTTTCCAAGTCTAAATCTCTATTGCCTCTGAAGCACAATCTGCATTCGAGTTGCGCTCCAGAGGCTACTGACAGGTGGTGCCTCCTCATCGCCTGCTTAACCCAATTTTTGCTGACCAATGCGCTGCAACAGCATGCATTGCACGTGGTTGCAGGGAGTTTGGCAGGCTTTCCGCTCGCTGATTGCTGCACGTCGGGTGAACTTTGAGCTTCGCACCAGTGGCATGTAAACGCCTCCACCGTCTGTTCATTTTGAAAAAAAATAAATTAAAGGCACTTCACGGTGGTCTATGATCTCTCCCATGTTGTTCAGGTAGACCTTCACCACGTAGTATGTCTGATCTTTCTCTGATTATTAAATAGCTATTAGGCCTCATGCACACTGGACATTATAAAAATGCCAGTAACGTTAGCTGTAGAAAGCTGTAGTTGTAGAATGGTAGAAGTTTTTTTTTAGCGTTTTTTTCAGTAGTGTTTTTTGGGCGCTTTATTTTTTAGCTGTAGTGTGTGTGTGTGTTCTCTTTTTTTTTTTTTTTTTTTTTTTTTTAGCAAAACTATACTCCCATAAAAGCTTATGGCTGAAAAACGCCAATAAATGCAGAATAGCCGCATTTTTAAGCTTTTATAAGAGTTAAGGCGTTTTTACAGCTGAAAAATTCCTTTTAAAACCCACTAGTTCTGTTTTTTTTTCCTAGCCAGGAAACGCCCCTGTCAAAAACTGCTAATAACCGCTCATGTGTGCATGGACACATAGGGCAGTTTACTGGCTGCAGAAAAAAATGTCTGATGCCAAAAACAGAAGCTGTAAAAACCTCCAGTGTGCATGAGGCCTTAGGATAGAGAGTTGGGTATGTATATATTCACAAGTAGATACTTCAAATTATAGGCCACTTCAGATAAAATGACTTCACAATTAATGTAAAAATTTGTGAATAAAGTACTTGTAATTAGGTTGTGTTTAAAAGTTTTTCCATCTACAGTATTTAGGTGTTGAGTGTGCAAGACCATCTTACACCTCAGCATTGTTGGATATGACATTGAGGTTCATTATGCCATTTAATCAGTGATGAACAAATATAAGGGTTCTTCAAAAAGTTTCTGCACTTTTTTTAAACTCTATAAAAAAAGTGAGGAAGCCTTTTTGAAAACCCCTCGTATTATATATATTTTACATCAACTGAGATTTTAGTCTAGTACTAGTTCTTTGTATTTGTGGACAAGCCAAACTTTTACACTCTGTGGGATCACCTGTATGTTTCTATTCTTTGCCTGGACAGGTTTATTTAAAAAAAGGATCATAACAATGCTGTAGACTACCTGTGTAGAGGTTATCTCTGCTCTCCTAATAGCTGTTCTAAATCTCGCTCATGGGACTTTGCCTACCTTCTTCTCCCTTTTTAATATTATCCTGGTTTAGCTAGTATCTCTGGTTGCTAAAATCCATAAGGCTTGCTCCTTGTGGTGGGCCTTCAGGCCATATATTTCTTGGTTCCACAAAATGTATGTTTTTAGAGAAGATGTTGTGCAGAAACGTGACAAGAGGCTGCAGTCCAGCCCAGCTTGATTGTGAAAAGCTTGCTTTATCTGCCTGCAATGATTATATAAAGATAATAAAGAGCACTATAAAATTGTAAACTGAACTTAAAAAATAAAGCTTTGCTATGTTATAGGAAGAATTAGAAATGGTATTTGTGCCTAAGAGAGGGCCTAAAAAATGAAAATTATCCAGTGTACTTCCTGGTATGTGAGGGTGCCTAGGCACTCCTGTTTCTAAAGCCCATAGCTGTGTATCTGCAGTATGAGATAAATGCACTGCTGCCTATTGCTGGTTACAAGAGATTTGGAATGAGACTTGATCATGTCAATACTGTGCTGCTGTCGGTTCCTTGCTAGAGGCTCTGATATGAGGAAGCAAAATCCCTGCCTCCAGCAAGAGGGCCGCCTCCACACAAAGTGTGCAAAACATGGCATTGTACATCAGCAATGGAGAAAGATCAGCTGCAGGAAAACATAAGCAATCCTGTTAACTAATCCTTTGCCCTTACCTTGGAACAACTTCAATTCAGGTCCTCTGTACAAATTTTTTCTAATAGAAAGATTGAGAGAGATCAAGGGGAGTCGGAGCCGTGATGAACTCTGTATCAAAGATTTCAGTCAAAGTTTTTAAAGCAGAGCTCCACCCAAAAGGGGAAGCTCTGCCTTTTTGCCTCTTCCCCCTCTCAGCTCTTATATTTGGCACCTTTTGGGTGAGAGGGGGAGAATTCATTCTGAAGTCCCCCCCCCCCCTTCCCCTGCCACGGGGCCATTCACAAAGTGCAGCGCACTTCGTGCACGTGCAATAAGTAACCGGCTATGAAGCTGCAAGGCTTCACTGTTGGTTTCCTTTACCCAAGATGTCAACGGCAGCACCAGAGAGCTGATTAAAAAATCGGCTCGGGGGAAGAAATCGCTCGATTCATGGACAGGTAAGTGTCAATATTAAGTCAGCAGCTACAGTATTTGTAGCTGCTGACTTTAATTTTTTCTAAAGGAGCCTGGAGCTCCGCTTTTAATGAGGGACAACATCTGAAAGAGAGCTGCTGCTGATATTCTACATTTAACTCCTATTACACTGCTCATTTATTATACAGTAGGGGAAATAATTATTTGATCCCCTGCAGATTTTGTAAGTTTGCCCATTTACAAAGAAATTAAGGGTCTATAATTTTTATCATAGGTCTATTTCAAATGATAGAGGCAGAATATCTACCAAAAGTCCAGAAAAAAAACAGGAGTCAAATGTTATAAATTGAGTTGTAGTACAGTGAGTAAAATAAGCGTTTGATCCCCTACCAGCCAACAATAATTTTGGCTCCCACAGACTGGCTACAGTATGCGCTCATGTGGTACACATATTAGTCCTCTCAATTTAAGAAAATGCTCCTAACGACAATTCGTTATGTATATAGAAAACACCTGTCTACAGAATCTTTCTTCTATTCAAACCTCCCCATCATGGGCAAGACCAAAAAGCCGTCAAAGGACGTCAGGATGGGTGGAATATCCAAAGCTGACTTGTATACAACAGAAAAAAAGTAACCTCTAATACAACAGAGGTTGTACCAGGTAGTGACTGCAAGCATGTCACCAGTGGAGGTTCATGCATTACTCTCCTCTGTCACCTGCAATCCTTTTTTTTTTTTTTTTTTTTTTTTTAGCTACTGGATCAACGTTCATAAAGGTCTTAGACCAGTAGAGGTTCAAGTGTTGCTTCCATGTCCCAAGTGATTTCCTTTTTTACAGCAAGATTGGCACAGTTAAGGTCCAACTTATTCAGGTAGAAAGTAGTGGGCCCAGATAACCAAAGCCCTTAGCACTAGGTTCCAGCCCAGAACTTGTTCAGTCAACAGTCTGTAGGGAAAAGAAAAGATTCTTCAAAAAGCTTAAACAGGATGTTTTGTTAAAGCTAGGCCTAAAAGCCTAACTACCAACAATTTGCCTATCTGCAATTGGATAGTTAACAAACATGCAAGGCCAGTGCATGACACACCTCTGACTTACCCCTCTGGATCTCTCAACAGTCTTGCAGAGGGTTCAACATAAGTAGCCCCACTAATTACACAGTAATGGAGAAATCTTTGCACTATAGCAAAACCAAAAAACATGAGATATAAGCAGGCCTTGGGCAACACTTCATTACGTTAGTAAAAAGAACCATATACATTTAAAAAAAAAAAAAAAAGAAAGAAAAAGTGAAATACAGTATCTCACAAAAGTGAGTACACCCCTTACATTTTTGTAAATATTTTATTATCTCTTTCCATGTGACAACACTGAAGAAATTACAATTTGCTACAATGTAAAATAGCGAGTGTACAGCTTGTATAATAGTGTAAATTTGCTGTCCCCTCAAAATAACTCCACACACAGCCATTAATGTCTAAACCGCTGACAACAAAAGTGCATACACCCCTAAGTGAGAATATCAAAATTGGACTCAATTAGCCATTTTCCCTGCCTGGTGTCATGTGACTCGTGGGTGTTACAAGGTCTCATGTGTGAATGGGGAGCAGGTGTGCTAAATTTGGTGATATCGCTCTCACTCTCATACTGGTCACTGGAAGTTCAACATGGCACCTCATGGCAAATGACTGAGGATCTGAAAAAAAAGAATTGTTGCTTTACATAAAGATGGCCTAGGCTATAAGAGGATTGCCAAGATCCTGAAACTGAGCTGCAGCATGGTGGCCAAGACCATACAGCGGTTTACCAGGACATGTTCCACTTGGCACAGGCCTCGCCATGGTCAACCAAAGAAGTTAAGTGCACGTGCTCCGCATCATATCCAGAAGTTGTCTTTGGGAAATAGACATATGAATGCTGCCAGCATTGCTGCAGAGGTTGAAGGCTCAGCCTGTCAGTGCTCAGACCATATGCCCGTACACTGCATCAAATTGGTCTGCATGGCTGTCGTTGCAGAAGGAAGCCTCTTCTAAAGATGATGCACAAGAAAGACCGCAAACAGTTTGCTGAAAACAAACAGACTAAGGACATGGATTATTGAAACCATGTCCTGTGGTCTGATGAGACCAAGATAAATTTGTTTGGTTCAGATGGTGTCAAGCGTATGTGGCGGCAACCAGGTGAGTACAAAGACAAATGTGTCTTGCCTACAGTCAAGCATGGTGGTGGGAGTGTCATGGTCTGGGGCTGCATGAGAGCTGCCGACACTTGGGAGCTACAGTTCCTTGAGGAAATTATGAATGCCAAAATGTACTGTGACATACTGAAGCAGAGCATGACCCCCCCCCCCCCTTCGGAGACTGGGCCACAGGGCAATATTTCAACAGAACGACCCCAAACACATCAACACAAGACGACCACTGCCTTGCTAAAGAAGCTGAGGGTAAAGGTGATGGACTGGCCAAGCATGTCTCCAGACCTAAACCCTATTGAGCACCTGTGGGGCATCCTCAAATGGAAGGTGGAGGAGCGCACGGTTTCTAACATCCACCAGCTCCGTGGTGTCATCGTGGAGGAGTGGAAGAGGACTCCAGTGGCAACCTGTGAAGCTCTAGTGAACTCCATGCCCAAGAGGGTTAAGGCAGTGCTGGAAAATAATGGTGGCCACACAAAATATTGACACTTTGGGCCAATTTGAACATTTTACCTAAGGGTGTACTCCCTTTTGTTGCCAGTGGTTTAGACATTAATGGCTGTGTGTTGAGTTATTTTGAGTGGACGGTAAATTTACACTGTTATACAAGCTGTACACTCCCTACTTTACATTGTATCAAAGTGTAATATCTTCAATATTGTCACATGAAAAGATTAAAATATTTACAAAAATGTGAGGGGTGTACTCACTTTTGTGAGATACTGTATATTGAAAAAAGTTTGACAAATCCAATAGTTTCCACTTCAACGTGTTTTTTTTTTTTTTTTTTACTTTTTTTTATTTCAATAGGCTGGGCAGGTGCCCTATTATCCTGGGTGGATATCATGTGACCTCCTCCCAGGATTGTGCCTTGCGTGCCCCACAGGCAAAGTTTCGGCATGATTTGTCACCCACTGTTTCCACTGGACATAGCGGATGACAGATCAGTGTATAGGCCCGCTGCTGGTTACAAGTGATCGAACCGCCAAAATTCACTCGCTAATGAATAGCAGGTGAGTCAGTGCTCCACTGGCCAAACAAACCGTCATATACTGTAAGTCCATGGGAGGCAATTGCAGGGGGATTGTAATCTTGATAGGCCATATACATTCACCGGCAGCTTCTCAATGGGTATAGGGATCCCCTCAAAGGCATGTAACAAATAGAAGACAATTGCGATGCTAAGCACCTTGCTCCTGCGCTCAGAACCAGGCTCTCAGGCTGCCTCTATCCCAGGAATTCCCACTTGGCATCCACTATGGATAAGCCTTGCTGCCCTCTACGACCGGGGTGGTGCGCCCTTTTTTTTTTTTTTGTTTATGTTTGCAACAAATAGAAGACGGTGCCAGATCAGTATAAGCAAGATGAAAAGTGTAATTTATAAAGCATCACTTACATGTAAAAAGCTGAGGGTAGTGGTCTCGATGGACTGGAGAGCAATTGTAGGCACAGACCAGGAATCGCCATGGTGTCCGGGTCTCTGCCACCCTCATCGCTGCAACTGAGTTTTCAAGCAGACAGAACGAGAGAGGGGGTGGGCCGCAATGCGTTTCTGAGGCCCCACCTCCTTTGTTAGGCTAACCCGCCCACACATGAGGATATATATATATATATATATATATATATATATATATATATTAGTCATGAAGAGGGAAAACCAATTCAAAATGAGCTGAAAACAAAAACAATTGGTGGGAGGAGCCAGCCGTCTCATCATTACAAATATGGAAGAGCAGCCCAAAGGCTAAGGGGAGGGGGGAAGAGCATTAACAAAGGCAGAGCTACCTGTAAAAACACGGACAAAAGATAATCTAAAAAATTTATAGAATCTGATCGTACGCAGCACAGTATGCTGCGATCCAACCAGAGCAGATGGTAGCAACTCTGAAGCAGAGGGATTCCCTCTCCAGTCCAAAAAGAAGAAATAATAATATTAAAAACATTACATTGTAACAACTGTGATAGTTTTAACAATGTTAGGATAAATATTTTGAAGTATAAAAGGATACATACAAAAAACTATTTAGGACACATAATCATGAAATTTACAATCAATTGCCATACATCGTATATAATTTATGTATAATTCTGTTAGGTGCATTTGTACATGTAAGCATATATGAATATATGTATGAAAACTGATAAGACTAGTTTACTAAGAGCCAATAATAAATATAATGCATGCAAACTAAAAAGCTAAATTTGTATGTAGGTCACCATATATGCAAGCTCACCACATGTAGCTTTCAAAATGATAACATATACATATGAGAGGAAACCCATAAGGGATATACATATGTATAATGCATATATGCTATAATACCTAAACCATATACATCTTCCTACAGACGCATGTATCCACACATGTACAAAATTTTAAAATTTACAATCTATATATAAAAATTGGTTATTGGAAGGCTGTCCTTGATATATCATAAAATGGTATTCATTTTCTAGTTCCTCATTTAACCCCCCCCCCCCCAGGCGCCAAAGTGTTAAGGGTAAAAATCTAGTTGGTTTCCCTACAGCAAAGTCTCTGAAATCTCTCAGCTAAGGAGTCGCAGGGGGGAATGATCTCTGTTACCCAGACGTGCAGTCCTTTCATGGATTTGTTATGGTGTGTGACAAAGTGTCTGGGAACACTATGATTTTCTTCTTCTTTTTCAATTAATTCCTATGTTCTCCAAAATGTGCCCTCACCAGGTGAATGGTGTGGCCCACGCAAAGGAGGCCACAGGGGCATGAGAAGCAATAGACTAGAAATTCTGTAGTAGAGCAACTAAAATAATTTTTAAGAGAGTAGGTCTGGCCTGAGCTGTCTTTGTAAACCATTTTGCTGGCATTGCACAAAAGGACACATCTTTGCATCTAATCTTTTTGCATTGAAACATGCCGGTTAGATTGGAAAATCTGACCATGGACATGTGGGATGAAACCGTGGAAAGAGGTTTCTTACTTGGGGCTACTATATTTCTAACACCTCTAGCTCTACGATAGATGACTGTAGGTCTATCAGACAGACTAGGACCTAGCTTGGGGTCCTGCAGGAGGATAGCCCAATGTCGTTTAATAATATTTTCACCTGTGTTCAAAATGGTATTGAGTGGTAAACTTCACATTAGAAGAAACTGTCAGGGATTGGATTCTATCTTTGTGAATGTAGGTGCTGCAATCTTGAAACACTTTTTTTGTACAAAGTCTGGTTCGTATTGCCTGTCTATAAACCTAGCCATCAGGATTTTCCCTTGGGCAATGTAGTCTTCTTCCAATGAGCAGTTTTTTCTCAATCTGCAAAACTGGCCCTTTGGAATATAATGTATAATGACCAATCACAGCCGATCACATGACAATTGTACACAATAAATGGCCTTGATTACTGTCATTCATTGTGTACTCCTATGTTGATCTCTGATTGGGGTCAGTTGTAGTAATTGTGCCCTATTGTTGGTATCCGGAACAGGAATCATGCCTTATTGTTGGTGTATAAGGAATAGTGCCTTGTATCAGTAAGCGGAATAATGTCTCAAGGACCAGATCAAGGCAAACAAAAGGTCGCAGTTTGGAGACCACTGTCTTAGGCTCGTTCAATTTTCTTGCCCTTGGACTAGACATGGTACTGGAAGAGGAGGAAGAACCCCCACCATCTTAGACATCTGATTATGATAATTTACCTACTATGGAAATCTCTCCCAAACCTAAAATTGGTTGTAAACCTTAGATATGAAATCTAAAAAACCAAGCATATCCTTCTATATTGTGTACTTGTCTCAATCCAGAGCACTTGGTCCCAGTTCACACAGGTGCCATGCGGGAAACCCTGCAATTCAGTACTGGTTCCCACATCGCACCTGAATCGCACAGTGGTTCACACTGAGATCTGCAAATCGCTGGGTGTGTCAATGCAAAGTTAATGACACCCCCAGATTGGTTCGCAGATCGCAGGTGAACTGTAAAATGGTGCAGGAAATGGATCGCATAGGTGTGAACACCCATGCAATCCGATTCCAGTGTGGACCAAAAAAGGGTCCTGCATAGTTTGTATGGCTGAAATTGCATCGCACAGACATGGCATGTGATCTGCACAAAATGCGGTGCGAATCACATGCGATGTCTGGAATCACACTAGGGTGAACCGGCCCTAGGGTTATTTCTGTCTGCTGCCTCTTCTATCCTCTTCTATCTGCATGAGTCACTTCTGACAAGTTTTCCTGACACCAGTAGGTGGAAAGGTGACAGCACACAGCCTGCGATTGACAGCCTCAGCTCTGTTCCTGTGTCTGATCTACAGAGTGTAACTTCAGCTTCCCTCCCCTTGCTTTCTGAAATCTCAGACAAGCTATATAAATTCTGGACTTTGGTTTTGAATACACTGCAGATAAATGGGTACAACTTGTGTAGGAAGATTTGCTTCATCCCTGTGTATCCCCTGATGCCAGTGACTTCAGTGAGTATATGTATCTGTGCGCTAATTAACGCTGTTCGCTCTAGTTTAGAGTTGGGACAGCCAGAGTCTGTGCATCATTCGGTATCTTCTACAAGGTCCCTAAAATTTCCTGTACCAGCTAGGACCTTTCTGGTCATGCGCTGGTTGAGCCTGTCCTACACCCAAAGATTGTGTTTTTTTTTTTTTTTTTTTTTTTTTTTTTTTTTGGTTCTTCCCCCAAATGTTCTACCAACAATATCCTATAGAGGAATTGTATGTTTTTCTTCATTACAATCAGGATTCAAGCATCTTTTTCCTAGAATTTTCTCAGCGCTTAGGCTTGTAGTCCCCTGTTCATGGTCCTTCTAGATTCACACTGTGCGATATGGATGGAACTGGACACTGCTGCTATAGACTGTCCCAGCTGGTGCATTATTTTTTGCGCATGTGCCTAATATTCACATGCATTCTTATGTAGAGGCTGTCAATTGCTTGAAAGTGTAATAGACCGTCTTTCCATAGCTATGAATGAAACCAACTGAGCGAGCTTTCAGCTGTGCTTCTTCCAGAGGGCTGAACAAGAGAGATCTGGCAGAATTGTTGACTGGGGAGGTTAAATTATAGGATAAATTTACAAGGAATTAGGATAGTTTTGGTGCTATCTGCTTTATGTTTTCCAAACTATTAAAAAAGTATGGATAATGAAGATGACTGTAAAAGTTTCAAAAGAAAACTTCACTGTCTGCAAATTTTATAAAATCTATAATTGCTGCAAAAGCCAGTCAGTAATTGGCTAAAAATAATTTTAATTTCAATCAGCATCCAGCTATGAATTTCTAAAACTAACCAAAAAAAATCAAATATTGCTTCCTTGTAACCATGGCAACAGCGCAGACATGCTGTACACCCCCAGAAATGTCATTCTTTAGTCATGTTATTGCCTTACTGTTTTTCAGAGTGGCAAAAATCCATTTGTCAGTTTGAACAGAGACCATTGTAGAACTCTGTAACGGCAGTTGGAAAAATCTTTGCATTGTATGTATGTAACTAACAAAGATAATCGTTTCATTATTTTTCACATGAAAAGTGGAATTTTATGTTCAATGCCTGAACTTGTATGGAATTATTTGTGTGAGTGTAAGGCCACCACGTGCAGATACATGAGTTTTTCTGAACGCGTTCTGCAAGGACACAAAAAAAAAAAAAATTGTTCTCTATGTGCCCTGTTCACACCACAACACTAGTATCACGTGCAGATTTTTTCCGTGCGGAAAACTCACTGAAATGAGCATAAAAACTGATGTAAACTCGTGCCTCTGCAAGTGAAATCTGTGTGTCCGTTTTTCCATTCATTTTCCTGCATGTATGGTGTAAACGAAGTGGTGTGAATGATATTCAAATGGTGTAAAATTAATAGAAAAAAAAGTGCAGAGCTAATACATAAACAATATGATGAGTAAATAAATGAATTAAAAAATATATTATGAATGTGATTGAAAAGAAGTCCATTGAGTTGTGAAGGGGAAAAAAAAAAATCCATTGTGCATTCACACCACAGTACAATGTGTGTAAAGAAATAAATTCACAATATATATATTCCACGCGAATAATCAGAAAACACTGTGTGTAGAGTAATCACCACCGACAACATGGGGGGGCTTACCAGTAGGTGTAGACCCAGTTTGGCATATGCCTAATGGGTCAGTAAAGGCAGTACTAGATGTGTAAGCATCTGGAGGGTTAGTTGAATCCTGGACACCACTTTCCACTTAGCTGACAATAAACCCCTATGTTCTAGTTGATATGGACACTTCCAAGCAAAGGACCACCAAATCACTATGAAGTATGGATAGAAGTCTTCTCCAAAGAAGCCCAATGTCAGCTTTGCCAGAGCCTCTGTCAAAGTGGAACTGAAGACACAGAACTGCAAAAGAAACTGAATTTAAAAAGGGGGGTTTGCGAAGTTATAGGAAAACATTTAGCGCTCTTTCAGAGGGGTTGGTAAAATGGGTGGCTGAACCACGTTGTTGCATCCAACACACTGGACATTTTTAACTCGGTTGGAGTTTGCCAAGCAGTACCACTTGTCAAACTCGCCCCATTGAGTTTAATGGAGCTGTACGGCGAAGTAATGGCAAAGCAATACAACATTTTATGTTTAAGTGAGCCTTTGAGGAGGTGTTATACTGTCTCACTGCCTGCCAAATGCCCTCAGGAAAGTGATATTAACACTGATTGATCTTTAGGGGGGACTTAGAATTGTGATCTAAGGCACTGCTGTATCTTAACTACTGATTTCAGAAGAGTCGGAGTGAGATTTGGTGATGTCACTATCGTGCTGGTCATGGTTTTCTTTTCCAAAGACTCTGACCTGAAGAAGCAAAGCACTGCCTCTACCAAGATGGACACTTTCTCACAGAAACCGTGCATAACAGGCACAATAAGTAGTAATGAGGGAAGGATAAGCTACAGGGATAACACAGGCAATGCTGGGGACTAGTAGACTAGTTCTTTGCCCTCTGCCTACCTTTTTATGCACACCTTTTGTTCTCTTGTTCCAGTGTGCATTTTTTTATTAAACAAAACTTGTTTGGTTCTTCAGGAGTGCCATGGCAAAATGCCTAAAAATTGCCACAAATTGCCCAAAAATTGTCAACAAGCCAGTGAGTTACACAAAGCCACAGTTTTTTATTGTATAGCATTAAACCCATACGGACCAGCCACTGGCATCCTAACAACCAATGATGTCATTGGTTGATAGCGAGGACGTTGGGCACCTGCACAGCATTCTTGTTTGCCCCCCACCTCTCTCTGGGGTCACATTGGCAAAGAGAGGGGGAGAAACTGAGGGAGTAGAAAAATGCTAGAATACAATGGAGGGGAAAAAAATCACCTCTAATGTTGTGTGGCCCATGTGTTTGGATGCTGCTGTGATCTATAAATCTAGTTTAGTGCCTTGAGATTTGTGCATATTTTAAAGGGTGCCTTGACAGAAAAAAGTTTGAGAAACCCTGTTCTAGGATATACCTAACTAATCTTAAAACTGCACCCCCTCTTCTCTTAACACCTATTCTGACTAACCTGTGTAGGAAAGATCTTTATATTTTCAGACTGGTCCATTCACGTAGAAGAGAGAGAGTGCTGACAACAGATGGGCCATAGTATGCTTATGGTTGATGTCCCTGCTCTGGCATTCCATCCGTTCCCAAGCGCTCTCTTCTCTCCCTGGCAGCCAGTGCTGGCTAACATAGGGGTAATCACATGACCAGAGCATCTGAATATAGGTACATCTACAGATCTTTCTTCCATGGATTCATTTAGATGTTAGGAGTTGGGAGGGAGGAGTTTTAGGTTAGTTGGATGCATCCCAGAATTTTACTTTAGTACTGTTGGTTTGGTCCATATGCAAGATAAACCCATTAGAGACGTCCATATGATGCACAGCCCTTATGATGCACAATCACTTGACAATATTAAAGCCTAAGTTTAAGTAAAATAAAATAAAAGTCAGCATGTGGGACTGTCCTTACATTTAATGAGAAGTGTTGTTTGTGCTAATATCGGCTGTGCTAATATCGGCTGTCCTAGTTGAAATCTGAAGTCCTGTGCCCCCATTCCCAATTACCCTTGCAGCTTTAAGCTACCAGTGCTGAGAGGGTTTAAATGGAAAGCATTGTTCCTAAAAATGCAAGGATGCTATTTCAATGATCTGCACAAATAAGATCCAAAAAAGCAAATTGCTAAGCCGTGAAAGTAGCACTGTGACTGAAGTATATTTTTACAATACTTATTTATGTTTATCTAGTCATTTTGTTGGTATTTTTTTTTTTTTTTATTATGGGTTTAGGTAGAGAGGAATAATTTTCATTAATTTCTTTATATAAAGACAATAAAGTGGTTGTAAACCCTTACAAATACCCAGCGAAGGGACTATCCTCAGGTGAAGAATAAACAAATCCTCCTCTATAAATTGTATCTGTCTGTCTGCAGCTTTCTCTTCTCTACATCCATTCCAAGTCCAAAATGTATAATATTGTTGAAAGTTCAGAAGAAAGGGGGCGGAGAGCTGAAGTTACACTCTGCAGAGCTCAGGGGGGAGTTCTAAAAGCTGATTGGAGGAAGGGAAACAACCCCTTCCACATAGCACACAGGGACAGAGCTGATGCCTCCACATCAGTGCTGCCTCCTCAGTGCCCATTAGTGCAGCCTATCAGTGCCCAACCGTACCGCCTCCTCAGCACACATCAGTGAAGGGGAAAAATGACTTATTTTACAAACTTTTCTGAGCGAAACAAAGAAACTTTTTTTATACAAAATTTTCCATCTTTTTTGTTTAGCAAAAATAAATACCCAGTGATAATTAAATACCACCAAAAGAAAGCTATATTTGTGTGAAAAATAAATAAAAATTTCATATGGGTACAGTGTTGCATGACCGCACAATTGCCATTCAAAATGTGACAGCGCTGAAAATTGGCCTGGACAGGAAGGTTGTGAAAGTGCACTGTATTGAAGCGATTAAAGACCCTTCAAGTAGGAAAATGCACATGTTGATCCACCAGAAATGCAGCCTTCTCCCAAGTCCTGTTGTGGGCTAAAAAACACACAGCAATTTTGTGTTGTCAGCCCTTTCTAGTTTTCTTTTCTAAACGAATCCAAAATATCTCGCCGCCCCATTATTCACAAAACTGTGAGTAACTAGTCTGTAGTCCCAAAATTATAATTAGGAGGGCTTTTAGGATGCCTTACAACTTTGTGACAATTTGTGAATGTTTGGTGTACCAAGCAGTACCCAAGATAGAGACAAAAAATGGATAATTGTGATTGGGGGGGTTGAACATACTCGAATGCTGATTATTATTTTTACTATATTTTATCAAGAGAGGCATGATATTTAAAAGATTTGCTTGAAAAATTAAGGAACATGTCTAGAAGCATTATTGTGGATGAGCCTTTTAATTTTGGTACTGAAACGTCATAGTTTTCCAGTTTTGCTTGCAGCGGTTATTTTTGTATCTGTCAGTATTTTTATAAATATACCAGTAAATCAGAATGGATGACGGGTTTTGTGCAGCCGTCATAGTCCTTCCTAATAAGACCGAATTCAGTTCCTTTTCTTGGAGCAGCAGCTGTATCTCAGCATTTGGCAGGCTTGCAATTTAACAAAACTGTGACATAATAGAGAGCGTTCTCCTGGAGGGTGCCCATTACCGTCACGATTTTCTTTGTGGCTTCTTTATATGAACAGGGTTTGTTTTTAACAGAATGCAAGGTTTAAATCAAAAAACATTAGGGTTTATAATAGAAAAATGTTTATTAACTATAGACTGTTGAATGGCATTACGACGCAGTTTCTTTTGCTGCAATAAAATAATTGCATGCTGTTCTGGGACTGAACACGTTAATAATGCTCTCAATGTGATATTGCTAATAATATGCTTAGCAGTTGTGCCGTGTACTTTATTCCAGCAACCATTAGCTGGCTGCTAGGAATCAGACCATACGTATGGTAATGCTACAGTGTAGCATAGGGATGAGGGAGGTGAGGATCCAAACTATCTGTCAGGAGTTCTTTCATGAGAACGAGGTTGGTGGCGCTAGGAGAGGCAGCCAGTTTGGGATGATTTCACATCACTGCAAAAGCGTTGCTTATTTTCACACAGGCAACAGCTGTATAATTGATCACTTATTTTTGTGTATGGGGACATCTTTGCATCGCTTCATATAACACGTAAGTGCCAAGAAGTACATTGTGTATGCAATTGTGTTTATTTTTTTATTTTTAATATATAATCATTTTTATATTGTTAACTGTGCATGTACTTGTAATATTTTTGTATGTCTACTATTTATGTACATGACTGCAAAATTTAGCAGGTACATAAATGCATGTTGTCTCTAAAATGATCATCCTGTTGTAGATATAATTTTGCATTAAGGGTTAATACTTGTTACAGCATTGTCTCTATATTGCATGTAATGATTGAGAGACTGATCAAGAGATATATATATATATATATATATATATATATATGTGTGTGTGTATATGTGTGTGTGTGTATATATATATATATATATATATATATATATATATATATATATATATATATATATATATATATATTTTGTTTTTTTTTCATTCTAATGACTGATTTATTATTATTATTATTATTATTATTATTACGCTTCATTCATTCATAGTGCCTGAAGTTTCATTTTAGTCTTTGAGGTTTTAATAATGGATCATGTGTTAGATTCTTCTGTAGGAATTCAAGAATTTTTGTGCTAAATCCCTAGTCTAAAAAACTGGAATAGCTTGTCTTGAAATTAATGGCTATATTTGTTACATTTTGAGAACATTTTGTCTGAACTTGATCAATGAAGGTCGAAAGATTAATGTGTGTCCTTCTTTTTTTTTAAAAGTGCATCAAACATTACAGGATTTAACAAAATGCAAGCAAGGTCAATTTCTAAAGCTCTAACCTATGTGTTATTTATCATTACAACCATTATTTTTGGTCCTCTGATTGTGATTTAAGGCTCTTGTTGCTGATAACAATCCATTATTTCCCAAAATGATCATTACAGCTCAGTGAAATGAGTTTATATCTGGAAAATACCCAGCTGGCAAAGGAAATGGTCACTTTGAGACTAGAGCTGATTAAGTTGAAATGAAGTAGGAGGTCTCTACTGTGTCTTTGTAAATAAGACCGAAGTTAATAGTCTTTTATACACTTTCCTTATGAGAAAAAAGATTTAAATTATTTTAACTAACGTCTGCTTTTGTAGGTGTAATTTTCTTAACTGCTTCTTCCATCTGATTTTACTTTCAGATTCTTTTAAGCCTTAAAGAAAATTGGTGCTTTTTTCCAAGGATAAAAATATCTTACATTTTGTTTTGTTGGATGTGTGGGATGTTTAGCGCTACATTCACAAATTTGGCAATAGAAGGCAATTCGCAGGTAGTTCTGACCCTTTGCCAAGCACCTCCTAAATAACAGGGTCAGAATAGTGAACGGAGCTGAAAGTCCAGGGGAAAGTACAAATTTAGCAGCTTGAACAGCCAAATTAATGCGCCATTATTTTAATTTAACTGGCTTGTTTTTTTACCTGACTCAGCTTTTCTTCCTTTTTTTTATTTATTTATTTTTTTTGTTAAACCTAAATTCTGCCAGTCAAAAATAACCACATAGATGCCCTCCTCCAAAAGGTATTGGTATTCATTATTTTGGTAATTCACCTAATTGGTGAATTGCCATTATATTGAAAATAAATGCTTTTTTTTCTATTTCTTTTTCTTTTATTAGCGATCTTGCAATCCCTTCTCCTTGCCTCTGAGCACCAAGGGCAAGGGTTCAGAAACTACTGTATTGACAGCAGTACGGGATTTGCTGTCAGTCAACAGCTACGAGTGAATCGGCAGGTGTGGCTGCCCATCTTTCACACAGACGGACTAATGTGGTCTACAGGTTACCATGTGCTTCGTGGCTACCTTTTTAGGGTCATTCAGGGAGAATGCACGTCAGCCCAGGAAAGCTACACAGGTACCACTCAGTCGTGACATCGAGGTGTGTGGGAGAGGTGTAGGCTGGCAGGAAATGAACCCAGTTGAGAGAGGGAAGCTATAAATGTGCAGTTAGTCTTGGGTTTTCAAACACTTTAAACAAATGTATTTATTTTTGTTTTCTAAAAATTTTGAGTTTTCTGAAATGTTTTTTTTTCCATAGTTTTTGAAAAAATATGATCCCGGCTTATGAACATGTAAAGGGATCTTTGCAAATTAACTACCTTACCCTTTATTAAAATGAAGAACATTTGAGACATGCTACTTATCAAATGCTCAGTGATTACTATTATAAAATTGTAAAGAAGGCACTAGTATGTTTTAAGAGTGTGATTTCCTCACCCACTGTCATAGTGTCCTTACAATATTCCATACTAGTAAATTACTGTGTTGATGATCAGCAGAGTTAAACAATGGTTTCCCCAAACGGGAAGTGAATGATTCTAGCATTCCCCTGCTTAATTAAAAGAAAAAAAAAAGGCATTTTTATTTCTATATTGTTGAAATTTTCCCTTCCGGTCTTGTAAAACATTGTCAATAGGACAAGAATACATGAAAATCACTCTAACAGAGTCCCAAATAGTGGTAAAACCAGAAAGTGGTTCTAACTCTATCCAAAACGAAGACAAATATGTTTGGCCTGACACTTAACTTTGCTTTTGGCTTTGTAAAGAAGGTAAAGCCAAGTGTGTAGCCTTAAAAATCGCACAAAACAACCCCTGTAATGAACTTCACATTGCAACAAGCGTGATGTAAGAATGGGAAATAAGCATTATAAATAGCAGTTTAATGGCGGCAACGTGTTGTATAAATGCAGCGTTCGCGTTGTAAAAACATTTGATATTTGCATTTAGCACAATTACAAACCGGCTGCTAAATGTTTCTTTTTACACAATTTGCTAGGTCGTTACTTTGTTCTTCTATAAACTCAGTTCTGTAGGTTCATTAAGCAGTAAATGCATGTGCTTGTGTACTTAAATGATAAAACATATGAACTGTGTAGACTCCTCATAAGTATGCAAGAGAATTGTAGCGGAATACTTTCAACTAATGTGTAATTCACTGCATGTACTGTGCTTTCTCTCAATAAATGCAGTTTAAGTATTCATAATGAACCCTATGAAGAATAGTGTAAAGGGCCACCAGTGGAATAAAAAGTGATGGAAAAACCCATTGTGAAATGGTAAAGAACTCCACTTTATTAAAACATGGCAATAGCCCAAACCGCATCAAAAAAGATTAAAAACCGCCAGGTATACAGCAATATTCCAACGTAGCAGGCTGTAAGGATGCCGTGGCCATGCTTGACGATGTCATGTTGTAGCGAGTCCCTACGTATTTCGACAGGGAACTGACCAGACCCCATACACCATGTTCAGGATCTAAAGTGAATGTGGATGTACAATATTCTCTCACTGGAAAGTGGAAGACATTTTGCAAAAGCATATGCTGGCTATATTGATTTATTTGAAGGATTTTTCTTCTTCTTTCTTCTTCTTTTTCAAGAGCTTGTGCACCTGAACGACATTTTTTATGAATTTTGCACCTTGCTTATTTGTCACTGATTGATTGTATTCTGATACATTTTTCAATGATTTTATGTTGTATTCTTTTGGATTTAGCGCTGCTTTAAGATTTCATAGTTTAGTCTCTAGATTATATATAAGGTGCTAAAATCATAAAGAATTTCCCCCGGCCATTTCCCAATGTGGAAGGGATGTAAACATGCCCACATCGTGACACCAGTGGGGAGGTATACCATTATGGCATCAGTAGTTGGAACAGACCAGCAAAAACTAGCCACAAAAAAGTAATATATAATTGAATGCAAAGTTTACAGCAAAAATACTTTCCAATAACAAAAATGGAATACAATAGGATATTGTCCAGTGTGATATTCTACTTTTTTGCCGGTGAAACTCCCATAGACTACATCTTGCGAGTCACATTCCCAAAATCCTGTCAGAAGATATTTTTTTCAAATTATTAAACCCTTTACACTTTTTAATACACCTAGCACTATGCACAGTTCAAGCAAGACTACTTATCCACCTTGCTGACCTTAACAAAAAAAAAAAATATTTACTTTGCTATCAGTCCTGTCTATGTTCATGCCGGATTTACACTGTTGCCCTATAGCAATGCCTGAAAACGAGTGTTACGCACATTAGCACTCTGCTGTACTACTAATTTTTAATGGCACCCCAGTGCACCTTACCAACACGTGTTGCAGTACATTATAGCTCATGGTAATCCATTATCATACGTTGTGTTAGTATGCAATAAGGAAAAAAAAAAAAGTGCATGCAATGCACCCTTTTTTTTTTTTTTTTTTTTTTTTTTTGGTGCATTAGGCAGCCAATTCAAATTAAGTCGTATTGAAGAGAATTAATGGAAACCTTTTCTGACAGAAATATGCAAACTAACGGTACTGACTAATTCTGTTTAATTTTTTTTGGCCGGTGGTATGCTGAACCCCGTCCTCAGCCAGTAAATGAGAACCAGTATGAAGGACTGGCTTTATCCTTTCCTGATATGCATACTTCAGCCAGTACTTAACCTACCCACGAGTCATTTAGTATTTGCAGCCCATCTATTTGCTTTGTTTTTATTTTTCTTGTTTAGGAAGTATTTCTTTTAAACTCCCACAGGGAATCCCCAGCTATCTTTTATGTCGGTATAATTTTCTTTTTGAGTTTTTGTTTTTGCCACCTGTAACGGAACTGCAACCCACACTGTACTTGTGGACTTCCATCAGTTTACGACTTCCACCCAATCGTGAACAAAGATTTTAAAACCTAGCCGCCCCCATACAAAGCTAGCCGACAACTTAGCTTGTACAAGTTAAGGAACCTTTTTTTTTTCTTCTTCTTTTTCCTTTTTCTTGAGCAGTTTCACACTCAATTTATGCACACATGAGCACATCCCCCCTCCTGATCAAATTACCCCATCAGGTCAGGGGTTGCCTGATTACATGATCATATGCAGATGAAATTGTATACAGAAATATAACATATCTAAAGAACAACCAACACAAACCGTATACTATTTCCACTCAGCAACTAACAGATGACAATGATTCAATCAACCTGAGCCAATTAACTAGCAGACGGCCGTCCTTGAGCTCCTGAAATACAATACACATTATCTCCAATACACAAACAATAAGGAGAGCCTGTCTCTGACATTGAAGGACATGGAGCAGAAGCCAATGTGATTAGCTCTTTCAACGAACATTTTCAGAATCAAACAGGAATAGTCCTCACATATTTCTCGAGATACATCGCTGACAAATATTACTGTCCCACTTGGAGAAATCCAAACCATATTCCCAGTGTCCATTAAGTATCTGTCTTTCAGTCCCAGTGACGGTGAGTACCGTCACATCACCTAGGCCATGTTGTTTCAGTGCTTTCCTACAAATCCATTTACCTATATAGAAACAATGATACCTGGTAGGGTAAGATCAGTTAGCTTTGACTTCTTCTTTTTTTTTTTTTTTTTTTTTATTTGTGGACAAGTTCCCTTGATGGTACTGTCCTTACAGAACATATCAGTTGTGTGTTTGCACTGTATCCCCCAACTATTAATCCATACATTGGCCACATGCAAATTATCAGTGGATAATGAGCTTTCTTGCAAGCTCCTTGATCTCTTTAGTGATCTTTAGACTGACCTCAGCTCTAAAGTGTTGATTATCCTTTCATAATACATTTGGGCACCCACCTTCCACCACCAAAGCCTGCCTTCTGTACCTCACTATCACTGCCCACTACCTGCTCAGTCACTGCTGCCTACCATCCATCTCTGTTTCTGCTGCCTATTGTCTGCCCCCCTATTCACCCACGACCACTGCTACCCACCATCCACCCCCTTGTCACTGCTGTCCAGCATGCTCACTGCCACCTAAATACACCAACCACCCCCCCCCCCCCACTACCCACAGTCTGCCCCCCTCCCTCATCCATCACCATCATATGTCACTCTCTTTACCCCCCCCCCATATTATTTATTAATGCAGTACATTTTTATTAGATTTGGTATAATATTTAGAAATCATGTTGTATTTATATGTTGTTAAAAATTTGATTAAACATTTGCTCAACTATCATGGGGTGTAGATAATCATTAGTACAATTTCAAAGCTGTATAGGCTTATGCGTTTCGAGGCATCGCCTCTTCAGAGCCCTGAAGAAGCGATACCTCGAAACGCGTAAGCCTATACAGCTTCGGGGGACGATCCAATCTTGATCTCAATGCTGAGGACTTTATATTTTGTCTAATATGCCTTTATCAAGAACTTGTTTGTGAGTATTTTTATTCCATTATGTTAATTAAATTTTTAAGGATAATGCACTAAGCCGATGCGTCCTTGTGTTTGTGTGTCGTTTTTAGTGGTCCCAGACTACCCTGGTCTTGAAAGGGACTGCAAGGCCGAAGCTTTCCAGATTTGCAGTGTCAATAGTTCTCAAACAT
Source organism: Pelophylax lessonae (assembly GCF_965119305.1). NCBI lineage: Eukaryota > Metazoa > Chordata > Amphibia > Anura > Ranidae > Pelophylax > Pelophylax lessonae. Next base: position 536,596,452 of record NC_138770.1, on the reverse strand, counting down.
CTGCAAGTTTGTAGCCGAGGTGGATAGAGGATTACACCACTCAGAGCGCAGGGGACAGGTGCATTGCACCAAAGTTTTACTTGTTTGATATTGCATTTCCAACCCTAGGGTCAGCACGCAAACCCCAATGGGCTGGAGATGCCCCTGGCTATAGCTGTATACATTCGTGGGAGGGGGCCTATACCTCCAAGAAAAGGAAGCCTCATCCCTCGTCACCCAGTAACCAGTCTTCACTCTGGGGAAGTAGTCCCTTATCTAGCTTTATAGGGAATAAGCAAGAAGACCCAAGAGATATAATATCAAAGACTGAGGAGAGGGGAAAGGTTGAGGGGGAAAGTAGGGTATGACCTTGCACGAGCTTTGCTTCTTTAACGGTACGGTTTCAGCAGAAAAATTTACTGTTTACTTTAAAACTGAGTAATGGTTAGCAGCTGATCGTGAAACTACTTTTCCTCTCTCTCCTCCTTCTTTTTTTTTTTTTTTTTGCTAGGGCAGCGCATCCATGTAAGCCCATTAAGTTGTTACGATAAGGACACCAAATCAGTTTCTCATCTTCATATTAAAACTGTCACTTTTCATTTTGCATTTTTGAAAAGATTTACCTTTTCCAGTTAAAGTCTGTCATTATGACATAGTCAATCTAATCTGCAGAATTAATTAAAAATACATTTGAAGGCCATGACTAAGCCAATTGTTTTTAGATTACTTGATATTCTGCATGGTAAAGCGACAAATGAATTTTATGTGAAAAAGCTTGTGTAGCACATATTAACCAGTGGTCTAATAAGACTAGTATGAATTGAAGATTAAAGTGATTGTAAACGATCACCTTGTCAAACAACCCATTTGGTTTAAAATGGGAATGAAAGGCAAAAACCTTTTTGTATAGAAATAAAAAATACATTATAATTCCCCCCCCTTCTTTTTTTTTTTTTTTTTTTTTTTTTTTTTTTTAATACACGTGATCACGTTCCCTCTGTTCTCAGCTGTATAGGAGCTGGGGGAGGAGAAGCAACAGCACAATGATCTTCCCAGTAGATACCTGTGGTGCAGGGGCGTGTCAGGACAAGTCTGATCATTGGAGAGCACACTGAGTTTCCAGCACAGCTAGAGAACTGACCACGCTGTGTTCTCCTGCTTAGTTTGGTCAGCTTTTAATAGGAAAGCAGAGGGACTGGCAGGGATTTCACATAAAGGAAGCAATACAAAGAGAACAGGATACTTTCTCATACAAGTACATGGTACAACAGGCACATATCAGGAATATGAAGTGTTGGGGTGACAAACGCTTTAAGGTTTGTTCTGATGTGTATTTTTTTTTTTTTATTTTGTTCTATTTTATTTATATTGAATATAGCGTTTGTAAATTACAGAGGGCATATTGTATACATTTTTGCTATGTAAACTGTCCTATGAGATTCAGAATTGGTTCTGTTAGATGCCTCTGATGACATATGGTCCTTGCTATAATCCCTTTGTAGATTCAGGCTAATCTGTGAACAGGTATTGGGTGTGAGCCCCAACCATGCTGATATCTGTCCTTCAGCACTGGGCAGTTGCCAAAAGAAGGGGCAAATTTGCAGCTTGCAACACATTGCATTGCAGAGTGTATGTATGTTGCAGTCTATTTTGAATAGCACCCCAAAGCTCGAACACATAATACACGAGCGCTTTTCAGTTCCCCACCACAATTGTAGGTTTCCACACATGCATCGTCACAGTGTAGTTTAGTTGGAGGTAGTCCCGCAAAGCACTAGCCCTTTGCTGATGGGTCTCAGACTTCTTTACATTGCCTGCCCTATTACTAGGGTCCTTTTGCAGAATATGGTTTTAATAATGTGGGGAAAGTGTCACCAAATAACATAAGTGGGATAGACAATCTGCTACATCCACCCCTGAGAGATGTATTTTAGGGCCTGTTGGAAGTATGGGCCAGGTTAAATGTAATTTTTTATTGGATGGATATATATGAAGTATATTTTATATATTTACAAAAAATGGAGAGCCATATATACTTTGAATACCCAACAGTCTAACGGGGTTTAATAAGACAATTGATGATTGAAGTGAACATACTTTTATAAGTCCTATTTCATTTTCCTTTTTTTTTTTTTTAATTAAATGGAAAAGGCATATTTTAAATGTTTTTTTTTTTTTTTCTTAGAATATAATGTTATCAATGCACACACCTGAATTTGACCTGGAAAGGCTTCTTTCACTGCCCAGTAACTGGGTTGAGGCAAGGAGAGGACCTGTTAGTGATAGGGAAACTGCAGCAGAGAAAGGTCAGGTCCCCTCCCCTGTTAGACAGGGCTTTGCTGTGTGGCAGAGCTGTGTAAATCTCCAGACTGGAAGGACAGAAATGCAAATCCAGGAAAACTGCACATTTCGCTTTAAAAGCCATGCACAAAATGCACAATAGCCTGCAATATATAAATGTATGATATGATATGTTTTGTTAAAATATGGCACACTGTTTAATATTTTAGCACTATATGGCTATATGATATAGTGTAAATCTTTTTTGTGCAAACATTACAAACCAAACATGTGACCCTGCTAGCTGTAGAGCTTTATGGATGATGACAAAGAGGGCATTCACAAACAACTTTAGGTAAACCCATGGCCAACATCCGGCACATAATCCTGGCTTAATTAGTATTTATATCTATGTGCTTCAGTGAGAGCTCTGTCATCCCTACACACTGTTACAGTCTAATCTGGATTACCTGTGCTGTCGAGCAAATAAGGGGCTATCCATAACCATTGCTATTCTTAAATTTGTTTGAAGCCTAAAATGCAGGAAAATATTCTCCCTTTACAGCTGGCTATATTAATTATGAAATTAGCCCTGAAGAGTGTCCTTAGGGACCTTTCCTTGTGTTTCAGCTGTACGGAGGATGCGGACTTCTACTTTATGGTATGGTAACTAGTGTGTAGGTGAAATGTTTAATACTTTGGTGTACATACCTGTTGTAGACATTATTTTTAGATATAGCATATATAGATTGTGTGTTTTATATGCGTGTAAAGTTATTAAATAGCATGTTGAAGGTTAGAATCTCTGCCCCAATTTTTATTGCTGACTGTAGCCTAGACTAGGGAGTAGAAGAGCCTCGATGAGAACACAGAATGCAGAAAAAAAGCTTACCATCTCCTTTTCCCAAAAAGTTGTTGTTTTTTTTTGCTGGAGTTCACTTTGGGTGCTGTTTTTATGTTTTAATTGTGGCTTGGTATCGTATGTGACCTCCTATGGATTGAAGGGTGAAGCTCGAAATTATAACTATCCTTTAAAAAAACAAAATAAATCAGTCTTGGAAATGTGTTTTTAATCGTGTGTGTTCGGTTGATTTTATAAGGCATGTTAATAATGCTGTTGTGTTCTGGCTTAATACCGGCCATCCCTTGATTTAGTGTTTGGAAGAGCAATTAAGTGACTTCCTTCCAAAACCCTAATTGGATGGCTTTACATTGTATTGTAAGACCATGAAAAGAGGTGAACCTTCTTGTACACTTATATCCACTTGTACAAGACTTGACATTTGCGCTTTTTAAAACGACAAAAACAAAATATTATTTAAATTGAACCCCAAATATGTTGTCTTGACAGGTCTCTTTTTTGAAGGCATGTATGAGTTCCATGTGATGAATGTGACCTCCTCCATCTTTACTCATTTGCAGTGTGTCCAAGTCACAGAAAAAACCCTATAAGGTTGATTTACTAAAACCGGAGTGGGCAAAATCTGGTGCAGCAGTGCATGCTAGCCAATCAGCTTCTAACATCAGCTTGTTGAATTAAGCCTGAGAAAAGAAAATAGCAGCTGATTGGTTTCTATGCAGAGCTGCACCTGATTTTTTTACCCTCCAGTTTTTAGTAAATTAACCCCACTGTGTCCAAGGTGAAAATAAAGAGATGGTGTTTATTGGCAAAATGACTTTCAATATTTTGTTCTTTTCATTTTGTTCTTCAATGACTTTAAACATTTCTGTCTAAGCTTGTGTGACTTCTGTGATGTGAATAGATAAGTGCAGCCACTGTCAGATACAGGGATCTGGATTTCGCCTCTAGCAGGCATTAATTGTAAGTTAATCCTTTTTACATGGCTGAGGGTTTGAATTTGGCAGGTTTTTGCCTGTTGCTAGTTGTTGTTTTTTTTTTTTTTTTTCATTTATACATAAGTTTTATACTGAATATACCCAAAGTGTATTCTACCCTAAAAAAAAAAAAATGCGTGTGTGTGTGTATATGTATATGTGTGTGTGTGTGTGTATATATATATATATATATATATATATATATATATATATATATATATATATATATATATACACAGAAATACCTGCTTTTTATATTCTGACTGTGTCATGCCTTGCTGTCATGCTCAGTTTTTGCAACCATGCTTCCTCCATTGAGACACAGCATGCCAGTATCTCCAGTGGTCAGAGTAGCTGCCATGCCCCCACCCAGCCCTGCTGTGTTGACAGCACCTCAAAGCAGGGGGCTCATTGTCAACGCAGCAGAAGATGGTAGCGTATGTAAGACAAGGTTACTTTCTGCAGAACCGTTAACCTATTGTGATATTAGTAGTCAAAAGGATCCTAGTATTCTAGCAATTCATTGGGCTCATGTGCAGTGTTTCTGTGCAAACTTAATTTTAGAGGTCCGAACGTAAAAGAAAACTGTACGTTCTGCTGTACATAAAAAAAATAAAATAAAAGATTGTGCCCCTTAAATCTAACATATTGCCCATTGCTGGTTTCCAACCTATGTTATGCTGTTAATAGGATGTGAACAGTTAAAGTGATTGTAAAGTCTTGTGTGTGTGTGTGTGTGTGTGTGTGTGTGTGTTTGTTTGTAACAAACCTGTTCTACTTACCTGCTCTGTGCAGTTGGTTTTGCACAGGGCAGCCTGGATTCTCCTCTTCACTGGTCCCTCTTAGCTGCTCCTGGCCCCTCCCTCCTACCGAGTGTCCCCACAGCAAGCAGCTTGCTATAGGGGCACCCGAGCTGCCCTGCAGCTCCGTGTGTCCATTCCGACATAGAGCTGCCGTTCGACACTGCCCCCCCTCTCGCCTGGTTGGCTAACTGACTTTGACAGCCGCAGGGGCCAATGGTGCCACTGCTGTGTCTTAGTCAATCAGGAGGGAGAGTCCCAAACGGCCGAGGGACTCATGGACATCGCTGGATTAAGAGGGGACACATGTAGGTATTAGGGGGTGCTGGGGAGGCTGCTACACACAGAAGGCTTTTTATCTTGATGCATAGATAAAGATTAAAAAAAACCTTCTGACTGTTCAACTCCTTTTAAGTATATTGCATTTTAAATACATTTTTTTCTTTTTTTTTTTTTTGGTGTTCAGGTTTTATTTTTCTAATGAGTAAACCCTAATTTAATTTTAGGGGTTCCTAGGGGTATACCTAAAGCCAAAACTTCTTTTTTTTTTTTTTCCTTTTTTTTGGATAAAGTAGGAGAGGATATAAGTACCATTATTATTATTAGGGATGCAACGAAATGAAAATTTTGGGCCGAAACCGAAAATGCAGGATGCCATTGGCCGAAAACCGGCACGTATCTCCTCTGACATGTAAGTGAAGTGAAGGCTCACATAGTTGTATCTATTAGCGGCCGCTCCTCCCGCCCCCCGCCCGGTGTCAGCTCAGTTCTCATTCACGCACAGTACCACTGAGCTGACAGGGAAGGATCACATAGTGCTATCTATTAGCGGCCGCTCGCCCCGCCCCCCGCCTGGTATGTCCGTTCATTAATGCACAGATCGTAGTAGGGACGTCAATTGAGAGGCAGGCGGCCGGCCAGAGGCGGGACTTTTAAAACCTGCCCTGGGCTGCGCCCTCCTCCTTCCTCACGGCGGCCATATTAATTTCGGCACTGTTAACCCATTATCGGCCGAAATTTCGGTGCATCCCTAATTATTATTATTATTATTATTATTATTATTATTATTATTATTATTATTATTATATATAATATATATATATATTTTTTTTGCCATCTGTGTCTTAGAGACTTAAAATATGACAGTGGCACTAACCGATTTTCCACTCTATTTAAATCCAAGAAAATAGCCTTGCCGTTAGTTATACCATTAAGCATACATCCTTCGACTATTCAGAACTAGGGGTGTGTCAGCCAGTGACCACACAGACTGACTGGTAAATTGCAAGCTTGCCCTACTTTTGCATGTCATCCTGCTGTTTTCTTTGAAAGCAGGACTGTGTATGTCTGTTAATGCTACCACAGGTCTGAACTTGTGGATAGCATGCTCCATATGCAGAAGACTGGCATCATAACTAGTGATGGGCCGAACACCCCCCTACCCCCTGTTCGGTTCGCACAAGAGCATCTTGAATGGGGAAAAAGTTCTAGCGAACTCTATTAAAGTTTATGTGACACGAACATGAAAAATCAAAAGTCCTCATTTTAAAGGCTTATATGCAAGTTATTGCCTTAAAGTGTATGGGGACCTGGGTACTGCCCTGGGGGACATGTATCCATGCTAAAAACTTTTTTAAAACATTCATTTTTAAAGGAGTAGTGATTTTAATGATGCTTAAAGTGAAACAATGAAAATGAAAAACTTCTTTAGATATAATTCGTGGGGTGGGGGGGTCCCCTTAGTCTGCCTGTAAAGTGGCTCATCTGTACGATGTATAGAGCCTTCTGCAGCAATACTGGCATTTCTAAAGGAAAGAATGTCATTTAAACTTGCTCGCAGCGGTAATGTATTGCCGACTCCTGGCAATGCAGATTAAAAAAAAAAAAAAAAAAAAAGAAAAAAATCGGCGTAGGGTTCCCCCCCCCCCCCCAATCCATACCATACCCTTGTCGGAGCATGCATTCTGGCAGGTCAGGCAAGGGGGGCACCCCCCCTCCCTCCTGAACTATACCAGGCCTCATGCCCTCAACATGGGGGGGTGCATTGATTATTTGGGGAACCATGTCATCTGCTGGTGTTGGTCCACCTGTGAGTTATCAAGCCCAAAGTCAGTGCAGCCCTCTACCAGGAAATTCTAAAGCACTTCATGCTTCCCTCTGCTGACCAGCTTTATGGAGATGCTTAATTTCATTTTCCAGCCCACATTGCCAAAAGTACCAATAACTGGTTTAATGATCATGGTATCGCTGTGCTTGATTGGTCAGCAAACTCACCAGACCTAAACCCCACAGAGAATCTGTAGGCTATTGTCAAGAGGAAGATGGGAGACACCTGACCCAACAATGCAGACAAGCTGAAGGCTGCTATCAAGCAACTTGGGCTTCCATACCACCTCCACAGTGCCACAGGCTGATCGCCTACATGCCACGCCGCATTGATGCAGTAATTAATGCAAAAGGAGCCCCGACCAAGTATTGAGTGCATACTATACTGTACATGGACATACTTTTTAGTAAGCCAACATTTCTGTATCTTCCTTTATTTTTTTATTTATTTTTTTTATTGGTCCTATGTAATCTAATTTTCTGAGATACTGAATTCTTGATTTACACTAGCTGCAAGCCCTAATCCTCAAAATTTAAAGAAAGAAATGGTTGAAATATGTGTGTTACGCATCTATATAAAATATGAGTTTACTTTTTGAATTACTGAAATTCATTTTTTGATCTAATTTTATGAGATGCATGTGTGTGTGGGTAATATATAATTTATATTATTTTAAGGAGGTACAGTAGCTGACACACATTTTACTTCATGTAATGTCTCTTTAGGATTACTTAAGATTTTCCTGTCGTGTAGCCACTTCTCCATGGTGTGCACAAAGGACATCTTTTGCATCCATCTCTTAATGCAATGCTCGCTGAATTCCCAAACTATCATCAGGCCAAGACACTGGCATGTGGTGGGCATGGGGTATTCTTTTAGCTATGCAGATATGGATTTGAGAAAGTCTGTGTTTGCACGTCAAGCTTGTAAGGGCAGTAGGTAGCAATGGGGGGCCAAGTCCTAAAGTAGAAGGTATGTTCTGATGAAAGAAGTTGTCAGCTATATTCTACAGTTTAGTGGTTTAGATCCCACAGGTTCACTATAACACAGATGCCTTTATAAGTAATCTAGACCTGTATTGCTGTGGATTGTGCCATCGGAAAGAGTGAAGCCTTTGTTTTTTTCATTGTTCACAAGAGCTGAACAGTAGACTATTTCAGCAGTATAAAATACTGGGTATTGTTTGGTAAATGCTGTATCTGATAAAGGGTCCAGCAAATGAGTGAAAGTCTATTATTATGTCTGAAATTAACAAAGGCGCTCTGATTTCCTGTAGTGATCTAGTTATTGGTAATGGTTCAGAATACACAATAACTGAAATGTAATTTACTAATTCCAGGAAAAAAATTCATAGCCTGCCACTGATTGCATATTTTTGTAAGCGTTGAACACTTTTATTTAGTTGGCTTATTAACAGTCTATATTATATATATTTTTTTGTATCCTAATTTCCTGAAAGCACTCATTTTTTGCATTGAATAATGAAGCTTAGTCAACTGAGGTTTCTGTTCAAATTGGCTAGATACATTCCGGCTGTATCAAAACAAGGTGGTGCAAGGTCTTGCCCTTCATTTTCTTTAGAAAGGCACCATAACCTGAGTAGGAAAGCAGGGAGGATCTGCTGTCACAAGGGCCAATCTTCCATCCTGCTTTACAGTCGCTGACTTTGACGGCTTGGTTGTTGAAAGCCAGGTGCTGAAGGATAGTGTTTTTTCTGAATCTGTGATTCCAACGGCCTCGGAAAGGGTTGTCTGCTTCCTCTGCGACCATTTCCAGATGGATCAGACAGAATGTGATTCAGGCCTATTCCATCAGGGGTCAGGTTCCTCCTTTCCCTGTCAAGGCGCACTCTATTTAGGCGCTCAGTACCTCCTTGGCCTTCAGTCATCAGGCGTCGGTGACACAGGTATGCAAGGTAGCCACCTGGTCGTTGGTGTACACTTTCACAAAGTTCTATAAAGTGGATGTGTTGGCATCTGCGAATGCTGCTTTTGGCCACAAGAGTTTGCAGGCTGCTGTTTAGAGGACCTGATCCTCTTTGAGGACGTATATGTTTTTTTTTTTTTTCAGGTGAACTCCTGTTGCCTGGTTTGCTACTGTTTTAGCCTTGGAAATTTTTTTCAGTTCCCACCCCTCATGTTTAACACTGCTTTGGGACGTCCCAATGGTTAAAAAGATCAGGAGCTGTGTCCGTCGAACGAAACAGAAAATTTTGATTTTTGACTTACCGTAAAATTAATTTCTCTGATGTTCATTGACAGACACAGCACCCACCCCTCTGTGGAGTTGTATTTCTTCTGACACTGCTTGTAACAAAACTTGAGTACCTATAGCAGAGAGTGGGAGTATACGCACTGGCCATAGGCAGTCAGACACAGAAACGCATCAACACAGAAATGTTATCCATTCCCTATGTGATCAAAAACTAAAAAATAGTTTGGGCTTTGGATATAATTTGAAGTGGCTATAAAGGTAAAAAATCTTTCATGTTTTGCCCCCCCCCTCCCCCCCAAGTATTTACCTTGGCCTGAACTTGATCCAAGTGCTGTGCCTCAGAGCAGGTTTGTCTCTCTCTCTCTCTCTCTCTTTCTTTCCGAGACAGCAGCATGAGCCAATGGTTCCTTCTGCTGTCAATCAAAGCCTGTGAGGAGAGAGTTTGGGAGGGGCCAAGCCTCGCTGTGTCTCTCTATAGACACAGGCCACAAAGTTTGGGATCAAGCCCGCAGGTATGCCACAATAGGAAGAGGAGGGGCCTGGAGCGCTGGCAGAGGACCGAAGAAGAGGAGGATCAGGGCTGCTCTGTACAAAACTATTGCACAGAGCAGGTAAATATAAACCTGTTTATTACTTTTTTTTTTAAATATAATTTACAATAAATGTAAAACTACAGATAACATTTTGCTAAAATTAGATATGTTTGTTACCTTTAGAGAATTAAAAAGCGGTATGTATTGTCCGCCACTATTAAAATACGAAATGGCACATGTCAGGGGTGCCCTCTCTCACCCTTCCTTTTTAATATACATCTTGACAATGGTGGTGGCTCTGCATGATAACTCTGATTTTACAGGATAACGTGTGGGCTCTCACCACTGTAAACTATCTCTTTATGCATATGATCTCCTTTTTTATGTCACGCATCCACGTGTCCCTCCCTTCCATTGTAAGGTAATTTGAGAGTGCCAGTAATTTTAAAGTCAACTATGAGGAGACAGAGGCCTTAAACCTATTTCTCCCTCAGGAAATCTGTTGGGTACAATCCAATTTTTCTTTCAAATGGTAAAATAGATTGGTTAAATATTTGGGTGTACATATACCAATGTCCTTTTATTACTCTTGCATGTGGGCGCCCTTTACCTAGATCATGTCCAGCTCTTAGGTCTGGTTGTCTTGAACCTCCTGTGGTCACACTGAAACTGGATACCTGACAACATTGTGAGATGTATTCTATTCTCACTACTGACAAATGATAAACCACAGGTTTTCAGAATATTATCGGTTATTTTTTTTCCCTTGTATAAGCCCCATATGGCAAACATGTTTGGAGAGTTTACCTCTTGTACCACTGTGGAAATAAGGACAACCCAACCATGTTAATAGCTTGAATGTTTTTAATATGGAATGTTTTTAACAATGTAATCCAATAAATTGTGAACTTTTCATTGTCTGTTTCAAGCACCTTTAAATTAAAGTCCCAATTTGTTCCTTTTTAAATATTCTTTTATACTTGTTGGTTGACAGTTTTCTTCAAAGGTTATTTGGTTGACAGCATGCTGACCACATTTTCATGGGCTATACCCCACTTCATAAAGCTACTGCTGAAACATTATGTGGGTTCTACAACAAGTATCCTACTTGATATCTTTCACCTGCTAATACATATATATTACACAGTTGTGCTCATAAGTTTACATACCCTGGCAGAATTTATGATTTCTTGTCCATTTTTCAGAGAATATGAATGATGACATGAAAATTTTTTCACTCATGGTTAGTGTTTGGCCATTTATTATCAATCAACTTTGTTTACTCTTTTTAAATCATAATGACAACAGAAACGACCCAAATTACCCTGATCAAAAGTTTACATAGCGTGTATTGCCCCCTTTAACATCAATGACCGCTTCAGGTCTTTTGTGGTATTTGTGGATGAGGCTCTTTATCTTCTCAGATGGTAAAGCTGCCCATTCTTCCTTGCAAAAAGCCTCCAGTTCCTGAAAATTCTTGGTCTGTCTTGCATGAACTGCACGTTTTGAGATCTCCCCAGAGTGGCTCAATGATATTGAGGTCAGGAGACTGAGATGGCCACTCCAGAACCTTCACTTTATTATGCTGTAGCCAATGACAGGTCGACTTGGCCTTGTGTTTAAGATCATTGTCATGTTGGAATGTCCAAGTACATTCCATGGGCAGCTTCCGAGCTGATGAATGCAAATTTTACTCCAGTATTTTTTGATAACATACTGCATTCATCTTGCCCTCAATTCTGACCAAATTTCCTGTGCCTTTTTGTAGCTCACATATCCCCAAAACCTCAGCGATCCACCTCCGTGTTTCACAGTATAAATGGTGTACCTCTCCAAACGTAGCGTTTATGATTGTGGCCAGAAAACTCAATTTTTGTCTCATCACTCCAAATTACTTTGTGCCAGAAGGTTTGAGGCTTGTCTCTGTGCTGTTTGGCATGTGTTAAGTGGGATACTTTGTGGCATTTGCGTCGTAATGGCTTTCTTCTGGCGACTTGAGCATGCAGCCCATCTTTCTTCAAGTGCCTCCTTATTGTGCATCTTGAAACAGCCACACCATGTTTTCAGAGTCCTGTATTTCACCCAAAAAATATTTGTGGGTTTTTCTTTGCATCCCGGCATTCTCAATTCCTTGGATATGGATATTATATATATATATATATATATATATATATATATATATATATATATATATATATATATATATATATATATATATATATAACTTTGCTTCTAGGAGTTTTGCTCACTTGTACTGGAATTTAAACATTTAAAAAATTACATATGCTATTTTAATACTAATTGAAAAATGATCTTAAATGCACTTCATTGCAATGCACTTGGTAAAAGGAAGAATACAAAGTATTCCAAACAGTGGTGAATATTTTATACTGAATTATATTTCATTCAGTTATCATGTAACTACTATAAGAATAAACCTAAAAGCTTTTTTCTAATGCTTAATTCATACAACCCCTCATCTTAATTGGAAACGTAGGCAGAACATTTTGCAAAATATAAAAAAATAGCAATTTTGGAGATATATTCGAGTAAATTCACATATTCCTTTACATTCAACTTGCAGTATGTACCTATTTTTATGTAAGCCAGTGTTTAGGGGATACCTCAAGCGGTGTTGCTCACCTATTCCTAAATACCTTAGGCCATTAGATATAAGCCATGGGTTACACGTTCTGCTGGTATGGTACTTTGTTCTAGTATATTAACTGGTATATAACTTGGTCGATTGATTTCCAATGATTTGGACAATGCACAGATGTTTTTTTTTCCTGGCTTCCACCCCTATATGGTCTACTATTTTTACCTCTTTTACTACAATTTCTAGGGTCCTATACTTTTATGACAAAAACTGTTCTTGTAAACCGTACTTAGCTGAGATAAAATGGTGACTCTGTTTTGTTCTTTTCTTCTGTAGAGCGCTGATCAAATCTCTGCGCTTTGTCAAAGCATGCAGGAGGTAAACCAGGACATGATGGATGGGCAAAATGACAGCCCAGAGCCACAAAGGAGACCACTGGCTCGACACCTTTCAGATGCAGATAGACTTCGGAAAGTTATACAAGAACTTGTGGACACTGAGAAATCCTATGTTAAGGTACACACGGATGACATATTAAAAATTAGATCTACGATAAAAGATGACTTCCACGGAGACATTACTGGGGCTTTTCGTTGTCTGCAATTTTTTTGCGAATAGACAATATGAGTTTCTGATGTCCTAAGAGGGGAGATATACTTTAAGCCTGCCCTCCTTTTGCCTTTAAACCTCACTCCGTTATTTGAAGGTTAGATATACAATGCTCAAAAAAATGAAAGGAACACGTTTTTAATCAGAGTATAGCATCAAGTCAAGTAAACTCCTAGGATATTGATCTGGTCAGTTGAGTAGCAAAGGGGGTTGTTAGTTTCAGCTACTTTGGTGTTAATGAAATTTACAGGTGCACTAGATGGGCAACAATGAGGCAACCTCCAAAACAGGAATGGTTTTACAGGTGGAGGCCACTGAAATTCTTTTTTCCCCTACTCAACGTTTCTGACTGTTTTTCACCAGTTTTGCATTTGGCTAGAGTCAGTGTCACTACTGGTAGCATGAGGTGATACCTGGACCCTATAGAGGTTGCGCAGGCAGTCCAACACTCCAGGATGGCACATCAATATGTGTCATTGCCAGAAGGTTTGCTGTGTCTCCTAGCACAGTCTCAAGAGCATGGAGAAGATTCCAGGAGACAGGAAGTCACTGTAGGAGAGCTGGACAGGGCTGTAGAAGGTCCTTAACGCATCAGCAGGACTGGTATCTGCTCTTTTGTGCAAGGAGGAACAGGATGAGCAATGCCAGAGCCCTACAAAATTACCTCCAGCAGGCCACTGGTGTGAATGTTTCTGACCAAACAATCAGAAACCGACTTCATGAGGGTGGCCTGAGGGCCAGGCATCCTCTAGTAGTCCCTGTGCTCACTGCAATAGAACACAAGAATTGGCAGGTCCACCACTGGCACCCTGTGCTTTTCACAGATGAGAGCAGGTTCACTCTGAGCACATGTGACAACAGACATGAAAGGGTCTGGAGAAACAATGGAGATCGTCATGCTGCCTGCAACATTGTTCAGCATGACTGGTTTGGTGGTGGGCCAGTGATGGTCTCTGGAGGCATTCCATGGAGGGACACACAGACCTCTACAGGCTAGACAATGGCACCCTGACTGCCATTGGGTATCAGGATGGACCCATTGTCAGACCCTACGCTGGTGCAGTGGGTCCTGGGTTCCTCCTGGTGCACAACAATGCCTGGCCTCATGTGGTGAGAGTATGCAGCCAGTTCCTGGAGGGTGATACCATTGAATAGCCCCCATGCAAGCCTGACCTAAATCCAATAGAACACCTCTGGGACATTGTTTCGGTCCATATGACGCCACCATGTTGCAGCTCAGTGAATTCAGGAGCTCAGTGATGCTCTGGTCCAAATCTGGGAGGAAATACCCCAAGACACCATCCGTCGTCTCATTAGGAGCATGCCGGTTGTCAGACATGCATACAAGAACGTGGGGGCAATACAAACTACTGAGTACCATTTTTTGAGTTGCTGCAATGAAATTTTAGCAAAATGGACAAGCCTGCTGCATCATTTTTTCACTTTGATTTTTGAGATGTCTTTGAATTCAGCCCTCTGTAGGTTGATCGTTTTCATTTCCATCGAATGGTCCTTTCTTTCCTAACACATTACCCAGTCCAAATCAGTACAGATATGCAGCATTAGATTTTTCCCCATTAAAATCTGATGTGTTTTTAAAGTGTTCCTTTATTATTATTTTTTTCGAGCAGTGTAGATTGGAAACGTAAGAAAGGTGGACCCATGCATGGCTTTTCTGGCTGAATTTCAGGATTGTGTAATAGAATGCCTGGGTTTCTGTGTGTTGGTCCCAGAGTGCTCGAGAAGGTATCCAAAGCCACACGTAGGTGCCAGTTTTTAATTCTTGTTGTGTAACAACTCTAGTGACATGGCAGTTCTACTTTAAGTGAGAAACGCAAACACGGTGGCATAGTCTGGGTAAACCTTGGGGCAAACAATGAATCTGTGACCAACTGAAAAAGTTTCATCCACAAGATCACTCCCATTCATAGCCAATGGAAAGACAGATGTGTGCAGTAGCAGAGATCTCCTGTGCCTCCCCATTCACCAACATTGATAGGATTCATGGCCCCGTCCTTTTATTGGGCATTATCAGGCTTCATTT
Source organism: Pelophylax lessonae (assembly GCF_965119305.1). Taxonomy (NCBI): domain Eukaryota; kingdom Metazoa; phylum Chordata; class Amphibia; order Anura; family Ranidae; genus Pelophylax; species Pelophylax lessonae. The sequence goes on along the minus strand of NC_138770.1, from coordinate 536,581,451 downwards.
GAACAAGGGAAGAAACCCTTAAATGCATTAGTATCATGGATGGGATTAAGCTTTGAGGTCCTGGAGAGCTCTTCTACTCAGAGGTCTTCCTGATCCTACACTCAGGAGTCATAACCACATTTACATATGAACTATGAATATTTTATATTTGTGCACTTTTTGGATTGTTATAGGAAGTTGATCACTTTTTGTAGTCTTGTGATGGCTAGGTAGCAATATATGAATCTGTGACTTGACAAAATTAAAAATTGTGTATTTTTTTTTATCTCATTCCACAGGATTTAAGTTGTCTGTTTGAATTATACTTGGATCCTTTGCAAAATGAAACCTTCCTTACTCAGGATGAGGTAATTAATAATGATCTCCCTAAAGCAGATGTAAAGCTTTACTGCCCTAAACAGCTATTTTATGTTGCATTACTAAAGTAGACATACCACCCACATACAGTATAAAGGATCTCAGAAGACCTTCCCTAAATACTCCCTATTCTTTGTTATGTGACTTCTGCCACACTTTCTACACTGTGCATGGCCAAGGCAGTGGATGAGTCTGAAGTGGCAGCTATGGTGTCTGATCATGTGTAGCGGCACTACCCCTGCTAGATCAACTTGCCAAGGCAGTGAAGAGCAAGTGTGCAATCCTGATTAGCAGCATAATATTTGCTAACAACTCTGAGAATACAGGCGCGATGTGTGTGTGCTGTATTGCAGTCATGATGAGCATTGTCTCCCTACTTCAGATAACACAATAGCAAACTCTGAGCTGGCAGAAACCCCCGGTAAAAGTTAGAAAAAGTATGGGACATTCTAAGAAAATAATAAGGCTAGGCTAGTCAGATGCAGGACATAATTTAGTGTTGCAGTTTACTACCACATAAGTAGAACTGGAGCAGATTACTGAACTCAGAAAACATGTTACCTAATTCTAACGGGTTAATGTACAGACTTCTAACAGTATCGCAGTCAGACTTGGTACATTTTTGTTTAAACATTTCAAGTTTACATTTTTGAAATATGGTATTGTCCAATTTCGGCACCAGCCAAAGCATTTAAAGGGGGCCTTTCAGAATATAAATACGGGAGGTACCACTGCTGCCTTGTTTTTGCAAGCTTTACTGTCATCTTCCCTAGTTGGTGAGTAACTGGTTAGATGAATGTATTTAAATATCTGGTGCCTCTATACCTGAACATACTTGCTATTGGTAAAGGACTCCTGAACAAGGATAGTAATGACAGCCCATGGGTTTGCAACTTCAAGCCAACAGTGCTAGTTCCCATACTTCTATTGGTATTCGTTTCCTTTGATGAGATTTTGCAAAGTGGTTTTGATTTGGAGTGCCTGCTTTAAACACTTTGCAGTATCATTTTCATCATTATGCTACAGAGTTTAAGTTTTCTTTTCCTACTTTACAGGCATAATGGTATGTGCAAATTTTTTTTATGAAGGGCTTTCTGGAGTAGTTGTATATTTTAACAGAAACATTTCAAACTAGGTTAATTAAAGACTCTCAATACTAAATTTAAATTATTACGACTTTAGGATTTCGATTTTTTTTCTCTTACTTAGAAAGAAATACTTGGTTTGTCCAAACCTGACCTTTGAGTGATTAAAGGTTATCTAAAGTCTAGTAGCTGCTGGCCTGTCAACTACCCAATCTCAACCTGTCCTCTGACTCTTGAAAGTGTATATGAAACTGCCATAAACCGAGCCCAATAACTTTACATTCCTCTTAACTATAGGGCTCTGTTTAATTTCTGCTTAGCACTGGTCCTCAAGTACACGGAACAAGACCTATGTTCAGAATTTCAAAAAGTGGGCATAGCTAAGCTAATGTTGGAAGTACTTAGGGACCAGGGGTGAGACTCTAATAATTTGTGCTATATTGATTATTTTATATCTGGATACATCTTTTTCAAGGAAAATAGCAACTAAATTGTTTTAGCTTTTTTTATTAGTTTACTGTTGTATTTTTAGATGGAATCTTTGTTTGGCAGTCTGCCTGAAATGCTGGATTTTCAGAAGGTATTCCTACAAACCTTAGAAGATGGCATATCCAGTGCTACTGACTTTAATGTGCTTGAAACACCATCTCAGTTTCGGGTGAGTACTGTTTGTTTCATTGGATTACAGGAGGCCCTTCTCTTTTATGATGTAAATCGTAATCATCTAACCCAAAAAAACAAACAAAAAAAAAACCTTTTTTAATCCTTTAAGGTGTAAAAAATAACAACTGGTAATAAACCTTGTTGATCCTGCTAGTTCCTGAGTCTCCCCTGCCTCTGCTGACTGCGATAATCATGGCTGCTGAGCCCTGACTACCATGGTCAACTTACAAGTCTCCGTCATCCACAGCCCTTGTCTCTTCTCTGACAGTCTCTTCCCCCCTCCCTCCCTGTCCGCATGAGAGCGTTTCTTCCCTGCCCCTCCACCCTCTTTTCTTCTACATAATGCAGCTCATTTCAATGTAGAGCGACCTCGATCTTTGTAGAGAAGCATGTGGGGCAGAGATTCCCCTCTGTTTGCCGGCTGACATCACAGGGGATTCTTGGCCCCTCCTGCTTTTCTCCGTAGATCGAGACCCGCCAGCACAGGGGATCATGTGTGACCACACAGCTGCGGTTTCAGAAACTGTATTTATCCTTTTCAAAACATATTGTTTTGGTAATGGCTGGATATCTGCATTGAATACATGTAAAGTCACTTTTGACTTTAGAAGCACTTTACCAAGATACCCAAACAAAAAGTAAGGGAAGTGAACTTGAAGTAAGTACCTTTCTTATGTCAGTTATCAGATTTTTCCAAAGGTTAGGAGGTATATTGGTTCATTTATGTATACAAAACAAAGCTTGTTTCATGTATATTTTTTTGTTGCCTTGCTCGAATGGACTATTACAGATCACCCTAATTGGATTGATGCCAGGACATTGACTTGGGCATTTTAACATACAGAATTTATTTTGTATTGCTCTACTCTATTCTTCATTTTTTTTAGAAAATTGGCATGTTGTCATGCAGAATCGTATGACTTTTATATCACAGATTCCCTGGTGCTCTGCAGGGAAACTGGGTAAATAAATGGAGGATATGGATGAGTTTGTAGGCTTAATCTCAGGATACTGATGCAGTTTGATGCTTGTATTAACAAGCAAAGGCTTGAGAGAAAGACATAAGTTTGCACCTACACAAAGCATTAACAGTAATAATATCATCCCTAGAACAGAAGCAGTTAGTACTCTGTCGAAATATCCTAGGGGTGCTACATTGTTCAAACCTTGACTCTAAAGGGGTGCCTTGTATCAACCAGATTCAATGTGATAAGCATCCAGCTGATAGTAAGCTGACATTTTAATGTACTTTTGTAGTAGCTGACCCAATCATAATCCAAAAATATCTATCTAATGTCATAAACTTAAAATTCTCCCTCTCATGTAACATATGATCTCTCAGAGTTCAAAAGGTTTTCAAAGTCTGTGTAGGCTCCTTGCCCTTTGTAATAACTGTTATTTTTCTCTTGGTTCCAGAAATTGCTCTTCTCCCTTGGAGGCTCATTCCTGTATTATGCTGACCATTTTAAATTATACAGTGGATTTTGTGCAAACCACATAAAGGTGCAGAAAGTTCTAGAAAGAGGTAATTTGAAATCTAATAATAACCTGTTATATCTAAACGTATTTATTTATTATATCTCATAAGTCAATATTTACATTCGCTCTTTCTGCAGCTCGAACAGATGCAGCTTTTAAAGATTTTTTGGATGCCAGAAATCCAACCAAACAGCATTCTTCAACTCTGGAGTCGTATCTTATCAAACCAGTACAGAGGGTGCTAAAATACCCACTGCTGTTGAAAGAGTTGGTATCTCTTACTGACAATGACAGTGAAGAACACTACCACTTGACAGGTACTTTTTCTTGTGTGCATATTAATAATAGTGTTTTGAACAAGTTGGCTTTTTCCTAAAAAGCCATATTTATCAGTTTCTAACAAGCCAATTTTAATTAACCAATAAACAACATGAATAAATATAGCCCAAAATGGGAATATGCCACATATGCAGTATCACTCATTATCTCCTTTATACAGACTAAATGTATATTTTTCTTTTTAATCCTATTTAGTTTGTGTTTTTGTTCAGCTGCATTGGTCAAAGCCTTACAAGCATGTGTAAAATATGGCAAAGCAATGCTTTTCACAAGGGACATATGTGTCTGCACTGTGTTATATGTTTTTACCTTGTTTGGGCTCCAATTAATACAGTAAAATATGTGGGAAATAACTGAACAGACAGATTACTCCCTTGGCAATGGGGTGTGCCTGCTTTTATTATGTAGCAGAGGAAGTATAACATTCTTTAGGGTTCCTTACTGAAATGGTGTAATGCATGAATCCCAGCCCTTTAACATGATTTTTTTTATTTTCCGACACTCTGATCCTTCCATTCTATCTATTAGAGGAGAAGTTTCACATGGGTTGCTAATTACTCTTTTTTTCTGAGCACAAATCTCTACATATGTATCATTGATGCCGTGCACAGAAAACAGGATGCATTTTGAGGACATAGTTTCCAGTTGGCAGCTCACTTGCAGGATAAAAGGAAGCTATATAGTTGTTAATTGCTGATCATGTAACACTGACTCCGATATTAATGTTTACTTATTACTAGATGTCTGACAATTATGAGAAGTTAATGCCAAACCAAGTTCAAAAGGTATTTGGGAAGCAACCAAGCTTTCAATTGCATACGATGAGGGCCCTATTTAAAACCGCTGTGTTCTCAACAGAACAGAATTATTATTATTATATAGGATTTATATTGTCCAAAAATAAACAGCTGGCGCACAACGGGGAATGAGAGTATCACCAGGGACTTCACCAGTATTACTAAACACACAATGACCAGAGTGAATAGTTGTCAATAAGAAGGACAATTCTTAAGTCCATGTATAACAAGGTCCATAGAAAGGTCCATAAAAATCCCAAGGTGCACTCCTGAGGCAGCTCTAGTGACAAGTAGAAGATATTTGTTTGAAGCCAACTAGAAGGAAACACAGGCGCCACTCTAAGTGCAGTAACTTGAAATTTTATTTGGATTATCCAAATAAAATTTCAAGTTACTGCACTTAGAGTGGCGCCTGTGTTTCCTTCTAGTAGGATTTATATACAGTAATCCCCTGCTACATCGCGGTTCAGTTTTTGCGGTCCCGGTAATTCGCGTTTTTTTTTTGTAATGTTATTTTACTATATAAATCATTAAAAATGAAAGATTTTTGTGTTTTTCATAGCTCTTGCTCTGTCTCTAAGTATCTTTTATGTGTTTAAATGAGTTTCTATTGTTTGTTTGAGTTTCTATAGTGTGTTTAAAGACCTGAAAAAGGTTTTTACACGTACAGTGACAGTAAAAAAATCATGCCTACAATGCATTTTAATAGGGTTTTTCTATTTCGCGGAATTTCACTTTTCGCGGCTGGGTCCGGAACGTAACCCCCGCAATGGAGGGGGGTTTACTGTAGTGCCAACAGTTTGCACAGTTCTTTACAACATGAGGGCAGACAGTACAGTTAGAATAAAATTCAAGATAGGAAGAATCAAGAGGGCTCTGCTCGTTTAGAGCCTTCAATCTAAAAAGGAAATTAAGTGATAAAAAAGGTAATAACTGTTGGATGGGCTGATGGAGAAGATAAAAAGTTCAGTTGTTGGTGGGTGGAGGCAGGATAGGCTTCTCTGGGTTTTCTAGGGATCGCCTAACAGTGGACAGAGTACCTTATTTATTTCACAGTGCATTCTGCATTTGATAAGTCATTCATAAAATGCAGGTTATGGTATGGAACTTGCAGTGTCCTTTGGAGTGTTCTCTGCAGACTAGTGCAGAGAGTTCACTGTCGCAGAAGGACGTTGACAGGTTATGTGGTCGTGCTCGCCTCCTAATTAAAACTAATAGAGCTTTTGCTTTCTTCAGAATCCTGAAGCAAATGAAGTGGGCACCCTTTTAAAGCACACCATTGTACTTTATGGATGTGGCATGTATTTATTATATAAAGCAGTATTTTGGTTTCAGTAAGGTCTGTACACAAAAATCACTGATGACATGTATTGTGTCTAAAGAAATAGAATAATTTTTCACTTTTTGCAAAAAGAAAAAAAAATAAAATAACTCGCACAGCACACCTCTGTGAGCGGTGTCCTGTAATATTTTCCCAGTTCTTCATCTTACCAGCGCTCCCTTGCTGCTCCTTACTGTCGTATACCTGGTTATGGAGCCTGAAATGGAGAGGTAGGTGTCTCTTAAACCTGCTCAATACACCTGGAAAGTGTGTGCATATCCAATTGTGGACTAGACCGAGGATGCTGCGTGACAGAAATGACAGGCTGGCAGGTCACTGGCAGGCACTTGGCAGACTAAGGAATGGCTGAACACATACGAAGCCACAGATTCAGGATACAGAGCAGAGTCAGGCAAGCCAGGTCAGTAACTGATAGGCAGGTCAGAAGCAATGGCAGACAGGAGCGTAGTCCGAGCTCAGGTCAGACCAGAGTTGGTAACAGTGAGGCAGGTAGGCAAAGGGAGCAGGCAGAGGCATGGTCCAAAGGCAAGCCAAGGTGGTCAGCACAAGAAAGTTCTAGCATGGTCAAGGCAGATAAGGTCCTCAACAGGAGATCAGATACAGGAATGGGTAGCAGATATGCAGGAAATGGTGTAGTAGACCATAAAACAAGGTCCTAGTGCATCAGTGCTGTTTATATAGCCCACTTGGCACCTGTCTTAGTGTCAGGCATGCATGCCAACATGCACACGTGCATGCACATAAGCATGGCTAACAGGAATTCTGCGCTTGTGCGTACCTTTGCTCCTGAACACCTTACACCTTTCCTGACACTCCTCTACAGCTGGTAATGAAATGACTGGGGTCGGTGGCCCAGGTGACTCCCATGGTCATGTAACAATGCTTGGGTCTTGTGATTGCCTGCTAAACATGGGAGCTGTCACAGGGGAGGAGGTTACATGCTCCCTGATTCTGAGAAATGCCAGGTATATATAAACAATGTGAGGGAAGGATTGGGGAAGGGTCACTGGTAAAGTTAGTATAAAGGGTTGGGGGGGGAAAGGGGGTGGGGGTACAGCGACCCGGACAGGGTGACAATATCTCTAAGTGCAGTAACTGAATTCATTTTAAAATGTGGTGTATCATGAACTGTATAATAAATTGGATGATCATTTATTTGGATCTGTAACAATAAAACTAAACATAAGCTGACAACTCAAACAGACAAGCCCATCTGTGATGTACTTACCCATCACCTAGCAGAACATTTTCCCATCCAGCATGCCTGTTCTGGTAATTTGTATTTGCATATGAAAAAAGAAAGATGCTATTTACAGCACCTTCAGCTTTTATCAGTTTTTCTTAGAATTTGCTGAACTGCAAATGATCCTCATAGATATTTACAGTGCGATCATGTACTCTGTGGGTTTCTCTTGGATTCCTTTGTCTACAGAGGGACAGTTACAATAACATAATCAAGCTTTATTGAGAAATTCCAGTAATTTGTATTCTATGATTGGTGCAGTTGAATTACATTGTTCAGTCCATTGGTGATTACAATCTGCGGATCTTTAAAGACTAACATGATTGCATGCAGTAGTAATTCTATGAATCATTGCTAGTCACTTGTTGACCCAGTTTAGATTTTAATTAATTAGTCAGCATTGCTTATGTACAATCATGATTAACCTGATTATAGTGTTTTTTTGGGTGATGCTGTGCTGCTAAGTTTGACTGGACAACTTGTCCTCTGTCTCTTAAATTGGTATTTCCGTACATTATATACTCAAAGCGAAAAAAAGATTATATGTTAGGTCAGCGTCCATTTACAAGACAAAAAGTAGTACCAGATTTATACATTTTGGACCACCTAAAAGCATAAAAAATGTATGCTTTCAAAATCAGGTTCCATGTTTGGAAATACTGACAGATGGAAGCTGTATGGGTATGTATGAAAAATAGGGAAAATAACAAGGAGGAATAAAGCATAGTTGTAGCCCACAGGGAGCCAATCAAAAAAAAAATCTGAGTAAAAATTTGATTGGTTACTATGGGCATCCATTTTACTACCACCCATTCTGTCAATTATTCAGCATTTACATGAGTAAAGTGTTATGTATACATAATGGATATATATGTATATGTGGCATTAATATGTAACCACTATTACTTGTCATTTTACAGAAGCACTTAAAGCGATGGAGAAAGTAGCTAGCCACATTAATGAAATGCAGAAGATCTATGAGGATTATGGAACAGTGTTTGATCAGTTGGTAGCAGAGCAGAGTGGAACAGAGAAAGAGGTAAGAATGGCTTTGTAACTGGTAACAGATGCACAAATTCAGTGCACCTGGGAAGTATTCACAGCACTTCACTTTTTCCACATTTTATGTTACAGCCTTATTCCAAAATAGATTAAATTCATTATTTCTCCTCAAAATTTTACAAACCATACCCCATAATGAAATAAGTTTGTTTGAAATCTTTACAAAGTTATTAAAAATAAAAAACAAAAAAAAAATCACATGTATATAGTATATAAGTATTCACAGCCTTTGCTCAATACTTTGTTGAAACACCTTTGGCACCAATAACAGCCTGATGTCTTTTTGAGTATGATGCTACAAGCTTGGCACACCTATTTTTGGGCAGTTTCTCCAATTCTTCTTTGCAGGACCACTCAAGCTCCATCAGGTTGGATGGGGAACGTTGGTGCACAGCCATTTTCAGATCTCCCCAGAGATGTTCGATAGGGTTCAAATCTGGGCCCTGGCTGGACCACTCAAGGACATTCACAGTTGTCCTGTAGCCACTCCTTTTGTTATCTTGGCTGTGTGCTTAGGGCTGTTTTGTCCTGTTGGAAGATGGACCTTCACCCCAGTCTGAGGTCCAGAGCGCTCTTAAAGTAGATTTTAATCAAAGATGTCTCTGTAAATTGGTGCATTACTCTTTCCCTAAATCCTGACTAGTCTACCAGTTCCAGACGGTGAAAAACATCCCCACAGCATGATGCTGCCACTACCAGGCTTCACTGTAGGGATGGTATTGGCCAGGTGATGAGCAATGCCTGGTTTACTCCAGATATGACGCTTACCATTCAGGCCAAATAGTTCAATCTTTGTTTCATCAGACCAGAGAATTTTGTTTCTCATGGTCTGAGAATCTCCAGACGGGCTGTTATGTGCCTTTTACTAAGGAGTGGCTTCTGTCTAGCCGTTCTACCATACAGAATAAAAGTACGTGAAGGCTGGTACAGGCGCTACCTATAGATATGACTCATAGGTCAACACGTGGGGTAGTGTGTAGTGCCAATAATAAATAGTGAAAAGGTGAGTGTATCTCACAGTGCTGCACCACTTAATATATACTGGTGTTCTACTATACAGGCCTGATTGGCGGAGTGCTGCAGAGATGGTGGTTCTTCTGGAAAATTCTTCTCTCTCCACAGAAAAATTCTGTAGCTCTTGCAGAGTGACCATCGGGTTCTTGAGCACCTTCCTGACAATGGCCCTTCTGCTGGGCGTCCCGCTCTATGAAGAATCCTGGTGGTTCCAAACTTCCTACATTTACGGATGATGGAGGCCACTCTGCTCATTGGGACCTTCAATGCTGCAGACATTTTTCTGTACCCTTCTCCAGATCTGTGCCTCGATACAATCCTGTCTTGGAGGTTTACAGACAATTCCTTGGACTTCATGGCTTGGTTTGTGCTCTAACATGCACTGTTTACTATGGGACCTTATAGACAGGTGTGTGCGTTTGCAAATCATGCTCAATAAACTGAATTTACCCCAGGTTTCTTCAAGTTGTAGAAACATTTCAAGGATGATCAGTGTAAACAGGATGCACCGGAGCTCAATTTTGAGTGTCATGGCAAAGGCTATGAATACTTATGTCCGTGACATTTTTTTTTTAATATATATTTAATGAATTTGCAAAGATTTCAAACACACTTCTTTCATGTTGTCATTATGGGGTATTGTTTGTAGAACTTTGAGGGAAATAATGAATTTAATCCATTTTGGAATAAGGCTGTAACATAACAAAATGTGGAAAAAGTGAAGCGCTGTGAATACTTTCTGGATGTACTGTATCTGATAATGTGTTTGCAAGTGTGTTCTCCCACAAGCTCTGCAGTGTAGTACAGCTGTGGCCAAAAGTTTTGAGAATGACAAAAATATAAATTTTCACAAAGTCTGCTGCTTTAGTGTTTGATGGCAATTTGCATATATTCCAGAATGTTATGAAGAGTGATCAGATGAATTGCAATTAATTGCAAAGTCCCTCTTTGCCATGAAAATGAACTTAATCCCATAAAAAACATTTCTCTATCGCTCATTGACAGACGTAGTCCTCGGTGATACAGCACCTTCGGGTTATGTTGCCTCCACAGGAGCAGGACTAGACAGGAAATTAAAATGCTCTGGCCACACCCTAGGGGCAGTCCCAGAGGGTATATCCTCTCTCTCTCTGCCTCAGCAAATCAGTTATTTTCTGTCTAGTTAGGAGTAAGGACCTAGATACCTTGCTGGGATCTTCGGTCCTGGCAAGATTTTTTTCTTAAAAAGATTTTTTAGACCGCTTTTTTCTCCAGTGTTCCTGTGAGATCTTCAAGCAAGAAAGCTGAACTGGGCGACGGGCTGGATGTTGAGATCCGGTGGTCACCCCAGTTCAGCCTATGAGCGCGTGCAGGCCATAGCTCCGCGCTGGGTCGGCCGCGACAAAGTCCCATTAAGGGACTGACCCCCCGAGTTAAATGTCTCGCTGAAACGCCAAAGACCATGAGTCACGGCGTCCGTATTGGTCGACAGCCCTCCCGCCCCGGTGGAGAGGGGTACTGTCAGGAGTTGGTGCCCGCCTGGTTCCGGTATGGTGAGTAGTATGTTCCCCCTTTTCCCCCTGACGGGTCTTGTGGTGAACGCGGGCCCCTCTCTGTATGGTAAGATAGAGTCCCCCTCTATCCTATAACATGGCACAGATCCCCCTACTTTGAGTGTGATTTTATGTGCAAAAAGCCAGGAGGCTTGGTTTGGGAGCTAACAATCTAATTGTATACATGTTTAAAAGATTGTAATCAGTGGCAGTCTGGGAATCTTACTGTGATAAGAATAAGGTACCTACCAGTCAGAAGCCACGGACATGTAGACTGCCTTCCTAGTCAAATCTCCAGCTATAGCAGGCCTTCCGAACGGCCATGAGGTCCGCCAGGGCCAGTACCGCCAACCACGCCAAAAATTCCCATGCAGAGATAGTGTTGTGTGCCCGGCAGCACACCGCTATTCGGTACAGGCCGCCGCCATTTTTTTTGCTGGATTGCACGAGCCGCCATTTTGGCGTAGCCTCGTGTCTCCAGCATGGGGGCGGCCATGTTTGAGGTGATCCAAACACCTCGTGGAGCTAGGGGAGGCGCCGGAAGGCGTGCAGAGGGGCGGAACCGCCTCCTTTCTTCCTGGGCAGCCAGCCAAAAGACTTCCTGTTTGTCAAGACAGCGCTGTAACCTGTTGCAGTTAAACTCTGAGCATCAAGTGGTGAGCCTGGGGGTCTATCTCTCTCTCTCTCTCTCGATCGATAGGGATCCCTAGCAGGTAACACTAAGGGGCTTTTGTGGCGCTGGGGGTCTGTGAAAAAAAAAAAAAAAAAAGTTTTTTATTTTTGAATTATATTATCCGGGAAGTTACTGGAATAATCATGGACCCTGCCACACAAATTCCCCCACCTGTTTCCCTCGAGGGGGCCACGGGACCCGCCGGTGCACAGAGTGTAGAGGCATTTACAGCAATTTTGGAGTCTATGGTGGCTCGGGTGGAGGCGGCCTGTCAGGGACGAGGGTCAAGGAAGCGACCCCCGCCTACCCCTATATTATCTGACACCTCTGACTCCGATTCAGAGATGGTCACTGCAGTTGCAGGTCCCTCTGCAAGGGCTGTTACCTCAGGTAAAGCTCCCTCAGACAGTGAGGAGGACGTTTCTTCTCCCGCTATAATTCAGGAAGAAGCATTGGTGGACGCACTAGTTGTGGCAGTGCAGGAAACCTTAAAACTTGAGGTTTTACCGGCAGAAGCAACTGATACAGAGATTCCTTTTGGTACTAACAAGCCCATCAAAACGGTGAAGGTTTTTCCTGTACCCAAGTGTTTTGGTAATGAGATTAAAGGAGAATGGGAGCATTCTAAACGTACCTTTACTATTTCCAAGCGTATTGCTAGACGCTATCCGTTTGAGGAATCCATCATTAAGAAATGGACGGTACCACCAGTGGTGGATCCACCTATTTCCAGGCTGAATAAAGCCACGGTTATCCCAGTGGAGGACACTTCGTCCTTTAAGGATCCGGTGGATCGAAAGATGGAAGCAGAGTCCGCACCATCTTCTCTCTGATAGGGTCAGCATTTAGACCAGTAATTGTTATTGGTCTAGTTTCCCAGACACTTACGGAATGGGCGAGATTGGTACGCCAAGACCTTAGGGGAAAAGATATTCCCCAGGAAACATCTGATTTGATGGAACAGATTATACAAGGGCTACAGTTTATCTGTGACGCAGCCTTGGACACTACTCCCCTATTAGGGCATGCATCTATGTCAGCGGTAATCCTCAGACGTGTGCTGTGGTTAAAATGCTGGTCAGCTGACCTAGGTTCCAAAAAGACCTTGACGAATCTCCCCTTTCAGGGGAATCGTCTATTTGGGGCCACCCTAGATGAAATCATTAAGGATGCCACTGGGGGCAAGAGCACTTTTTTGCCACAGGCTGCTAAAGCTAAGGGACCTCGCAACAAGCGAGGACCTTTCTTTACCGCCCATAAAGGGTTCGCACGCCCGGCTGGAACAAGCGGGAAAGGCAAGACTCCAGGAGGGTTCAAGAAAGGCTGGTCGGACAAACAGAGGACCAACTCAGCCAAACCCGAAGCAAAGGAGTACACAGCCTGAAGGTGCGCCCCCACCCGGTTTGAGGGTGGGGGGACGTTTTCACCGGTATTCAGGACATTAGATCGAGCATCATCTACTACTACCGGTGCGATTCTTCCCTTCCAACATTTAAGTACTACAGGGAGCGGTAGTCACCGTTCCCTGAATAGATCTTTTCCTTTACCTTTTCCTAAGATTAGTCTCAATTCCCCACAGGAATCGGATCTGGTTGACCAGACAGGCCAAGAAGCCTCTAGCCGGGTGACTTCGGTCCCTGAGGTTCAACCAGAAAAGATCACCCTTCCTGATAGTAATCAGGTATCTGATAAATGTGTGGGAACAGAAAACGACCAGACTTTCTCGGATGGTCGGGGCCAGATAGCTCTAGGGACGCCTGGTTCAGATCCAGTCAGCACCAGTGGTCCTAGAAATTCTAGGCTGGCCTCGTCAAGCCGGCCTGGCCGACTTGGACAGGCTAGTCGCAGACGTTCCGTGGGAACTTCGTCTCAGGGAGTGTCTGTGGTCTCAAGGACCAATTTACCATCGTGCTTTGCAGTCGCTGGTTTTAATGGCCTGGCCATTGAGACCCAAGTACTGAAGGACAGAGGTTTGTCAGCTTCAGTCATTCCTACCCTTATTAAAGCAAGGAAAGCGACTTCCAGCAAGGTCTATTATCACACATGGAAGACTTATATTGCGTGGTGCGAATCTTTAGGATTTCCTCCACGTACCTATTCGGTGACTCGAATATTGGCTTTTTTGCAACAAGGGGTTGAGCAGAAGCTAGCCTTGAGCACCATCAAGGGTCAAGTTTCAGCATTAGCAATCTTCTTTCAGAAACCTTTAGCTACCAAGTCCTTGGTGCGGAATTTCATCCAGGGGGTGCGGCACCTGGCTCCACCAGTCCGCGCGCCCTTACCGCCCTGGGATCTTAATTTAGTTTTGTCGGTTCTACAGAAACCTCCCTTTGAAAACATCAGGGAGATTCCCTTGTTTACTTTATCCCAGAAGGTGGCCTTCTTGGTGGCTATCACTTCTGCTCGCAGGGTGTCAGAACTGGCTGCATTATCATGCCAGTCCCCATACCTAGTGATTCATAGGGATAAGGTAGTACTTCATCCTAAGCCATCCTTTCTTCCTAAGTTGGTTTCAGATTTTCATCTGAATGAAGATATTGTACTACCTTCCTTGTGTCCTCAGCCCAAGCATCATCGGGAACATGCGTTGCATTCCTTGGATGTGGTTCGGGCAATCAGAGTATACCTGAAAGCTACGGAATCATTCCGTAAGACGGATTCACTTTTTGTGATCATGGATGGCCCCAGAAAGGGTTTGCCTGCATCTGCCGCGACCATTGCCAAATGGATTAGACAGACGGTGGTACAGGCTTATTCTATTAAGGGTCAGAGTCCTCCGTTCCCTGTTAGGGCGCACTCCACTCGAGCGCTCAGTACTTTCTGGGCCTTTCGCCATCAGGCGTCAGTGGTCCAGGTATGTAAGGCGGCCACCTGGTCGTCGGTACATACCTTTACAAAATTCTATAAAATTGATGTGACGGCATCGGCGGATGCCTCATTTGGCCGCAAGGTTTTGCAGGCCGCAATTTGAGGAGACCGGTGGTCTACCTCGAGAGTTTTTTTCTGTTTGAAAAATTTCTTTTTTGTTGAGTCTCATCATTAAGGATGAGCATTGTAAACTTCTAGTTGGCACCGGTTGGGCCTTCTAGATTGGGATTTGATTTCCATTTTCCCACCCCTCAGTTGTGATACTGCTCTGGGACGTCCCGAAGGTGCTGTATCACCGAGGACTACGTCTGTCAATGAGCGATAGAGAAAAATGGATTTTTGTAAAATCTTACCGTAAAATCCTTTTCTCTTAGCTCATTGACAGACGTAGTCCCCGCCCCTCTGTTTTGGAGTTGGGTTGGGTTAAAATCTCTAAAGACTGCTTTTTGACATAACTGATTTGCTGAGGCAGAGAGAGAGAGGATATACCCTCTGGGACTGCCCCTAGGGTGTGGCCAGAGCATTTTAATTTCCTGTCTAGTCCTGCTCCTGTGGAGGCAACATAACCCGAAGGTGCTGTATCACCGAGGACTACGTCTGTCAATGAGCTAAGAGAAAAGGATTTTACGGTAAGATTTTACAAAAATCCATTTTTTTCACTGCATTTGTGAAGAAGGCTTTAGGGTGCCCAAGAAAGTCCAGCAAGACCGATTCCTACAGTTGATTGAGCTGCGGGATCGGGGCACCAACAGTGCAGAGCTTGCTCAGGTACGGCAGCAGGCAGGTGTGAGTGTATCTACATACACAGGGAGGCGAAGGCTTTTGGAGGATGGCCTCTTGTCACGAAGTGGAGCAAAGAAGACACTTTTTGCTCCAAG
This sequence comes from Pelophylax lessonae, assembly GCF_965119305.1. Taxonomy (NCBI): domain Eukaryota; kingdom Metazoa; phylum Chordata; class Amphibia; order Anura; family Ranidae; genus Pelophylax; species Pelophylax lessonae. The sequence continues at coordinate 536,566,119 of NC_138770.1, read as the reverse complement.
AAAAACATCAGGGACAGACTGATATTCTGCAAAAGGAATTGGCCTGCTGAGGACTGGAGTAATTTTCTCTGATGAATCTCCTTTCCGATTGTTTGGGGCATCTGGAAAAAAACATTGTCCAGAGAAGAAAAGGTGAGCGCTACCATCAGTCCTGTGTCATGCCAACAGTAAAGCATCCTAAAACCATTCATGTGTGGTGTTGCTTCTCAACCAAGAGAGTGGGCTTACTCATAATTTTGTCTAAGAACACAGCCATGGATAAAGAATGATACAAAAACATCCTCCAACTTCTCCCAACCGTCCAAGAATATTTTTATGATGAACAATGCCTTTTCCAGCATGATGGAGCACCTTGCCAGAAGGAAAAAGTGATAACTAAGTGGCTTGGGGAACAAAACCTCAAAATTTTGGGTCCATGACCAGGAAACGTTCCAGACCTAATCGCATTGAGAATTTGTGGTCAATTCCCAAGAGGCAGCTGAACCATAACCCCCACAAATTCTGACAAACTCCAAGCATTCATTATGCAAGAATGGGCTGTCATCAGTCAAGATGTGACCCAGAAGCTGACAGCATGTCAGGGCAAATTGCAGAGACCTTGAAAAAGAAGGGTAAACACTGACAATATTGGCTCTTTGCATAAACGTCATGTAATTGTCAACTTCATGAAATGCTTGTAATTATACTTCAGTATACCATAGTAACATCTGACAAAAAGATCTAAACACTGAAGCAGCAGACTTTGTGAAAATTGATATTTGTGTCATTCCTAAAACTTTTGGCCAGGGCTGTTCATACAAGAAACAAGTACCATTAGTGGCATACATCCTACACTGTGGGAAAAACTGTGTTTACTGCACAACATCAAATATAGTTTTTCAGTCCCTAAATCAATCACCTATGTTTTTATCTAGCGTGGAGTATTTTAACATGGTGCAGCGTATAACAATTACAGTTTACATTTATATACACTTCCCATGACTTATACATTTCCATAGGGTGTTGCATAAAACAGCCTTTAAAACTGGTTGAAAAACTAACCCTTGCAATGATCCCCCCCCCCCCCTTCTGCTTTGCAAGTGTTAAATGCTTTTTCTCTTTTGTTCATTGATGGACACAGCTCCTGACCTTCTTAACCATTGGGTTATACTGCCCCCTACAGGAGTAGGACACTAGTCAGAAAAAGTGTCTGGCTATGCCTATGGGCAGTCCCAGGGGGTGTACGCCCTCTCTCTGCTATAGATACTCAGTTTTTTTTTCTGCCTAGTCAGAAGTAAGGACCTAGTTCCTTGCTGGGATCTCTGGTCCTGCCAAATTTTTTTTCTTTTGTTTTTTTTCCTGTGAGATCTACAATTAACTGCCGGACTGGGTGATGGGCTGGATAATATAGATCCAGTGGACACCCCAGTCTGGCCAGCGAGTGTGCGCAGGCCTCAGCTCTGCACTGGTTGGCCATGACATAGCCCCACCAGACGCGAGGTCGCATATGACTAGGTCTCTGCCCGAGTCGCAGCATTCCTCCTGACCGACAGCCCTCCAATTTCAATATATATAAAATGTGTGTGTGTGTTAAAGCAGAGTTCCACCCAAAAGTGGAACTTCCCCTCATCTGCAAAACCAGTTTTTAACAGGTATCCTTCCCCACTTCCAGGAGATAATGCCGGAAGCTCCGTCCGCTTTTACCTCCCCCCCCCCCCCCGCCCGCCAAGCCAATGAGAATGCACAGCACGCTTCACACATGCGCAGAAGGGAACCGGCTGTGAGACCGAAAGGCTTCATTGCTGACTTCCCTTAGAGTAAATGGTGGCAGCAGCACCTGGTGGCCGAACCGAAAATGGACTGGGGTGCTGACATCGCAGGCTCCCTGGACAGGTAAGTGTGTATATATTAAAAGTAAGTAGCTACAGTATTTGTAGCTGTTGACTTTTAATTTTTTTTTTTTTTCCACAGTTGGAACAACGCTTTAAGTGAAGAAATTAGTATGTTCTGTTTGTTATAAAGTCTATGGGATGTATTTTAGAACAGTGTGGTAAACATTTTGTATTGCTGCAGGTCACAGAACTATCCATGGGAGAGCTCTTGGTGTATTCTACTGTAACCTGGCTTAATATTTTCCCATCTCTTGGCAAAACACGAAAGGAATTGGAACTGACCGCATTTGGTAGGTGTTTATACATGATTTATATGTACTATACATGATTTATATAAAATACACAGATGGTTTCATTTTTCAAGAAAATACAAAAAAGATATCTTTCTCTGCTGTCTATTGGTTTGCTGTAATTCCTCTCATTCACATGCTATATGGACATTTTATTACTTTATAGAGTCTCTTTTTTAAGGTTGCCCCCTTGTATACAAAATTGATAGCATGAAAAGTTGCAAAACATTTGTGTCACATAACTAAATACTGAATTATTAAAATTATTCACAATAATAATGTAAGCATTAAAGTGGTAGTAAAGTCCTCTTTGAAATTTTTTACCTACAAGTTAGCCTATAATAAGGCTTACCTGTAGACAAAATGGAAATCTCCTAAACGGGCACTGTTTTGGAGATATTCACACTGGTTGCAGCCGGTGACGTCACCGGCGCATGCGCTCTGAAGGTCCAGCATACCACTCTGGGCCTTCAGAGCACAGTGCCAGAAGCGAGGGTGGGAGTGACATCATCGCAGCTCTGGCCACTCACACAGCCTGGAAGCCCCCGAACCCTGAAGGAAAACCGGGGGAAGATGGATGTCCTGTCAGCTGTGACAGCGCGCCACTGGAGGGCTTCATTCTAAGGTAAGTATTTCATAATGTGCTAGCATGCGATGCATGTTAGCATATTATGTAATTGTCTTACAGGAGACATTTTTTTTTTAAACTGATTTAATACAGGTGAAATAAAAAATGTAAGAATTTCTGCATGAACTGCTCCTAAAATTGTGTTGTGTGTGTGTTTTTTTGTTTTTTTACATTGTCCCATGCAGAAAGTGTTTAAATAGTCAAGATTAAAGGCAAAGGAGTGAAGTGCTTTAGTAACTAGTAGAGAAAACTGTTCCCTGCAACCCGCCACAGCATATTTATCATATAATTTTGATCCAGGAATTTGGTAATTTTAAAAAAAATTAAAACCTGTGTTTTAAATATTTTAATTACTAAACTCCTGAATCAAAATTATTTGGTAAAAAACACCCATGATAATGATAAACCCGTCGGTGACCAGGCTAATTTGTGACTTTGTGATCACAGTTAAACCAGTTAATGACTAGGTGCAAAGACTTCAAACACACTCTGCTCAGAGCGATCAACGGTCATGTGATCGCTCAGTTCTCAGGCTTAGAGGTCTAGCAGGGCTTATTATTTGTAACCCCTACACAATCCTAAATTTCACTGTACTAAACACGAAGCACAGTTTTCCCTAAAATTGCAAGGTTTCTTTTCTATCTCTTCCATTTCAAAACACTGGAAAACTTAAGATGACAACCAAAAAAATGACAACCCCAATTCCAAAAAGTCAGGATGCTGTGTAAAATCTATATAAAATCAGAATGCTTTGCTTTACAAATCTCATAAATTGTATTTTTTCACACTAGAAAATAGAAAATATATCAAACATTTAAATTGAGAAAATGTACCATTTTAGAAAAAAAAAAAAGATACAATATTTTGAAATTGATGGCAACCCCTGCACTGTGCTGTAGCTTTATCCAGCAAGATCCGGGGTATTTGCCATCTCTGGGATGTTGCCTGAAGAATGCTGACATCATTGTCTGATGTCTGAAACAATTAAACAGACCTTGCAGTCTGATTTAAAGTGGTTGTAAAGGCTCAAGGTTTTTTTGGGCCCCATTTTGACCCAGTGATGATGTGCATGAGAGGCTCAGCTCTCCGGGGACTCTCACTCCTCATTGGCTGAGGCCAGTGAGCCCATGAGGAAAAAGAGGACGGGTCTGTGTGTGAATGCACACGCACAGCAGTGGCTTGGGAGCATGCCAGCTTGGGTGCCCCCACAGCAAGCTGCTTGCTCTGGGGGCACTTGGCAGGAGGGAGGGGCCAGAAGTACAGGCGAGGGACCCAAGGAGAGGAGGATCCGGACTGCTCTGTGCAAAACCACTGCACAGAGCAGATGAGTATAAAATGTTTGTTATTTAAAAATAAAAAAACAAGTCTTTTCCATAACTTTAACTCTGGAAGTAACCCCTAGTTGTTTGTTTATATTCACTTTCCTGCACTAGGACCCCCTCTATAATAACGATAACCCATGTCCACATGGATGTCATACAGTAGTAAGTGCCGGTTCACATTTGTGCGATGCGGGAACGCTGCGAATATGCAGCGTGATCCCGCATCGCATCCACACCTCTGGCAGTTCACACTGCCATATGCGATACACAGGGGGTGTCAATTAAAAGTTAACGACACCCCAGTTGCGATCGTATATCGCAGTGCGATCTGCAAGTTCGCACAGAATCGGATCGCACTAGTGTGAACTGCGAATAAAAAAAAGCCTCATGTGCGAGTTTAGTGCGTATGTGGTGCAAATTCAGCCATACAAAGTGTATGGCTGAAATTCGCACCGCACATGAGATCGCATGTAATTTAGGAGCAATGCGCTCCGAATTACATGCGATCTCCGCAATCGCACAAATGTGAACCGGGGGCCAAGATTTATGCACCAGAACAAACTGCCTTGCTCCTGTTATGCCCCAGTTATAAGAGACCTACACAATACTGTACGTAAATATCTGATGATGCTTACATTGGTCCTGTGATAACAATTGTATTGTGCTTATTTCTGTTGTGATGAGCAGAATCCATAGCCAGAAGAGCAGAGGTTAATAAAAAAAAATGACAATCAGAGGAAACCTTTCAGAGTCCTTTTGTAGATCTGTGAATTGAGGATTTCTGTGTTATACTTAAATTATTTTCTTTGTAATACGTGTTTGTGTTTTTATTGTTTTTTAGTGTTTAGAAGGGCAGTCATCTTGGTACACAAAGAAAACTTCAAACTAAAAAAGAAGACTGTAAGTATATATTTAAATACTGAGCATTCTCCTTCTCTCCATTTAAAACTGTTTTAGACATTTGAATGGGTTTTTTTTTTTTTTTCTTTTTGTCTGTTTTTTGGTGGTGGTAGTCATATGCGGATTGCTCTTTATTAATTTTTATTATTAGGATGCAGCCATCTACAGAAAGCAGCGCTGTCTGCAGAAAATCTGTGGCAATATAAAATAAAATCCTATTTATTAAGGACATATTGAATGCTCCGTTTTTAATAGCATTGGAATCATCTACTAATACATTTTGTTCTCCACGACACAAAAAGTCTTAAAATACAGTCTGAATGGTGATGGAAGGGGGGACGTCAGAATCCTTTTAGATGGTTGCTGCAAGGGAAACACATCAAAACATGCTGTACAGTGTGTAGGCGATGCAAGCATATGTATTATTCGTAATTGGGTTCTGTAGGGGAAAAAAAAAAAGCAGCAGCAGCTGAAGATGACAGCATTTTGCCATCACAGTATTTTATATTTGGTCCAATTCCGGAATTGAAAATGCCTAAAGTGAAGTTCAAGATTTTTTTTAAAAGTTCTTTAATTTGAAGCTGAACCCCAGGCAAATATAAAAAAACACAGATGAATGCAGTTCTGTAGTGATTATTCCATCATGCAGTCATTTTATATATATATTATGCAAACAGTCCTTGGTATCAAGTTCTTGTAGTTCCTGTACAGCAGAGCTCAGGAAGGGCAGGGAGAAGCATCTCACATGCTGATAGGAGGAGAACAGAGTGACCGGGAGACGGGTTTGTAATTGGGTTCTGTAAAAAAACAAGCAGCAGATGAAGATGACAGCATTTTGCCATCACATTATTTTATATTCGGTCCAATTTCGGAGTTGAAAATGTCTAAAGTGAAGGTCAAGCTGTTTTTTTTTTTCCTTATCAATTCTTTAATTTGAAGCTGAACCCCAGGCTACACAGATGAATTAAGATCTGTAGTGATTATTCCATCATTCAATTATTATTTATATTTTTTATTTATTTATGCAAACAGTCCTTGATATCAAGCTCTTGTAGTTCCTGTACAGCAGTGCTCAGAGAGGAAAGGAAGAAGAAACACGCATGCTGAGAGGAGGAGAGCAGAGTGACAGGGAGACAAGTAGTAGTGAATTGTTCCCTAAAGATTTGTTGGTAGTATACCCCAGCAAAATTGTTATCTCTAATGGAGAGGGGAAACAAATTGGTTCTCCATTACTTTTTTAATAGGAAGAATATGAAGTTCATTTTTTATTTTCTTTGTACTTTAAAGGCAGCTGTAAAAAGAAAAACACTGTTAAGCGTTCAAAAAGAAGACCTTCCCAATGAAAATAAAATCGTTTAGTAATGAACGTGCTATAGTTATCCAAAAAGAATAAAATATACATATATATATATATATATAGATAGATAGATAGATAGATAGATAGATATCTCTATCTCTATCTATCTATCTATCTATCTATCTATCTATCTATATATATATATATATATATATATATATATATATATATATATATATATATATATATATATATATATATATATATATATATATATATATATATATCTATCATTGTAGTAAAATAGACAGAATATGTTTTAATTGGGGCTGTCCAGGCATTTCCCCAAAAATATCACCTTGACCTAACCCAGTATAAGGGATTTAGGACAGTATTTAATGGAATCTGGGTCAAACACCACTTCCAATAAAAAAAAAAAACATATATCCATAACTGTTTCTGTGATTGGATTGTCCAACAGGCACTATCGGCTATCACAATGAGTTTCAAGTTCTTTCTGAATTCTGTACCACATACCACACGTAAAGCTCAAGCTCTTTTCTTCTTTCAGAGTCAAAATACACGTGCCTCTCAAATTTACAGTGATATAGACCAGTTCAAATTTCGTTGGTTGATTCCTTTGTCTGCCCTTCAAGTCCGAATGGGCAATGCAGCAGGTAATTATGTAATCATTTCAAACAAATATGGAAGGTCTAATGCCTCATACACACGCATCGATTATTGGCCGGGAATTTTCGGCCAACGTCCGATCGGCCGATTTTCGGCTTGTTAGTATGATGCTTCCGACAACCGACTCAGACTTTTCGGCTGAAAAAAATCTGGTGTGCAGGTTATAAAATTTTTGTTGGCCGTCAACACAACGGCCGATTTTCGTCAGTCAGTACATATTTCGGCAGACAAAAATCTGATGAGCAGGACTGGGCATGCTCAGAGAAGAAAAAACACACGGAAAGTTAACCAGCACATGACATCACTTCTGAAGTAGATTTTTGTTGGCCGAGAAAATTTGTGTGCAGTCTAGGCACATTCCAACCAACAAAACACCACTCTGGACAAAAGTCGGACGATCGGTCGGCCGATAATCATTGCGTGTGTACGAGGCATAAGCAAAGCTTGATGTTGCTGGCTTTTTAGAAATATCTACATGTCTAGAGCATGACAAGCTCATATCAGGTATATGTAAACTGTAATAACTTCTCTTTATTTTCTCCCTTTTGATCTGTTAAAACGGAATTTTTGTAAAATCTTACCTGTAAAATTCCTTTCTCTGAGTCCTCCGACAGTCGCCGCCTCTTCATATTCGTCACATATGGGGTATTAGACTTTGCTCCGAAGGAGTAGCTAGGCAACAGAATATGTTAACAATAAAGCTTTAACATATCCCACCCTCAAGGGGTGGTCCCCTCAGTCAATACCCTCCTACTTCCTGCAACCATATCTCAGTTTTAGTGGAATAGCAGTAGAGTATACATTCAACCCCAAAAGAGGGGCGGGGGCGGCGACTGTCGGAGGACTCAGAGAAAGGAATTTTACAGGTAAGATTTTACAAAAATTCCGTTTTCTCTTACGTCCTCCGACAGTCGCCGCCTCTTCATATTCGTCACATATGGGGACGTCCCAAAGCAGTGCAAACATGAGGGGTGGGAAACGCATCCGCGCCGAAAGGCAACGCAGTCTCCACATCAAAGAAAGGAACCTTACCAAAGGAAGGAAACCAGCTGGGCAACAGCAAAAATAAGTGCTCAACAGGAGCAACAACCCAGGAAAAGACAAAAAAACCAGGGAATACAAAGATATCCCAACAGCCAGGAGTCCCCAACAAGGGACCCTATGGAACAGCCGCACTAAGAACCTTGCGGCCAAAGGAAGCATCCGCCGATGCCTGAACATCTACTTTGTAGAATTTTGTGAAAGTGTGCACGGTCGACCAGGTCGCCGCCTTACACACCTGGGCTACAGAAGCCCCATGACGGCAGGCCCAGGACGTACTCAGTGATCTAGTAGAGTGCGCCTTCACAGGCACAGGGGGAACCTTCCCCTGCAAGGCATAGGCCTGTTCAATGGTCTGCCTGATCCATTTGGCGATGGTAGAGGCCGAAGCCGCCATGCCCTTCCGAGGACCCTCTGGAAGAACAAACAAGGAGTCCGTCTTACGAAAAGACTCAGTCGATTTAAGGTAAACCCTAATCGCCCGAACAACATCCAGAGAGTGCAATCTCACCTCCTTTGGATGTTTAGGCTTCGTGCACAACGAAGGCAAAACAATATTAAAAAGAAGAAAGAGTCTGGGACAAAAAGTCCCAGCACAGAGAGAGCCAGCCACTCCTGACAAGCTAGACATTAAAACTGAGATATGGTTGCAGGAAGTAGGAGGGTATTGACTGAGGGGACCACCCCTTGAGGGTGGGATATGTTAAAGCTTTATTGTTAACATATTCTGTTGCCTAGCTACTCCTTCGGAGCAAAGTCTAATACCCCATATGTGACGAATATGAAGAGGCGGCGACTGTCGGAGGACGTAAGAGAAATATAAAATTGGAGCTTCTCTGTTACATCTGTTTGATAATTGCCAAAAATCCTGTTAATCATGTCAGAAATGTTGAGTTCTCCAACATTTTATAACTTTTATACATTATAACTGAAATGTCAGTTATATTGAGTTATGATATCCTAGTCCCCCTAGTTCTTATTTTTAACTACAGAATAATTACCCTATATGTTGTAGAGATATACAAGTGGGGATGATTAAGTCGTTTAGAAAAAGACACTGAAGGGCTGACAATACTGCACACAAATGCTGTGTGTTGTCATTCCACAAGAGGACTTATGATCTGAATGCATCTCTGGCAGTCCAATGGTATTTTTCTGTACATGCAGGGTCTTTAAAGGATAAGTTCACCTGACAGCTAGAGGGGATCTAAGCGCCCCCCCCCCCCCCCGCTAGCTGTCCTGTGATTGGAAAACTACAAGGCCTGGCAGCCTTTGCGGCTGTCAGCTTGTAGTTTTTAATGAACTGCCATGGCTCTGTGGAGCGTTGTGGTAGTTCATTCTTTCTTCTGGTCATATCGTATCTGTTTGCCTGTATGGGATGTACAGGCACACAGATACACTGGCATATCTGCAGGAGACCTGCATTGCACCAGTGATCTACTGATCGCTGGTGCATTGCTTTGCAGGCTCCAAAAAAAAAAAAACCCAAAGCACGTTTTTTTACGTGCAAAAAATGTGCATTTATTTAGAATTTTTTTCTAAAAGATAAACTTCTCCTTTTAAAAGGATGAAACACACGGAAATGCGCATGTATTACAGAGATGTGATCTTCAAACTTTTCAAACAAAGGGCCAGTTTTCTGTCCTTCAGATTGTGGCCATTGGGGGTAGAAAATGTCCTGGGCTCCATCAGTGACAGTAAACATGGCCTCAGGGTTGGTGGGCAGTAGGTGGGAAAAGTGCTCCACCATTGGTGTCAGTGGGAGGAATAGTGACCCATCCATCATTGGTGTCATTAGAAGAAATAGTGCCCCCATCGTTGGTTTCAGTGTGAGGAATCGTGCTTCATATCATTTGGAAGAATAGTGCCCTGGGGGCAGGATAAAGGCTAGCAAAGTGCAGCAGTTTGGGGACCCCTGGTTTATAGCATCTAGTCATTAGGCAGTAAAATATAAAGTGAAATCCTGCAGAGAGACATATACAGGCAAATGATTTAAGTCAATTGAAAATCATAATTAATTTATTGTAATTTATTGTAATATTACACAGGAACAGAGAACAACTGCATGTGGGAACTTATCCATACCAAATCTGAGGTTCAGGGCCGGCCGGAGACATTGTTTCAGCTGTGCAGCAGGTAATTGCCTTCTTTATTACATAAAACATGAAGCAAGCTAAAAAACTGCTTAAGTTGGTTCTGTAGTAGAAAAGGCCCAATAGTTATACTCCCCTTTGTTTAAAAAAGACTTTTGTATGCACTGTAAACATTTTCTTGGAGTCCATTGAGGGACACAAGGATTCAAAAACAGTCTGGTTTAAGTGGCCACCTACAGGAGGTTGTGACACTGGCAAATGGAAAACCTGTATAACTGTGAAGGTCTGTTGGCAGCCATCTTGGACATATGCAGACTGCTGCCTCTTATAAACTCTGATTGCATCATCACTTTCCTACTGCCTGGGTGTTGCAAAGTGATGATGATGCACACCTGACTATATCACCTAATGGGTTGCAGTCCTTGCCCTTGCGTTGTGCTCCAAGGTGCATCTCTGCTAACAGTCTTCTGTTCTCCGTGTTCCTCCATGTATGACCCGGCTTGACTGATGACTCTCCTGGCTCTCGACCCCGCATCAGCAGACTACACGCTTCTGGACTCGACCCCGGCTTGGATGACTACCTGCTTCTGAAATTGACTTTACTTGCATCCCCTTGTGGTCTGGTTTCCTGGTAACCTGACAGGTACTCCTACGCTCCCTGTGCTGGTTACCAGGCTTGATCAACCAGATCACCTTTTGGGTCCATTTGCTCAGGTGTTGCGGATGTTGATTGCACGCACAGCGCACCTTGCTCCTGGTGCTGCTAGGCCGGTGGTTCCTCCTGCTGCTGCTCTGTTAATAGCAACTCCAGCTGGAGAGTTGCTATTACCAGAGGGATGACTGGTTCAGCCCCCCTTCCACAGCACTATGGGGATGAACCAAGTCAGTGTCGTGGCTTCCTAAACCAAGTGGGCAATTATTATGGGTTGGTTCCTCTGGCGTTTCCTTCTGATAGGTCCAATGTGGGCTTCCTAATCTTGTTGCTCTCAGACAATGCCTTGGCCTGGGCGACTCCCTTATGGGAGAGCGATAATCCTGTGATACTCAATTACTCGAGTATTGTTGCCTCCTTTGGCAGGGTATTCGATGTGCCTAATTGCTCTGCTTCTGCTGCAAAGCAGCTCCTGTCCATTTAACAGGGTATTTCAAACCGTTGCCGAGTATGCCATAAAATTTTGTACCCTGGCAGCAGAGGTGGGCTGGAATAATGAGGCTCTGGTGGCTGTCTTTTCTCATGGTCTCTCCGATGCATTTAATTACGGCCAAAGATCGAGGCTCTGATTTCCTTCCTGATTTTGATCGATACCAGGCTCAGGGAGAGACCATCGTTTAAGGAGCGCCTGAGAAGGCCGCCTACCAGATTGGCTCCTACATTTTCTTTCCCACCCATTCCTCCCTCACCTCCTGGGGATGGTGCATCTGACTGTGAACCCATGCAGCTAGGGTTCACTCACCTTTCCGAGGCTGAGCGGGCCTGTAGAAGGAGGGAGGGCCGGTGCCTGTATTGCAGTGTTGGTGGGCATTTCCTGAAATTTTGTCTAACTCGTCCAGGAAACGCTCGCACCTAAGGTCCTGTCAGGGGCAGATCTTGGGTGGAATTTCCTTGTCCCTGGTTTCCTGTAAAAATAAAGAGCTAATCACCGTTTTCCTCTCCTGGGCAGTGGGTTCGGTGGTTACTCAGGCATTGGTAGACTCCGGTGCTGGCGGTTATTTTATTGACAGTACTTTTTGCTGCTGCAAATTCCATAGCTTTGCAGCCTCCACTAGTTATCAAGGTGATTGATGGCAGACCCCTGCTCCTTGCACAGGGTTACCCATGAGACTGTTGATATAGTGAATGGGGCTGTTCACAGGGAGTCAACCTATTTCCAGTTTATTTCGTTCCCGCACTACTCTGTTGTTTTGGGGTACCGTTGGCTTTAGAAACACAATCCGACCTTTGTTTGGCAGTCGGCTGAGATCCTCTCTTGGTCTCCACAGTGTGGCGCTGTTTGTATCCATGGGCCTGTTAAGGTACTTTGTACCTCCTTGGATTCAGTGTTGCCTACTGAATATCGTGAATATCAAGATGCATTTGACAAGGTGCGCACTGGTACTCTTCCTCTTCATCGTCCCTACAATTGTGCTAAAGACTTGCAACCTGGTGCTATTCCCCTCCTTTGTAGGGTTTATCCCCTTTCGTTTACGGAGAATAAGGCCATGGAGGAGTATGTTGGGGATGCACATGCCTGGGGGGCACATTCGCAAGTCCACTTCCCCAGCGGGTGCCGTTTTTTTCTTTGTAAAGAAAAAGGGGGTGAGTTGAGAGCTTGCATTGATTATAGGGGCCTCAGTCGCATCACGGTCAAGAATGCATACCCGATTCCATTGATTACTGAATTATTCGACCACCTCAAGGGAGCAACAATCTTTACTAAGCTTGACCTAAGGGTCTCTGGTTATGCTGCTTGGCTTGTGCAATGCGCCCGCTGTCTTCCAGGAGTTCATCAATGATGTCTTTGGTAATATGTTGCAGCAATGCGTGGTAGTCTATTTGGACAACATCTTGATTTACTCGGACTCCACTGAATCACACTACCGGAATGTCAGATGGGTGCTGCAACAGTTACGTGAGAATGGGCTTTTCTGTAGGCTTGAGAAATGTGAATTCCACCTGTCCCAGGTTGCCATTTCTGCTGAAGGGTTCTCCATGGACCCTCACAAGGTTTCTAATGTTTTACAATGGCCCCGCCTCAATGGTCTCCATTCCATTCAGCGTTTCATTGGGTTTGCCAACTACTATCAGAAATATCAGGAACTTTTCCTCTTTGGCCAAACCTTTCTCAGATCTGACCAAGAGGGGCAGCGATACCCACAATTGGACGCCTGCTACAATCCAAGCTTTCGAGGCCCTCAAGTCTGCTTTCGCTTCGGCTCCTATTCTGTCTCATCCCAATCCTGGTTTGCCCTTTGTCCTAGACGTGGATGCGTCTGAGACGGAAGTAGGCGTCCTCCTGTCTCAGCAACAGACACCTGATGGATTCTTACTTCCTTGTGGGTTCTACTTCAAGAAGCTGTCTCCAGCTGAATGCAATTATGAGATTGGAAACAGAGAGATCTTGGCCATTATCCTGGCTCTCAAAGAGTGGAGACACTTGCTCAAAGGTTCTGTGGTTCCAGTTCTCATTGTCACCGATCATAAGAATCTGACGTATCTCTCGGAGGCCAAGAGGCTCACACTCCGTCAGGCTAGATGGGCCTTATTCGTGTCTCATTTTAACTATGTGGTCTCCTATTTGCCAGTTCCAAGAATGTTAAGGCTGATGCTTTGCCTTGTCAGTATTCTGAGTTGTCCAGGGAGGATCCGTGCCGACACCGGTCATACCTTCAGATCCTATCCTGGCTGCCATCTGCATCAACTTAACCTCTCCTCTTGGGGAACAGATCTTGGCTGCTCAGCCTGGTGCTGCCACAGGGAGACCTGCTGGCAAATGTTTTGTACCTGAGGGGTTGCGCATCAGACTGTTGCGCATTTACAACAATTCCAAGACTGCCGGTCATCCTGGTAAGAACCAGGCGTCCTGGGCTATTTCCCGTCCGTTCTGGTGGCCATCTCTCTGCACTGATGTTGCTGCGTTTGTGGCTGCTTGTTTGGTCTTTGCCCAGAACAAATCTCCTCAGCACCTTCCCTTGGGCCTACTGCATCCGATTCCCAATAGGGAGCGTCCCTTGTCTCACCTGGCCATGGATTTTATTGTGGAACTTCCCGAATCTCGAGGTTACACTGTTATCCTCATGGTTGTCAACCGATTCTCCAAAATGTGCCACTGTGTTCCATATAAGAGGCTGCCTATTGCTCAGGAGCTTGCCTCTGTGTTTGCCAGGGAGGTCTTCCATTTTTTACACAGGTTGCCTAAGGAGATTGTCTTGGGCCGTGGGAACCAGTTTGTCTCTAGGTTCTGGCATGCCTTTTGCTCCCAGTTGGGTATCTGGCTCTCCTTCTCCGTGGCCTACCATCCACAGTCCAATGGTGCCGCTGAGCTTCTCAGGAGAACAGGTCCCCGGAGGAAACCTAGGACAGGAACAAGTCCACAGAGAAAAACCAGCTTGTCTACATGCCACAGATACCAAGCTTTAACAAACCCAGCCCTTCGGATACAGGGGAGGAAGGTTTAATGATGGGAGTGGGGCTGTCTAGCCTGACAACCAATCCCCTAATGGGGTATCGAAGGAATGAATAGCAAGGCTTTCTTGAATTTGGTGCAGGTGCTAGAAAAGTGTAAAAAAATGCTTTATTTGCCCCTTTTGTAGATGGGTAGTTGAATTGCATGCAAACAATTGAATCATAACTCTAAATGTTGGTGAGCAAAATGGCATCAGAGGTGTTTACCAATTACTTTTATTGTTCCAGTGATTGCGAAAGTAAAACCAGCACAATTAAAGTTATCCGTTCTATTCTGAGAGAAAACCTAAGGCGAAATATAAAATGTGACTTGCCTTTGGAGAAGACCTACAAAGATAGACTGGTTCCTTTAAGAAACCGAATTCCAGTGTCTGCAAAACTAGGTACAGTTCCTTGTAATGCTAATTTATGTTACTGCCAGGCCACTTACAGATCATTTCTATAGTAGAAAAACTGTTACGTGTTTACTGACACATGATCTTGTGGTTTTTGGAAACATTTTAATGTGAAGTAAATGTAAAATATGAGTGAAAACTAAAAGTGATGCAAATTGTATTTTACAGGATAACTGTGCTTTCATAAGAACCCAGCCCAACCCTCTCAATCCAATATATACACCCCAACAAAGACCCAAAAGCAATGGCTGACTATGTCCAATTGCCACAGCCAGTGCTTTGGTCCACCAATGAGCTGGCAGGGCCCACGGTGCACATGGTCAGTCACTTCTGTTTGGTCTGTGTTGGGGGGTAAATATTAGATGGAGAGGGTAAGGGAAGGAGTTGGGCTTATTTTTTATTTATTTTTTTAAATGTATAGTCATAAATTTCTATTCATGTTCAACCGTACTTACAATGTAGTATACCAGTATTTCATCCATATCTGTACAGAACAATATGATAATGTTGATGATATAAAGGAACACAATTCACGTGTTTTTGGAGAATTCAGTGATTTTGGACTGTGCTGCTACTAATACAGTAATTGTTGAGGGCATAAACAACTTGGGAATTAATGTACTTTATATCCTTGAACTTCCAAAAGGAATACATACAGTCAAGGAGTTTGGGACAGTTTTTGGGTTTTATTAATTGCCCACATTAGGTTAAAGTATTATTCTGCATGCTTTAAATCAGGGGTTTGGCAACCTGTTAAATGCGATCTAACCGACAAGTAGATCATGTCCCTTCCTTGCTGACCCCCAGGACCTGGATAGGAAGGATGGCGGCATGTACTGGAACCGATCCCCTTTCCTCTAGCTGCTGAAAGCCACCTCTCCTCCTCTCCCTATAACCATCTTTTAGCTGCTACAAAAGAAAAGGGGATTGATTCTACTAAGTGCCACCCCTCCTTGTCCAGGTTCCCCTTCCTTTTGCTGCCTGTGCTCCCCATCTTCCCACCCCCGTGTGCTACTGGCTTCCCTCCTCTCCTTTCCCCCGGCTGCTGTGGAGGAATCCTTTCAGATAGTTTCTGAATGGAGAGTGGGGCATTTACTGGCCCCTTCCTTTTCTGAATGAACTCACTATGTTCATTCAAACCTAAAGTGTAGTAAACCTTGTTTACTATGTTTTAGTTTGTGACTGAAAGGAAGCTCCATAGAGAGCTATTCCTGTTCATTCATTCTATGCAGCAGCTGGGGCATGTGTCCTCCTTTCTCAGAAGTGGGACATCTGAGGTCTTTTTAGACCCCTGATGTTTCAGGAAAGCCCCACACAGGGTTGCCAAATATATATATATATATATATATATATATATATATATATATATATATATATATATATATAATGATAATAAGAAAAAAATTGTAAATAATGATTAAAAAAAAATCCTCTGCCCTACTGACAAAAGTCAATTCCTCTACTGTCTTAACACACTATCCTACTGACACCAACCTCTGCCCTACTGACAGCCACTGCTTTACTGACACTGTCTATTGCCCTACTGACACTATCCACACTCTGTCCACTGCCCTGCACAGTCTACTTTTAGAGTAGGCTAAATTTTATATATTTACAAAAACATTTGTTTTATTATATTTTCTAAGTTTTCCTTACTATTTAGTTAGGCCTTGCTAGTTATTTTTGAAAAAAAAAAAAAAGGCACCGAACTCCGTGATCTTTGATCTATCTTTTGATCCACCTCTCAAAGGTTGTCTACCCCTGCTTTAAATGTATACAGGAAAGAGAATAATTGATTGTAATACAAGAGAATACATTATTCTGTAAATATATACTTTGGGGTAGTAAAAATTTACTAGGGATATAAAAAATCTTTGACTTATGAAATGAAGGGACAAGTGATGGCTACATATAGTCTTTCTGTATTACAAAGATATTGTATAAAGTTAAGAAGATAAATTCCCAACCTATTTGCTTGGGTCACAGGTTTAATTGTTAATGGGATTTACCAAGCTGTGAACAGTTTTCATTGAAATTGCATTACTGAATTTTATGTTAGTATTTGAGCAGCTGTGATTACTGTATTTAACCTTCGGTGTGGTTAACTCCAACAGCATCCACACGATCTTTAAAAGTGCTTAAACACAGCCCAAGTACTGACTGGAATAACAGCATGAGCAAAGGTAATGGACAGGATTCAGATGATGGCAGCCTAAGCAGTGGCACTCATAGCAGTGGTTGTCCTACCATTGAAAGCTTTCAAGATCTAAAAAGTCGCTCTCCTATCAAACCTCTGCAGACAAGCATGTCAGACCACCCAAGCACTACAGTCAAGGAATCAGATATTCTCAGTGATGAGGATGAAGATTTTAGGCTTGCTAATTTGACAACTGAGTCTACAAATATGAAGATTAGCCCAACACAAGGCATCGAAGTACAGTTCCAAAATTTAAATCTTTCAGAACTCGCGAACACTGAATTGAAGAATTTGGAGTCCAACGCTACTGACAGGGAAGGTAACTTTCAGTTAAAGGAACATCCGAAGCTAGTAAGGGGGCATTTCTGTCCAATTAAACGAAAGGTCATCAGCACAAAAGCAGACAAGGCAATTACAAAGGCAATGAAAGACCATCACCAGTCTCTCGACAACCAGTCCGATAATGCAAGCATTGATCTGAATGCAATTTTGGAGAGGGAATTTAGTATTCAAAGCCTAACTTCTGTTGTAAATGAAGACTGCTTTTATGAAGCTGCTGGCAAATGTGGCAAGTCCTAGCTTTTGCAGAAAGCAAGAAAATCCCAAGAAGGATAAAATAAGTTGAGTAAAATATGAACTGGGAAACTGATACAAATCTCTACATAATGGTAACAATAAACTTGTACAGTCTGTATTTGTTTCAGTTGACGTGCCCTTGTTCTGTTCACACTAGGCATGGACTAGTAATTGCTGTAAATTACTTAGTGTATCTGTTTAGTTTTTGTGCACTACTTCATTTTTCCAAACCTTAAGTTATTTTTTTATTTATTGTGTATGTAAAAATAATAAATAAAAAATGACCAAATTCAGAATTTTTGAACAGGTATGAAAATGTTGTCATTGGCTTAATAATAATTTATAGAAAATTATATCATTTATGCATGACTTTGAGCAGCTGATAGCTATTTTATTTTTTGTGATTAATGCTGCGTATAATGAAAAAAATTGAAACCCATTATGTTTTCGAGCGGTCAAGAAATCTGACCTGACTGTTCATTTGAGCTGTTCAAATAGCAACTGTGTATACACAAATAAATCTCAGACATGAGTCCTCCATGGCTCTTGAAGAAGGAAAGCACAGGGCATTCATTAAAAGCATTTCTTTTGTAAAGCTAATGTTAAGTTATTTTAAGTGTTTTGTGTATCGAAGTGCAGACCTTTCATTTTGTACTCCCCAAAATACTGTTTATACCGAACTTTATAAATATATGTGTATAAAAAAAACTTGTACTGTAATATTTTTGG
This sequence comes from Pelophylax lessonae, assembly GCF_965119305.1. Taxonomy (NCBI): domain Eukaryota; kingdom Metazoa; phylum Chordata; class Amphibia; order Anura; family Ranidae; genus Pelophylax; species Pelophylax lessonae. Next base: position 536,547,928 of record NC_138770.1, on the reverse strand, counting down.
CTGTATTTTATTTCCTTTATCTTGTATATTGCCTAAAATTTGTGTTTTTTTTTTTTTTTTTGTTTTTTTGTAATAAACAGAACTGTAAAAAATATATAATTTTTGAATTAAATCTTTTAAGGGAAAACGGTAACAGCTGGATTCAACTTTCCTGATAAATGATGTGCTCATAATGAGCTCAAGATGAAAAGGCTGAGGTTTTATGGTAGTTTTATGCATTACATGGTAAAACTTTTCTGGGTTTTTAAAATACTAGAATTGCATAAACAAATGAACAGAGTAAAAACTTTGTTATAGCCCCAGCAGTTATTTAGTATAACCATATTAAAATACACTACCCCTCATGTCCTTTATATAAACACTTTTCATTCCATGAAGAATGGTCCCACCACCATTGGAGGAAGAAATACTGGTGACAACATAAGACTAGCAAAAAAAAAAAACATTGGGAAAAGGTCTTTTTTTTTTTTATTTTTTTTTATTTCTGGTTGCTGATCTGTTAGTCTCTTCTGCCATCCCTAGTGAGCCAATCCCCAACTAGCCCCTCTTTTTCTCCCAGTGTTTACCAAGTGATGAAATTCCCACCCAGTCCTTCTACCTTTCCCCAATAATCCAATCCCCCCATCAACCAATCCACCTCCTTAGTATTACCAGCAGTGGAGGAGTTGTTGCACCTTGGTGCTTTTTCTTCCTCCTCCTTCAGTGTAAATGTCTGGTGTCTGTAGGAACTCTGACAGCTGCTGTTTGATGTACCACATCCTGTCTTACCCTATCCACCCTATGTGCTTTCTGAGCACCACCTGCATGTCACTGCAGCAGCTGCTAAAATCATGTTACCTAACCAAGCCAACAATAATGGCGACAAAAACATTCACTCCTATTAACTGCTACATGACGCAGGGTAAAACAAATCTTAACGCCAGAACACAGTTTTGCCACTTTGACATGTTTTGGTAAAACTGTAAATATCATTGCAAATGCTTAGTGTATCCAGATGAATTATACCTTTATTTTTTAAGGACATTTCGTGTTAATTGGTAATGGATAGCTCCTAATTATATTTTTTTATTAGCAAAGGAAAACTGGCATAAAAATCACTTTTTAAAATTTTAGCTGTATATTTCTTGCTGTTAGCATAACCTACTACCAAAAAAAACAACCCAAAATGAATTCTCCTGCTACTGATGGTCACAGCGATAATGCATAGGTGTTTGTTGATTGTACCTGTAGTAGAGTCCGAGAAACATTTTTTTTTTTTTTCTTCACTAAATTAGGCCTAGTCTGACACTTTATTTACATGTAAAATCTGTATTTTTTTATGTTCAAAAAAATAAACTTTTATTGAGCACAAGAATAGCAGTGTACAAGCAGCAAGTATAAGAAGATAACACATAAACATACCATTCAGTACAGTGCAAAACAAACCAAAGTGCAAGAAGTACAAACACACAGTATTATAAAACCTGAAAGACTGCAAAGGTAAGAAGCCATCAGTTGGCCTGGGTAACAGTGCTCAAATACAACGTAACAGGTCGGGAGAAACAAAGCTAACCTCACAAAAGGGAAAAGAGGGGAGTAAGGAAGGGAATCCATTCCACTGGGGGCCATACAACAGATCAAGGCTTTTGGCCACTCAGTAGCTAACCCATTAGAAGTCTATCTATAACTAGCTGATGTGGTGCCAGGGACGGGTCATCCAGCCATTGCTGCCAAAGGGAGTAGAACTTTTTGTGCCCTTTGCGATGCTGGTAAGTCACCTTTTCTCTATTTAACAAGGCGTTAACTTGCGTAATCCATTGTGCCACCTTTGGTACATGGGAGGATATCCAGTATCTGGCTATCAGTTTACGAGCCAAATACAGCAATCTTAGGACGGCCGTATGGGCATGCAGTGTCAGACTCTCCTCCTCCAATGCCCCAAGTAGACACACAATCGGATCTTTAAGTAGTCGAAAGTTATAAACCTTAGAATTAATGTCAATTACAGCAGTCCAGTAGCAGAATAACTTGGGGCATCTCCATATCATGTGGATAAGGGTACCCTGCTCCCTTTCACATTTCGGGCAGGCAGAGGTCGGCCTACGCCCCCATTTAAACAGATGGACTGGAGTCCTGTAAGCTCTATGAAAAAGGAAGAGGTGTGAGATTTTCTGCGACGCCGACACAGAAACCAATGGCACAGAAGAAAGGCACAACTCACCATCGATAGGTCCCAAGTCCCTCTCCCAGCCAGCCCTGGCCAGAAGAGAAGACGGGTCCTGCAAAGAAGCCAACAGGATGAGGTAAATGTTAGATATCATACCTTTTTTATCACTATTCTGGAAAACATCTACCGTCAGTTCATGAATAATCGGTCTAAGCGGTAGTCCTGGATTGTGTTGTTAGGGCGTGGCGCAACTGCAGGTATCTGAAAAAGTAGTGTCTAGTGTCTAGGGATTGCAAACTCCTGTTGGAGTTCCTGAAAAGATTTCAGAACATCTCCCCTATATAATTGCGCTAAGAAATTTATACCCATTGACTCCCACTGCTCCACCCCCCCCCCCCCCCCAACCTAAGCAACTTTCGATAATTGGAGTTCCGCCATATCGGAGTGCCATGGAAGAACCCCTTTATCCGGAGGATATTTCTGACACTTTTCCATAATATAGTAAGCAACCTAACCATTGGGAGTGAATTTACTAGATGTGTAAACCCAGCTTCCAAATCAATGAGAATATTGCTCTATTACCGGGGTTGTCTACGGGAATTTGTAGATTTAGGAAAAGGCGCCGCAAGTTCAATGCGGTGGCCCGTGTGGGAATGAAGCCCGATTGATCTCTATGTATAAGGGTTTGTATCACTGTAGATAGTCTTGAGACTAGAATTTTAGCCAGCAGTTTAATGTCCGCTGTAAGAAGGGAAATGGGCCTGTAAGAGTCAGCTAGAAGCGGGTCCTTGTCAGGTTTAGGAATAAGAACAATTATTGCCTTGGACATAGAGTCAGGGAGCGATCCCCGTTGCAATGCAGCATTATACACTCTTAAAAGAATAGGCACCAGTTGTTCCGCATAGCTCCCATAAACCTTGGATGGAAGGCCGTCCGCCCCCGGTGATTTACCTTTTGGAGCAGATTTTAGTGCCATTAGGATTTCATCCTTGGTCAGAGGGGCATTCAGCCCCGCCGCGTCCGAGGCTGACAGGGCGGGTAACTCACAAGCATCCAAGAAGTCCTCCACAACCTGTGGCGTAGCTGACACCTTGGACGTGTATAGATCAGAAAAGAGGTCCCGAAGAACTCGACTGATATCAGGGGTGGTGCGCCACTGACCTCCAAGGGAGTCCAGGAGTTCAGAAATATAGGCCGCCGGTTGCTGTGAGCGCACCAGCATAGCCAGCATATGGCCTGTACTCTCTCCCTCTCCAAAATGTTTCTGTTGTAAATAGAACCGTTTATTTTCAGCTAGTTGTAACGCTACTGTCTTAGAAAGGGTCTAAGCTGCTAACCAGGAGCGCTGCGTGTCATCAGTAGGGTCATTCACATAAGCCTCCTCCGTCCTGGTCACCTCCGCCAGTACCGTTTTCTCACATGCTTTAGTGGAAGATTTAAGACTGTTAATAAGATATATAAATTGTTCCCGTAAAAATGCCTTTGCAGCATTCCACACCACCCCCAGCTCAGCAGAATCAAGGTTATTCGCAAGATAGGAGGACAGCAAGGGTGGTATGGGATCCGGTCACGGAAATAGCGTCAACCAAAAAGGGTTGAGCCTCCAGAGGGTATTCCCCTGCCTGGCCGGGAGAGACAGCCTGATCCACAGCGGGGCATGATCTGAGACCAGTCTCGGCTCATATCCAGCCACGGCAACGAGAGTCAGAAGGGCTCTATTACCGAACCCCATATCAATTCGTGAGAGGCCTACGTGAGCAGCTGAAAAGCATGAAAACATACGGACACCCGGGTGACCCAACCTCCACACATCCATCAGTCCAAGCTCTCCCATCAACCAGGAGAAGGGGGTCTCGTCACCGGCCGTGGGGGGGGGGGGGTGTCACTGGAGCGAGCAGAAAACCTGTCCCAACGAGCATCCAACACAGTGTTGTAATCTCCGATCACCAGCAGAGGAACACATGCGCCGCCAGGAGTCTAAGAATTACAGCAGAGAAGGGAGGTCCCCCCCCCACAGTACATAACAAAATCACAAATCTACCATCAGGATCTACAATACTAGTGGAGCAGACAAACCTGACACCCCATCTCACCCAAGATACAGACCCCCTGAAGTAACTGGAGTAGGTGGAGTAGTACTGGTGGCTGAAGACACTGGGGGCTAGTCTAGGTACAGGGTCAGGGGGTAGGTGTGCATCTCCTGCAGGCACACCACATCCGCCTGCAGTCTCTTGATATTTCTAAGTACCGCAGTTCTCTTTACCGGGTTGTTCAGACCGCGGACGTTCCATGAGACTATGCATAGTGTGTTAGCCATGTCCAAGTAAGAAATAATGAGTAAAGGCAATGCAGCTCCTGAGCCGCCAGGGCAAAGTCACCTATATTCAAAAGTGATGGGCCGTCACTGTGCGGATAGTAGATGTCCCGAGGAATGTATAAGAGGCAGGCCATACAGGAGCTCCGATCAGCAGGTTTGTGGTACCATAGCCAGGCGCAGGTGGCGCCAAGGACAAAAACAGCAGCAAAGTTAGTATTCCCAGTGGAAAAGAGGAAAAAATAAGGGAAAAAAATTAAAAAAAAAGGCAGCGGGGAAGAGGCAAACAGTGAGGTACGGTGGATCCCCACTTAAACCCACCGCCAACATGGTCAGTATTGCAGAGGGTCGTCCAACCAGGACCCAACGGGGGGAAACGGTGGGAGACGCAGTTGGCAAAGCAGTCTCCACAGGAACAGTGGTCCAATGAACAAGAAACATGGAGTATAGATAGTACATGTTGAGTAACTCCTGCCTTTTTTTTTACAGGTAATTTATTTTTTTTTTTTTATTTAACTCCTGCCTTTAGTAGGAGAGCAAGCAAGGCATCCGATTCTAGGTGCTTTGGGAACTGTAGAGATATGAAGCCGTGAGCCGGGTGATGCAGTTAAGGAGCCCCTTGTCTTGGGGAAGCCGCAGCACGCAGCACCCTGCCGTCCACCTCCAGCCATTGGGCCGCAGCCGCAGGGTTATCGAAGAATTTCACTTCATCTCCCCGCCACCACCCACAGTTTAGAGGGGTACAGCATAGCGTACTGTATGTTCAAAGCTCTCAATCATCTCTTCACATCTCCAAATTTTGCCCTCTGTTTCTGTACTCCCGCCGAGTAGTCAGGAAAAAGGGAGACCTTGGAGTTGTCCACAACTAGTTGTCTCTGCAGTCCTCTAGCTTTAGCCAGGATTGTATCTCTGTCCTTGTAGTTTAGGAGTTTGAATATATAAATGTGCGCGGTGGAGCGCCTGGAGGGAGAGGGCGCATGGGCACCCTGTGTGCCCTTTCTACCGAGAACATAGGGGTAAACGATTCTTGGCCAAACGTGGCTACCAACCAGTTTTCAATAAAAGCAATTGGGTTCTTGCCTTCAGCCCTCTCCGGTATACCGATTGCTCTAATATTATTGCGCCATATTCTGTTCTCCAGGTCATCTAGTCTAGCAGCCTGTTGTGCAGACAGGAGCGCTGTATGTTTAACCTCTCTTTGCAGTGGTGTCATGTCATCCTCCAGAGAACTAACACTGCCCTCCACGGCTGAGGGCCGCTCCCTAAGCTTCTGCATATCATGCCTGAGAAATGAGATTTCAGCTTTGACACCCTTAAGTTCCACAGTCAGTGCTGTAATGGAGGTATTGCAGATAGTGACCGCAGCCATAATGTCCCTCAGCGTGGGTTCAGCGGTTTGTGTGGAGGAGTGAGGCTGGATGGTGCAGGCCGAGTCCCAGCCTGATAATTGAGCAGATATATCGCCCAAGGGGGCAGTATCGTGAGTATCTGACTGCGAGCCCGGGGAAGAAGCAGGGGTAGTGACCGTAGTAGATGAAGCCCGTAATGCAGGTTTTGTGAGGAACTTCTGCGCGGCCTCTCCTTCTGAGAGACACGCTGCGAGAGGGCGCCATCTTGGGCCTGCATATCGAGCGGCCTGCTTCCCTTCCTTCTGCTGTTTGGCCATGATGTAGCGGGCGGAGAGGACTCACCGATACTCCTGGGAGAGCCGTACACCTCAGGGCTTCGGTAGCCGTTAAGAGTTTGAGCGGATCGGACGTCTGCAGGATTATGTAGTGCCTCACACGTCTGGCTACATTCGCTGTTCAGCCTGTAAAATCTGTATTTCTCTTACGTCCTCCGACAGTCGCCGCCGCCTCTAAGTCATCACTGTTGGGTATTGACTTCCGCTCCGCAGGAGTAGCTAGACATAAAGACTTAGTAAAAAGAACAAAGGCATTTGCATATACGCACCCATGGAGGCTGTCCCATCTGGTCAATACCCCCCTGCAGTGACCACTCCCAACTCAGTTTTAATCTGCCTAGCGTCAGGAGTAGTTAGGCTTCCCTGTGCTGGGGCTACAGTCTCAGCCTATCTAATCTTTTATTTGATTTTCTTTGAAAATGTCATTTTTTTCTTACTTTACTAGCTGTTTATTTTGTCAGCTTTAGTTTTAGTCGACTCTTTGGAAGAAGATGGATTCATGCGGTGCTGGGATTCGGACTGGCCGCCCTGGGTCCCAGGGCAGAGGGTCAGATGGACCCCCAGCCCGCCATCGAGCGTTCAGCTATGGTTCGCCCTGGCATTATGAAGGACCCATCCCTGCTCGCAGCAGGGATGCAGCCGTGAGGTGGCTACCTCACTGGACGCATCTGCGATGCTGCAGTGCAATGTCCCTGGCTAACGGCATTCCCTGTCAGATGAGGACAGCGGCTTTCCGTTCTGAGAGGTGCCCCACGCCATCTGGTACAGGTAAGTACTTCTGTGTGGGGCCTCTCTCTGGGGTGGCAGTCTGTGTTGCTGTGTGTACCCCATGTCTGTGCCTGTGTGACTCCCTGATGCGGTCCCTGCGGGGATCGCTTGTACATGTGCTGCGGTGCTATGTGTTTTTGGGGGTCCCCTTCCCTGTGTCACTTCGGTGTTGGTGGGGGTGCAGACTGAGTGTGTGGCGACCGCAGCGGGTGAATCCGCGCGGTCCGCCATTTTAAGTATGGGCAGGCATGTTGGGCTTCTTTGTGGGCTATCTACATGCTGTTTTTGGCGCCATCCGCCGCCATTTTGCGGTAGCCGAACGATCGTTCCGACCGCATGTTCGGTGGCCATTTTGGCGGAGCCTTCCATGCAATCCTATGGGGCAGCCATTTTCCCTGAGTCATGTAGCCTATACGTTCAGCCTACTCTAGCAGCAAGGACATCGGTGGCAACACTCTGCGGGGCTCTGCAGGTTATTGCTCTAAATGTTTTTTTCTGTGTTGTCATTCTAGCTCAGTTTTGTCTTCTCCTGTTTGGGGGTCTTTGTCACTGTAGCTGTAGCGGTGGGCTGCGCACTCCGCAGCGATCTTAAAGGGGCAGTACAAACTTTTTTTGCACTGTGTTTGTCATTTGAGCAATGGATTCTCAGAACAAAAAATTCCCCCCAACTCTGGTGGGGGTTCCCAGTTCTCCTGTGGCCCCTCTGAGACCTGATTTGGCCGCTGTAGTGGCGTCCTTGGTGTCGATCATGGAAATGCTGATGGCTGAATGTGCTGCTAAAAAGGAGGCTCAGATTGCCTCTCTCCTCTGATTCAGATGGTGATATGGCTGCTGCTGCTGCGAGCGTGCCCTTTTCAGGGTCTCGCTCATCCTTGGACCCGCTGGGGTCTGAGGGGGAGGCAGAGGTGGAGGGGGTTGATACCTCCTCCCCGGTGTCGCCTGAAGAGCGGGCGACCATGGATGAATTAATTGTTTTCTGTTAAGGAAACACTGCATTTGGAGGATGGGCCCAGTCCTCCGGGCGTTGTGTCCTCATTTGGGACGCACAGGACCCACAAGTAGGCGCAGGTTTTTCCCTACCCCGCTGAGTTTCATTACACAGTTAATGAAATATGGTGCACGTTAAAACGTCCATTCCTGGTGCCTAGTCGGCCTTTGCTCCGGCTACGGAATCACGATGGTGTGTGCCTCCACAGGTAGATCACACTGTGACCGTGTTCAACAAGGCTATATTGGTTCCTTCTGAGGATACCCCAGTTTACCGGGATCCCGCGGATCGGCGGTTGGAGTCTCTAGCCCGCCATTCCTATACGGTGGCGGGCTCGTTGCTCAGACCCATTTTCGCGTCCGTTTTGGTGGCTCAGGCGGTGGCTGAATAGACTAGGGTGCTTAGGAGCAACCTCGTGTCTGATGATGTTCCACCTGCCCGGCTGGAAATGGTGGATCAAATTCACCAAGGAATCATGTATTTGTGTGATGCGGCCTTAAATGAGGCCCCTTTAGTGGCACGCCTCTCTAGTGTCTCGGTGCTTAACCGGCGACTGATATGGCGGAAGAGCTGGTCGGCTGACCAGTCCTCGCGGGAAACAGTTGCTGATTTTCCCTATGCTAGCTCTCACCTTTTTGACGAGGCGTTGGATACCCTGGTGAAAGGCGTCACAGGGGGCAAGAGCACTTTGCTGCCCCAGACCCCGAAGAACAAGTCCTTTTGAGGCAAGCGGGGTTCTGAGCCTAGATCCACTCAGGGGTTCTTTCGTGCCTTTCGGAACCACTCCAAGGGCAAGCCCTTCAAGGCCCAGGGCAGTCAGAAGAAGCCCTGGGCGGGTAAGCAGAAGTCAGGCAATGCCGGCTCGGCGGGTCAGTCCACATCTGCCTGAAGTGGCGCCCTCACCCTTTTCTGGGGTGGGGGCACGTTTTGCGCGGTTTCCTCCGACCTTGGCTGCTCCGGATATCGGACAGGTGGGTTCTGGAAATCGTTCGATCGGGATACAAGATCTAATTCCTTTCCCGGCCGGCGAACGGATTCTTTCCCTCAAATCTTGATTTGCCTCCAGGGCGTCTGCAGGACCTACACCAAGCGGTGCAGGACCTTACTTGCTCAGGGGGTGATTGTCCCGGTGCCTCATTGGGACAGGTTTCGGGGGATTTATTCAAATATGTTCGCTGTGCCCAGAAAGGGGGGCAAAGTGTGTCCTATTCTGGACCTGTAAGTACTGAACCGCTTCGTGCGTGTTTGGAAGTTCTGTATGGAGTCTCTCCGTTCGGTGGTGGCCTCCTTGAGTCCAGGAGAATTCCTGACCTCGATAGATCTGAAAGATGCGTACCTGCATTTTCGAGGGTCGTCAGCGGTACCTTCGATTTGGCAGAGGACCACTACCGGTTTGGGGCGTTACCTTTCGGTCTCGCTTCGGCACCAAGGGTTTTTTACCAAAGTGTTAGCGCCGGTTCTGGGTCTGCTGAGGGCACAGGGCATTGCGGTCTTGGGTTACCTGGACGATCTACTTCTGGGATCACGTGCCAGCCAGGACCTAGTGCGCGATCTGTCCACCACGGTACAGACGCTCCAGGAGTTTGGATGGACCATCAACGTTCAGAAATCGACGTTGTCTCCATCGGTTCGTCTTCCCTATCTGGGAATGATTCTGGACTCTGCTCAGGCAAAGGTGTTCTTGCCGGAGGACAAGCTCCGGACCTTGCAGGACGAGCTCAGGTCCCTCAGGGACAACCCGTCCTCGTCACTCAGGACCTGTATGCGGGGCCTGGGGTTGATGATGTCGGCCTTCGAGGCGATACCCTTTGCTCAGTTTCACACGCGGGCTCTCCAAGAGGAGATCCTGGACAGGTGGGACAGACTGCCTCAGTCCCTGGATCTGAGTGTCTCCTTGAGTCGTCAGACCAGATTGGTTCTTCTGTGGTGGCTCCAGTCCCTGTCTGTGGCGGAAGGCAAGTCCTTCCGTCCGTAGGTGTGGACGGTGATTACCACGGATGCCAGCCTGTCGGGCTGGGGTGGAGTCCTGGGCAACCTGTTTGCCCAGGACACTTGGTTGGAGGAGGAGTCCTCCCTCCCAATAAATTTGCTGGAATTGCGGGCGATAAAACTCTGTCTCTTCCAGTGGTCGGACCGTCTTCGGGGCCGTCCTGTCCGGGTACAGATGGACAATGCTACCGCGGTGGCTTACATCGACCACCAAGGGGGCACCAGGAGTGCTCGGGCGGCCCGGGAGGTGACCGACATTTTGTCTTGGGCCGAGACTCCTGTCCCGGCGGTCTCAGCAGTTCACTTCCAACTGCTGTGTGCGAAGTGGGGATCCCCGGACGTGGCTCTGTTCACGTCTCGGCTAAACCGACAGGTGGAAAGGTTCGTGGCATGAACGCGCGATCCGCTGGCGGACGCCTCGGATGCGTTAGTGGCCCCTTGGCATCAGTATCATCTGATGTATGCCTTTCCTCCGATTCAGTTGCTATCTAGGGTCCTCCGCAGGTTAGCCTCGGAACCGCACCTGGTGATTCTGGTGGCGCCGGACTGGCCACGCCGGTCCTGGTACGCCGACGTTGTTCGCCTGGCAGTGGCGCCTCCATGGCGACTGCCTCTGCGGGAAGATCTCCTGTGTCAGGGTCCGATCTTCCATCCTGCTTTACGGCCCCTGGCTTTAACGGCCTGGCTGTTGAGACCCAGGTCCTGAGGGACAGGGGTCTCTCTTCTGAAGTCATTCCTACCCTTGTCAAGGCTAGGAAAACCTTCTCTGGTAAGATCTATTACCGTACTTGGAAGGCTTATTTCGCCTGGTGTGAGTCCACGCTCGTACTCGGTGTCTAGAGTGTTGGCTTTCCTCCAGTCTGGGGTGGACTAGCGCCTGGCGCTGGCCACGATCAAGGGCCAGGTGTTCGCACTGGCTATTCTTTTCCAATGCCCTGTGGCGTCTCATTCTCTGGTTCGCACCTTCATTCAAGGTGTGCGACATTTGGCTCCTCCCAGGAAGGAGCCTTACCTCTGTGGGACTTGAACTTGGTTCTGTCCGTGTTACAGCGTGTTCCCTTTGAAAACATTCGGGATATATCGTTGTCTCTGCTGTCTAAGAAGGTTGCCTTTTTTGGTGGTGATCACTTCGGCTCGCAGGGTGTCGGAACTGGCAGCGTTATCTTGCCGTTCTCCATACTTGGTGATTCACCGGGATAAGGTGGTCTTGCGTCCGCATACTTCCTTTCTTCCTAAGGTGGTCTCTGAGTTCCACATTAATGAGGACATTGTCCTGCCTTCGCTTTGTACAAAGCCTAAGCATCCTAGGGAGGTTGCTCTGCACTCCTTGGATGTTGTCAGGGCGATCAGGGTTTACCTGTCGTCTACAGAATCCTTTCGGAAGACGGATTCCCTCTTTGTCCTTCCTGAGGGACCTCGGAAGGGCATGGCTTCATATGCAGCGACTATTGCCAAATGGATCAGACAGACCATTGAACAGGCTTACGCCTTGAAGGAACGGGTTCCTCCCTTCCCTGTTAAGGCGCACTCTGCCAGATCTGTGAGTGCGTCCTGGACCTATTTGCATCGGGCCTTGGTGGCCCAGGTGTGCAAGACTGCGACTTGGTCGTCGGTGCACACTTTTTTCCAAGTTCTACAAAGTAGATGTTCTGGCATCAGCTGATGCTTCCTTTGGCCGCAAGGTTCTCAGTGCGGCTGTGCCATGAAGGACCCTTATTTTTTTGTGGGTCCCTGGCTGTTGGTATTTGCTTTCCTGGGCTGTTGCTCCTGTTGAGCATTGTTTTCTGTTGCCCAGCAGGTTCTCTTACTGTCATGTAGGGTTCCTTTCTCTGATGTGGGTACTGTGTTGCCTTTTTCTACGGTTGCGTCTCCCACCCCTCATGTCTATACTGCTTTGGGACATCCCAACAGTGATGACTTAGAGGCACCGGCGACTGTCGGAGGACGTAAGAGAAAACTGAATTTTTGTAAAATCTTACCTGTAAAATTCCTTTCTCTGAGTCCTCCGTCAGTCGCCGCCCCCGCCGCTCTTTTGGGGTTCTTATTACCTACTGCTATGCTACCAAACTGAGTTGGGAGTGGTCACTGCAGGGGGGTATTGACCAGATGGGACAGCCCCCATGGGTGTGTATATGCAAATGCCTTTGTTCTTTTGACTAAGTCTTTATGCCTAGCTACTCCTGCGGAGCCGAAGTCAATACCCAACAGTGATGACTTAGAGGCGGCGACTGTCGGAGGACTCAGAGAAAGGAATTTTACAGGTAAGATTTTACAAAAATTCGGTTTTATTTGCAAGAAAGTTACTTGGAACCCCCAAACGGTATGTATTTTCTTTTTTTTTTTTTAGCAGAGACCCTAGAGAATAAAATGCTAGTTTTTTGTATGTATTTGCGCAGCGGTTTTTCAAACAGTTTTTTTTTTTTCTAAATACACTTCAATTAAGTTCAATGCAAAAAAAAATAAAAAATCTATAACCCAATTTTTGGTAACATATAAAAGATGTTAGTAAATAGAGTACTTAACATGTTCATGTCCTGCTTTACAATTGTGCGCACTCGTGGAATGGCGACAAACTAAGATACTTAACCACTTAAGCCCCGGAAGATTTTACCAGGGGGTATTTTGCGATTCGGCACTGCGTGACTTTAACTGACAATTGCGCGGTCGTGCGACGCTGTATCTAAACGAATTTGCCGTCCTTTTTTTCCCACAAACAGAGCTTTCTTTTGGTGGTATTTGATCACCTGTGCGATTTTTTGATCACGCGCTATAAACAAAAAAAGAGCGTAAATTTTGCAAAAATAGCAATATTTTTCACATTTTTTTATATGAAATTCCCCCCCCCCCCCAAAAAAATGTAAAAATCTAAATTTTTTTAACATTTTCGGCCAATTTGTTTTATGCTACCTATGTTTGGTAAAAAAAAAATCGCAAAAACCGTATTTTGATTGGTTTGCGCAAAAGTTATCGCGTTTACTAACAAAGGGAAAGATTTTTGTCATTTTTGTTGTTTTTTTTTTTTTTAACGCGTAATGGCAGCGATCTGCGATTTTTTTTTGCGGTACTGCGACATTGCGGTGGACAGATCGGACCCTTGACTGACATTTTTGCCACTTTTGGGGTTACCAGTGACATTTCTACAGTAATCAGTGCTATATATATGCACTGTTACTGTAAAAATACACTGGCAGTGAAGGGGTTAACTTTTTTGAAAGGGAGGGGCTATGTGTGTCCCTAGGGGCGTGCTTTCTACTGTGATTGGCTGTGGCTTCAGATGTATGAAGAGTGATCAACGGTTCTACATAGTAGAACCGTATGATCATCCTTCATACACAGGGGAGAATGACAGGCAGCTTGTTTACACAAGCAGCCTGACTTTCTCCCTCTCCCCCGCCGATCGCAGAGTGACCGGCGGACATCGGGTCCGCCGGTCACACGCGCGGGGGGGTTCGTGACCACGCGGGAGCGCGCCTCCGGCGGCGCGCGCTCGCTCCCTAGACCCTCACAAGCTAGTGATGTAGCCCTACGTCACTTTGCCTGTGAGGGGCTGACCGCCGACGTAGATAGTCGTGCGGCAGTCGGCAAGTGGTTAAATCTCAGTAGGTGACGCTGTAAACTTTTTTTCTTACAGGTTACCAGTTTAGAGCTACAAAGGAGGACTAGTGCCAGAATTCTTGCTCTCTATAACATTTGCTGCGATACTTCATGTGTAGTGTGAACACCGTTAACATGTATAGATACATACATATGTATATACACTGCTCAAAAAAATTAACACTTTTTAATCAAAGTATAGCATCAAGTCAATTTAAACTCCTGGGATATTGATCTCATCAGTTAAGTAGCAGAGGTGGTTGTTAATCCGTTTCAGCTGCTTTGGTGTTAATTAAATTAACAGGTGCACTAGATCAGCAACGATGAGGTAACCTCCAAAACAGCAATGGTTTTACAGGTGGAGGCCACTAACTTTTTTTCCCTACTCATCTTTTCCGACTGTTTATAACTAGTTTTGCATTTGGCTAGGGTCAGTGTCACTACTGGTAGTGTGAGGTGATACCTGGACCCTATAGAGGTTGCACAGGCATTCCAACACCTCCAGGATGGCACATCAATACGTGCCATTGCCAGAATTTGCTGTGTCTCCCAGCACAGTCTCAAGAGCATGGAGGAGATTCCAGGAGTCAGAAGTTACTCTAGGAGAGATGGACAGGGCTGACCTCCAGCAGGCCACTTGTGTAAATGTCTCTGACCAAACAATCAGAAACAGACTTCATGAGAGTTGCCAGAGGGCCCAACTTCCTCTAGTGGGCCCTGCACTCACTGCCCAGCACTATAAAGCTTGATGGCATTTGCCATTGAACACCAGTATTGGCAGGTCTGCCACTGGTACCCTGTGCTTTTCACAGATAAGAGCAGGTTACCCCTGAGCACATGACAGACGTGAAAGGGTCTGGAGAAGGCATGGAGAATGGCATGCTGCCTGTAACATCGTTCAGCATGACTAGTTTGGTGATGGATCAGTGATGGTCTGGGGAGGCACATCCATGGAGGGACGCACAGACCTCTACAGGCTAGACAATGGCACCCAGACTGCCATTAGGTATCGGGCCAAAATCCTTGGACCTATTGTCAGACCCTACACTGGTGCAGTGGGTATTGGGTTCCTCCTGGTGCACGACTATGTCAGGCCTCGTGGTGATAGTATGCAGCCAGTTCCCGGAGGATGAAGGAATTGATACCATTGAGTGGCCCCATGCTTGCTTGACCTAAATCCAATAGAACACTCTGGGACATTATGTTTTGGTCCATCGGATGCCACCAGGTTGCACCCCAGTCTGTTCAGGAGCTCAGTGATGCCCTGGTCCAGATCTGGGAGGAAATACCCCAGGACACCATCTGTCCCCTCATTAGGATCATGTCCTGACGTTGTCAGGCATGCATACAAGCAGGTGGGGGGCCATACAAACTACTGAGTACCATTTTGAGTTGCTGTAATGACATTTCAGCAAAATGGACTAGCCTGCTGCATCATTTAACTTTGATTTTCAGGCTGTCTTTGAATTCAGAACTCTGTGTTGATCATTTTCATTTCCATCAAACGATGTGGCATCCTTTCATCACTAACACATTACACAGTCCATATCTGTATAGATATCCAGCATGATATTTTTCCCCATTGAGATCTGATGTGTTTTAACGTGTTTCTTAAATTTTGTTGAGCAGTGTGTATATTTACACAGCTCAAAAAAATTAAAGGAACACTTTTTTAACAGAGTATAGCATCAAGTCAATTAATCTCTTGGGAGATTGATCTGGTCAGTTAGGTAGCATAGGGGTTGTTAATCAGTTTCAGTTGCTTTGGTGTTAATGAAATTAACACCAGGGGCACTAGATGGGCAACAATGAAACTACCTCCAAAACAGAATGGTTTTACAGGTGGAGGCCACCTACTTCATCTTTTCTGACTGTTTTTCACTAGTTTTACATTTGGCTACGGTCAGTGTCACTACTGGTAGCATGAGGTGATACCTGGACCCTATAGAGGTTCCACAGGCATTCCAACACCTCCAGGATGGCACATCAATACGTGCCATTGCCAGAAGGTTTGCTGTGTCTCCCAGCACAGTCTCAAGAGCATGGAGGAGTTTCCAGGAGACAGGCAGATACTCTAGAGCTGGAAAGGGTTGTAAAAGGTCCTTAACCCATCAGCAAGTCCTGTATATGCTCCTTTGTGCAAGGAGGAACAGCATGAGCAGGCCACTGGTGTGAATGTCTCTGACCAAACAATCAAACACCGACTCCAGGATGGTGGCCTGAGGGCCCAACGTCCTCTAGTGGGCCCTGTGCTTACTGCCTGGCACCGTGGAGCTCAATTGACATTTGCCATCGAACACCAGAATTGGCAGGTCTGCCACTGGCACCCTGTGCTTTTCACAGATGAGAGCAGGTTCACCCTGAGCACGTGTGACAGACGTGAAAGGGTCTGGAGAAGCCGTGGAGAACATTATGCTGCCTGTAACATCGTTTAGCATGACCGGTTTGGGGGTGAGTCAGTGATGGATGGTCTTGGAAGGCATATCCATGGAGGGACGCCCAGACCTCTATAGGGTAGACAATGGTACCCTGACTGCCATTAGGTATTGGGTTGAAATCCTTGAACTCATTGTCAAACCCGACGCTGGTGCAGTGGGTCCTGGGTTCCTCCTGGTGCACGACAATGCCCAGCCCCATGTGGCGAGAGTATGCTGCCAGTTCCTGGAGAATGAAGGAATTGATACTATTGAAGGGCCCCCATGCTCGCCTTACCTAAATCCAATAGCACACCTCTGGGACATTATGATTTGGTCCATCCGAAGCCACTAGGTTGCACTTCAGTCTGTTCAGGAGCTTAGTGATGCCCTGGTCCAGATCCTGGGGGAAATACCCCAGGTCACCATCTGTTGTCTCAAAAGGAGCATGCCCCAACATTGTCAGGCATGCATACAAGCACATGGCGGCCATAAAAACTGCTGAGTACCATTTTGAGCTGCTGCAATGAATTTTCAGCTAAATGGACTAGCTTGCTGCATCATTTTTTCACGGGGTGACTTTAAATTCTTCTCTCTGTAGGTTGATAATTTTAATTTCCATAAAACAATGTGGCATCCTTTTGTTTCTAATACATTACCCAGTCCATACCAGTATAGATATCCAGCATGAGATTTTTTTCCCCTTTGAGATCTGATGTGTTTTCAAAGTGTTTTTTTAAATTTTTTTATGCAGTGTATATATAACGGAACATTGTATACTCACCTTTATGTAATCTTCCTTTCCTGGTGCATCTTCATGGCAGCATACAGTTGGGTTGTGGCTCCGCCCCCACAACATGATGGGACTGGTTTATTATAAATCAAAGACAGACCCGGCTCGCAGCATTCTCTCTAACTCTCATTATTTGGGTGGGAGTCTGTATGCTGCCATGAAGATGCACCAGGAAATGAAAATTACAGAAAGGTGAATATACAATTTTCAGTTTTCCTGGCGCATCATGGCAGCGTACAGTTGGGAACTAACTCGCCATACAGGAGGGTGTGGTGCAAGAAAAATTTTGTAATGGTCAGATGCATAAGTATGCATTTTTCAAATTTTACTGTCGTGAGCTGGCTTCACCTAATAAAGTGTAATGAAGGTATCCTAGGAGGACCATATTGCTGACTTGCAAATAGCCTCAGTAGACACTCGGCACTGCTCTGTCCACAGAGCTGGCACTGCCCTAGTTAAAGTCCTCCAAAACAGGAGGGTCTTGAGAAGAGTAGGCTCTTTTAATTGTCTTAACAATCTAGGAGATGATTGTATGTGTTGATGCTGACTGACCCTGCTTTAAGCCATGCTGGAACCAAGCATAGATTTCAGCTTTCCTGAATGAAACGGTAGCTGCCAAGCAGGTCGTCAGAGTTAGATCAACATTCAGGGGATGTGGTTCTCTCACTTAACCAAGAAAGATGGTAAATTGATTTCCTAGTTACAGTGGAAAGAGAAATATATCCCATGGGTAAAAAGCAGTCTGGGGTTTTAGGACTGTTCGGTCTGGGTACGTTAGGTGAGGCTCCTGAGTACAAAGCTTGCAGCTCTGACAGCCTTTTCACAGAGGTGGTAGAAACCAGAAATGTGATTTTCAGGGTTAAATTACAGAGTGTAGTCAATTCTGTAGGATAGAAATGAGGCATTGATTAAGCTGAGGACCATAAGCAAGTCCCACATAGGGAACGATTCTTTCCAGGCAGGTCTATAACTTCATGCAAGCCTTTTAAGAATTGCATCACTAAATGGTTAAGGAATCCTTAAACCCCTGTAAGTGCAAACAAGGCTGAACTTTTATCATATTTGAACTTAAGCCCCTTTTCAGTCCCAGTTGTAAGAATTGCAGAACCTTGGCTGGTTTAGGTGATAAAGGACTCCAGGCTTTTGCTGTGTGAGATCTGCATAATTTACTTATATTCTCTGTTAAGTAGTATTCATGGTAGTGATCAACCGATTATCGGCAAAGCCGATATATCAAGGGCCGATCTGCACTTTCCCCGATATATCAGAATCGGCCACCAAGGTGACCGATATTTCCAGAAAGTGCTTGTACCGGAGTGATGCTTGCAGCTAGAGGCATCACCCTGGTACTGGAGTCCATAGCCGACAGTTGGCTGTCTTGTAATGACAACTGATGCGGCTGAGAAGCCGCTTGGCTGTCATTACAAGGAACAGGAGGGGAGATCCCCCCTCTCCCGCCACCTTCCGCCGCTTGCCTGGGTCTCCCGTCCCATCGGGAGACCCGGGCAACCAGCCTGCACGGCCGCCGAAGACCGCTTTCGGATCTGATTGGGTCTCCATGCAAAAACCTGAAAGTGATGTCATGACATCACTTCTGGGTACTCTGCGCCAGATTAACCAGATTTGGCTGCTCAAAGACCAGGGCCTATTTTGCGATTCGGCACTGCGTGAATTTAACGGAAAATTGCGCAGTCGTGCAACGCTTTACCCAAACAAAATTGATGTCCTTTTTTTCCCACAAGCAGAGCTTTCTTTTGGTGGCATTTGATCACCTGTGCTTATTTTATTTTTAACGCTATAAACAAAAAAAGAGCGACAATTTTGAAAAAATTATATTTTTCACATTTTTTTATATGAAATTCTCAAAAAAATATATATTTTTTAACATTTTAGGCCAATTTGTTTTCTGCTACATATGTTTGGTAACAAAAAATCCCAAAAGGCGTATTTTAATTGGTTTGCACAAAAGTTATTGCATTTACTAACTAAGGGAAAGATTTATGTCATTTTTATTGTTTTTTTTTTTACTAGTAATGGCGGCGATCTGCGATTTTCTTTTTTCGGGACTGCAACATTGCGGCGGACAGATCGGACCCCGAACTGACATTTTTGACACTTTTGGGAGTACCAGTGACATTACTACAGTAATCAGTGCTATAAAGATGCACTGTTACTGTAAAAATGACACTGGCAGGGAAGGGGTTAGCTTTATTGGTGAACAAGGGGTTAAGTGTGTCCCTAGGGGCGTGATTTTAACTGTGGGGGCGTGGCTTGTGATGTAACCACAGAGACATACGATCCTACATAGCAGGATCGTATAGTCTCTGCACTTACATCAGGGAGAATGACAGACGGCTGTGTTTACATCAGCCGTCTGCCTTTCTCCCTCTCCTGCGGGAGATCGCGAGTGACCGGCGGACATTGGAGCCGCCAGTCACTCACACGGGGGTGCCTGTGAACGAGCGGGAGCGCGCCTCCGGAGGCGCGCACTCGCCCCCTACATGCGGCTGAGCAAGTGACGTACCCCTACGTCACTTTGCCCAGCAGCGGCTGCCTGCCGCAGTATTCCTGCGGTGGGCGGTCGTTATGTAGTTTAAAAAATTGGCAGCATTCAAAACAGCCAAACTTGGTGTTTTGAATGCTTTTAAGTGCAGATGAGGGGTTTGGGGTCTTTTAGACCCCCAGATACCTCCACAAGCATACCTGTCAAGTGATAAAAATAAAAATGTTTTAAATGTACGTAAATATCGGCCGATACCGATATGCATTGGCCAAAATATCAGCGCCGGCAACGAAAAACCGATATAGGTCGATCACTAATTCATGGAGACCTCTCTGGCATGACACAAGGTAGCCACTACCTGCACTGAGTATCCTTGACTTGGTTGCCTCCGCATCTCAACTTTCATGCCATAAAAAGTAGTCTCTTGGAGTTGGATGGCAAAACTGGCAATAAGAGAGCAGATCCGTCATAACTGGCAGAGGCAGTGGCGACTCAGTGCTCAACTGTAGGTGAGAGACACTGAGCCTTCTAAGCCAAAATGGTAAAATTGCAATTATTGATACAGGAAGTTCCATTGACAGTCTAAGACTTCTACCATTCCACTGCTGTATAGGCACAGTACAAATCTTGCTTTTCTCGTAAAAGGAGTAACTGACAGAAGGACTTTGAACACTACGCTCAGTTTGAGAGCATACTTTGCCTCTTAAGCTGAACATCCCATGACCTTGAGCAGCCTGCTCTTTGAAATGCGTCCCCCAACCTTTCTGGCTGGGGTCTGATATGATAATGGTCCATTCAAAAACAACAATTGATTAGTTACAAAGAACCAAGGATACTCAGGCACTGTTCTGGTGGAAGAGACTTCGCTCCCAAACCACCTTTGAGTTTATCAGAGGACAGATCTTCCCTTATGGAAGTTCTACTGAATTTTTTTCCCGTCGCTATTGCAGACAGTAAGACCCTTGTGAATGCCCTGGGAGAGGTGTAAAGACCAAGGGGGAAGCACTGAAATTGGTAGAGGAATTTAGGATGGATTGGGACAAGTAGGTAGCTGTCTGATAAAGCTACAGAGCATCCAGTCTCCCAGATTTATCAATAATATAATGGAATAGAGGTTCTCTCTTACACGACTCCGACTTTCTGTGTTTGTTGACATTTTTCAAGTTTAGCACTGGACACAGATTACCTGATTTTGATTTTTCTTTTCTTTTTCTTTTCTAGGAACAGAGGTGAACCTAATCCTCATCTGGGCAGGTGGAACCTTCACAAATGCTCATTTTTCATTTAATGCAGCTACAAAATGGACCAGAATTTTACACTTTTCCATCAAATTTGGTAGTCTAGCTGGCAGAGATCGAAAGGTGGAATATCACACCAATATAGCTTATGTGGCCCACTGATTCTGAATATTTTCCATCCAGGTGTGCTTGCAAAGCTTTACACAGGCACCCCTGTTGCCCAAAAATGCCATAAAACTAATTAAAACTGTCACATTTTGCCATTAGTGATGATATCAATGCCTGAGCATGCTCAGATCGCCATCCTGGAAAAGGGCTAGCCAGAAAACAGGTCACAGGAGCCGCATCACTTCCTGTCTTTCATGCTCAGAGTATACTTGCACTGCTGCAGCCATCTTTGAAATGGCAAATGCCCACAAAAAAAGAGAAAAGTGGTGAAAAGCATTTGGAAAGCAAAGCTGTCACTTACGTCAAAGCTTGTTTAAAGCTTTCTTTGACAGGCTTGCTCTGCCGGAATGGGGCTCCAACCATATAGCTCCTGTAGAGGCTGTGCAGGAAGGATTTACACCCAGGAGAGGCTGAACTATGCCCCCCAGACCACCAGAATGGGGCTTCAACCATATAGCTCATTTAGAGACTGTACAGGAAGGACTTCCACCCAGGAAAGGCTAAATCTGACTGGGGCGACGAACGGTAAGGGATACCTCGCGACTTCAGTCCTGACCAGGTGAGGACAAAAAGGAGAATGCTGCCAGCCGGGTATGTCTTTGATTTATAGTTAACCAGTCCTATCAGGTTGTGGGGGTGGAGCCACAACCTAGCTGTATGCTGCCATGATGCGCCAGGAAATATATATATATATATATATATATATATATATATATATATATATATATAGTGCCTTGTGAAAGTATTCGGCCCCCTTGAACTTTGCAACCTTTTTCCACATTTCAGGCTTCAAACATAAAGATATAAAACTGTAATTTTTGTGAAGAATCAACAACAAGTGGGACACAATCACGAAGTGGAACGAAATTTATTGGATATTTCAAACTTTGTTAACAAATAAAAAACTGAAAAATTGGGCGTGCAAAATTATTCAGCCCTCTTAAGTTAATACTTTGTAGCGCCACCTTTTGCTGCGATTACAGCTGTAAGTCACTTGGGGTATTTCTCTATCAGTTTTGCACATCGAGAGACTGAAACCTTTGCCCATTCCTCCTTGCAAAACAGTTTGAGCTCAGTGAGGTTGGATGGAGAGCGTTTGTGAACAGCAGTTTTCAGTTCTTTCCACAGATTCTTGATTGGATTCAGGTCTGGACTTTGACTTGGCCATTCTAACACCTGGATATGTTTATTTGTGAACCATTCTATTGTAGATTTTGCTTTATGTTTTGAATCATGTCCTGTTGGAAGACAAATTTCCGTCCCAGTCTCAGGTCTTTTGCAGACTCCATCAGGTTTTCTTCCAGAATGGTCCTGTATTTGGGTCCATCCATCTTCCCATCAATTTTACCCTTCTTCCCTGTCCCTGCTGAAGAAAAGCAGGCCCAAACCATGATGCTGCCACCACCATGTTTGACAGTGGGGATGGTGTGTTCAGGGTGATGAGCTGTGTTGCTTTTACGCCAAACACAACGTTTTGCATTGTTGCCAAAAAGTTTGATTTTGGTTTCATCTGACCAGAGCACCTTCTTCCACATGTTTGGTGTGTCTCCCAGGTAGATTGTGGCAAACTTTAAACAACACTTTTTATGGATATCTTTAAGAAATGGCTTTCTTCTTGCCACTCTTCCATAAAGGCCAGATTTGTGCAGTATACGACTGATTGTTGTCCTATGGACAGAGTCTCCCACCTCAGCTGTAGATCTCTGCAGTTCATCCAGAGTGATCATGGGCCTCTTGGCTGCATCTCTGATCAGTCTTCTCCTTGTATGAGCTGAAAGTTTAGAGGGACGGCCAGGTCTTCGTAGATTTGCAGTGGTCTGATACTCCTTCCATTTCAAAATTATCGCTTGCACAGTGCTCCTTGGGGTTTTTAAAGCTTGGGAAATCTTTTTGTATCCAAATCCGGCTTTAAACTTCTCCACAACAGTATCTCGGATCTGCCTGGTGTGTTCCTTGTTCTTCATGATGGTCTCTGCGCTTTAAATGGACCTCTGAGACTATCACAGTGCAGGTGCATTTATACGGAGACTTGATTACACACAGGTGGATTCTATTTATCATCATTAGTCATTTAGGTCAACATTGGATCATTCAGAGATTCTCAATGAACTTCTGGAGAGAGTTTGCTGCACTGAAAGTAAAGGGGCTGAATAATTTTGCACGCCCAATTTTTCAGTTTTTTATTTGTTAACAAAGTTTGAAATATCCAATAAATTTCGTTCCGCTTCATGATTGTGTCCCACTTCTTGTTGATTCTTCACAAAAAAAATAGTTTTATATCCTTGTTTGAAGCCTGAAATGTGGCAAAAGGTCGCAAAGTTCAAGGGGGCTGAATACTTTTGCAAAACATATATACAGTGGGGAAAATAATTATTTAATCCTGTGCAGATTTTGTAAGTTTGTCACTTACAAAGAAATAAAGGGTCTATCATTTTTATCATAGGTGTATTTTAAATGATAAAGACAGAATATCAACCAAAAGCCAGGAAAAAACACAAAAAACAAATACTATAAATTAAGTTCAGTGAGTGAAATATTACGATTTTTGTAAGATCTTACCGTAAAATCGTTTTCTCTGATGTCCATTGACAGACGCAGCCTCATCTTCATGAGCTGTGTGGGGTTATGCTGCCACCTGCAGGAGTAGTCTAGGCCCCACAGGGCTGTCCCTCCAGACATAACCCTCACAGACACAACCCAGCACATCAGTTTAGTTGTAAGCAGTAAAGACAAAAAAAACATTCCCAATTCAGAGGGGCGGTTGCTGCGTCTGTCAATGGACATCAGAGAAAAAGATTTTACGGTAAGATCTTACAAAAATCCTATTTTATCTATCGTCCCTTGACAGACGCAGCCTCATATTCATGAGCTGTGTGGGACATCCCAAAGCAGTATAGGCATGAGGGGTGGGAAAACGCAACCAGAAAGGAACGTAAATTCCAAAGGCTACACCTAGCCAATTGGGTAACATGAAGTTCAACCAAAACAACATGAGTTCACCCAGGGAAAAGACCCCTAAGAGAATAAGAAAAAAACATTCTCTTATGAAACAACAGCCTGCAAAACCTTGTGGCCAAAAGAGGCATCCGAAGAAGCCAACAAATCCACCTTGTAAAATTTGGTAAAGGTGTGCACAGACGACCAAGTCGCCCCCCTACAAACTTGTACAACCGAGGCCTGATGGCAAAAAGTCCAAGAAGCACTCAGCACTCTAGTAGAATGAGGAGGAACCTAAAAATTAATCAAAAAAAATCAGAGATACTGAGTATTAATGTTACCAAACAAGAAGAAGAGAGGTTAAAAAATGAATTCCAGTTTAATTGGAGAAAAGATGAAATAAAATACCTAGGGATCAAATTAACACCAACCCCAGAGAAACTATATAAAGTAAACTTTCTTCAACTTTTGAATGATATGAGAACAGAATTAAATAGACTATCTCCAAGGATTTTCTCATGGATAGGGAGAATAAATACGATAAAGATGATAATTCTCCTTAAAATATTATACAAATTCCAAATGATCCCAATCCCAATCCCACAAGCATTCTTTAAAACACTTAAAACTCTGATAACCCGATTTATTTGGAAACATAAAAAGCCAAGGATTAGATACACAACACTAAGTAAAGGAAAGGGACAAGGGGGCTTAGCCCTACCGGATTTTAAAAAATATTATTTAGCCTCAATACTTACACGGGTGATAGAATGGAGTAAAAAAAAAGTGATAAAAATTGGGTAATAATAGAAAACACGATGAGTGACACACACTTAGCGAAGATTATTTGGATACCCCCGAAGTTTAGGAAATTAAATACTAGTACTCACATAATTACACGACATGCTCTTAAAATTTGGGACACTACACATACAAAAGAAAATTGGAAACACAATTCACCATTGATCCCCCTTCAAAACACAAAATTTTTTGCACCTGGGGAAGGGAGGGAATTGGGTAAATGGATAGAAGACGGGGATGCACGGCTGGGAGACATAATAGAGCGGGGAAAAATTATAACTTTTGCAGAGTTAAAACAAAAGAAAAAGGATTGGAAAATAAATGAGTGGAGATATCTACAGTTGATACATTTTGTAACGACACTACCTCAGCCACTAAGAGACAAGAATGATCTACTACCTTTTGAGCAATTATGTGTCTCAGATAAATTAGCAAATAATATCTCAAATGTTTATAAAACTTTGTTAACAATAACAAAAGAGACAGGGCCCTCACTTGCAGATCTGAGTAGATCAGATCGTTACGCAGCAGATCATAGATCAGATCTATGTGGCTCAGATCTCCATCATGAGCCACATAGAAAAGTAAGTGGAGAGTTCATAGGAGGTCCGCAAGTGGGCACCACCACCAAGCTGGGCAGTGCGCATGTCCTCTCCGGGAGTAGAGTCCGGTGTGTGTGGTGGCAGATGATCCCTGTACTATGAGGTCCCCGGATTCTGATGCCTCCTTCTCTTCCTATTCATACCTCCCAAATCTATGATGGGACTGAGTGGATCACTGTAACCTATCTGGTTCTGAGAAGATCGCTGTGGAGATTGATTTATATCCATTGTAAATACCCTTGAGGCATCTGGTAAGTGGGCTGTGCATGTGGTGTCGGTGGAGGAGCGCACAAACCCACGACTGAAGTAGTGGCCTTGAATTAAAGGGACCCACCATACTCACTCCTAAGAGTTGCTTTTGGTACTATTATTTGTGGACACTATACTCACCTATTTACACTGTATTGGTTTTGAGCGCGGTCTATATCACCTTTGGACACAATTTTAAGCCTCATTGCTTTTTGGACAAGCTGCTCAGCACGATTAATTATTTATTTTTATATATATATATATATATATATATATATAACATGTATTTACTTATATGTATTTATTCACTTAGACACATTTATATATTTATTAATCTACTTATTTATTCTAATACACACCTACGCCGCCTGTGCGCAATTGCATTGGTATTTTATACACCATTTTTTACTAGTAAGTAAAGAGAAATAAAAGAAAATATTCTGAAAAGAACAAAAAAACTGAGACTGGAGTTCCAGCAGGAAACCTAGGTCCTACTCTAGGCAGAAACAAACTGATGTGCTGGGTTGTGTCTGTGAGGGTTATGTCTGGAGGGGCAGCCCCATGGGCGTGTGTATGCTAAAAGTTTGTACTAATGTACAGACTAGCCTACTCCTGCAGGTGGCAGCATAATCCACACAGCTCATGAAGATGAGGCTGCTTCTGTCAATGGACGATAGAGAAAAATATTTGATCCCCAAGCAAAACATGACTTAGTGTGGTGTGGTGTGCCTGAACCGACGTAAGGGGGGTAGCCTGTAAATAAAGAGGGCACTCCAAAAGGGAAGAGGTTGAGAAAAAGGGTGAAGGAGGGTGGGGTGACGATCCGAGCAGCAGCAGGCCGGTATAGGGGAGGGGCGGCGCTATAAAGCCCGCTAGCTCCTCCCACAAATACCGGCCTGCGGCCGAACACTTGTGGTCAATACTTAAAGTCGTCACCCTGGAATGGAAAGTCGGTGTGGTGTGCCTGAACCGATGTAAGTGGGGTAGCCTGTAAATAAAGAGGGCAAAAGAGGAAGCAAAACAACACACTTTATTTAATACAACTTAAGTCACAAGCCTGCGAAACGCTAGTCTCAACTCCTTCTCTGGGTGCGGAATATAAACTTGGAAGGCGTCAGACTCCCACCGACCAAGCCTTTTAATAATATGGCCTGGCGTGTTATTCCCAGAGGCAGCCGTAGCCGCACCTATCCGGAAGGAGTGACCAGAGTGCGCCGCAGTGTCCCAACCCAGTCTGATGCAAAGTGTACGGATGTAGTATATGAATTTGGACGTGGTGAGGGGAACGTCCAGTAGCATAAAGAGCAGAGCATGGCTGGGAGAGCTCAGGGTCTGTGCCACAAATTCATCCAACACTTTGACTGGGCACCAATGATTCCCTGATGGGTAAAACGGGATGGTAACGGGGTGGCCCACCTGCCTGGTCTTGGTGCACTGGAGTGTCAAAACGTAATGATCCCCCCACTTGACCAGATCTCGTTTAAGGAGACATAAGCGCCCCTCTACTGAGGAAGCTACCGTAAACTCCCCACGCCTGAGAAAGCCGTAGAAGGCCAGATACATGGCAGCTTTAACAACTGCATTTGTGTATGGCTCAAAAGGGGCCGTGTCCAGCAAGTTGGAGAGAGCCCGGAATTTCTCCTCATCTATTGGTAACCGCCTGACCGAGGAATGGTGATCCACTTTGCCAATACCCTTCAGGAGGCTCTTCAGAGGATATGCCCGGAGAAAAGGCAAGGAGTTTGGCTGGTGCGTCAGAACATGGTGTTGAACACCCGCCAGATACAGTTTGATGGTACTGACGGATAACTTAAGTTGGAGGTGGCAAAAGGCAGCGAAGGCGACCATAGTCTGCACTGAATGGTCATCCAACCCGAATTCCACTAAAAACCTTCGAAAGATGGACATGGCTCGGTCATAGGCCTTCCTGGTGTTGGATGACAGAGCCATACGGGCCAACTCCCGTCCATGCGCCAAGATCCGGGCTAGTCCAGGACCAGATCCTTGAACTCCGGGGTCCGCGTGGGGCATCTGTCGGCCGTCGGGTGGAGGGCGAAGAAAACCTGCAATTTGGAACGGGAAAGAGCGTCAGCGGCTGAGTTGGAGTGACCCGGAATATGCTCACAGTATAGAAAAAACTGGTAAGTGGCAGCTACCAAGGTCAGCCTGCGGACCAGCCTCATGATAGTCAGGGATGATGACCGGCCTTTGTTGATAATGTCACAGGCAGCCATGTTGTCACTGAAACATTTGACTGCCATCCCTGACCAGCACCTACCCCAGGTGACAGCTGCCGCCACAATAGGATATAACTCAAACAAAGCTGAGGTCTCCTGGAAAGCAGGTAAGGCAAGTGACTCGGCCGGCCAACTATTCCTGAACCATGAGTCCCCAAAGATGGCCGCGAACCCGGTATTGGCGGCCGCATCTGTCCAAAACACAGGGGACTGGGCAGAGATGGGCGGGATGAACATGGAGATGCCGTTCCAGCTTTCCAGGAACTCAACCCACATGCCCAGGTCCGCCCTGGCAGGGGGATCCAAGTGGGAGATGACGCCCTCCGGAAGACCTGGCAACAGCCGCAGCAACCGGGAGATGAAAGACCTGCCCTGGGGGATAATTCGCATGGCAAAGTTCAACGACCCGATCAAGGACTGCAACTCCTTCCTTGAAAAAGACCCTAGTTCCAAGAACCTGCCTACCACCCCACGAATGCGTCCAAGTTTGTCCTCAGGGAGGCTGGACTGCATAGAGACGGAATCCAGGGAAATCCCCAAGAAATCCAACCTGTTGACCGGTCCAACCGTTTTGCCTGGTGACAGAGGGACCCCTAAGGTGGAAAATAAGGCCATGGTACTCCTTAAACTGACCGGCGTGCAGTTGCTACGCTCGACCAACAGGAAATCGTCTAGGTAGTGCAAAACCGAGGGGCCCCTGGAAATATTCAGAAGGAGCCAGCAGAGCGTCTCTGCAAAGGTATCGAATATCCAAGGGCTGCTTTTGGACCCAAAGGTCAGCCTGATGGCGAAATAATATTTCTCCCTCCACTTAACACCGTGGACGTGCCATAAGGAGGGGTGAATGGGCAGAAGCTTGAAAGCGTTGGCGATATCCGTTTTACTGAGCCAAGCAGCCCTACCAGCCCCTAAAATGGCCTGGATGGCATTGTCCACGGTGGTATAGTGGAGAGAGAACTCGGCTGAAGGAATAAGGGAATTAAGGCTGGGGTTGGTGGAAGAATGAGGAGCCGACATATCGATTATCAAACGTTTTTTATTGGTGTATTTACTCGTGGAGATACCGATAGGGTTGGTACGCCAGGAGGAGAAGGGGGGGGGGGGCCGGGAAGGGACCTAACATGAACCCCTCCTGCACTTCCTTCTCGAGCAGTAGATCCCCCGACTGCGGGTCCTCCCTGGCCGACAGTAAGTTGGGACATTCCAATGTCCCAGTGGGAAGAGACACCAGCCCCGTGTGGAACCCTCCCGAGAACCCCTGAACCAGATACTCCACCAGGTGAGGAGACGGATGAGCCTGCAGGTAAAACTTCAACACCTCAACTTTGACCCCGGTTAGTCATTGTTTAGGGTTGATCTTGGACGGACACATAGATTTAGTATGGGCCCTGAAACAGATGGAGCAGACATGGAGCAGCCTGCAAGCACTGAAGCTGCACGCCCCCCCATTAAAATTGTTACAAACCTGGGCCTTACCTAAGAACACAATGGGATGACCCAGCTTATCCCTCAGGCCACGCTGCTCTGACCTGCCAGCTCCCCCCCCTAGGACCCCGGCCGGGGCGGATTCAGCCTCCACAGGGCAAAAGCTGGCAGAGTGTGACGTGGAGGAGCATGTGGCACAGGAGGGAGGTGCCAAGCCTGCAAAGTGCCTGCAGAACAGCTCGGTATCCAAAAGACTCCAATCAACTCGAACGTTGAATTGAGCCAAGGCCGCCGCCGCCTTGGCCGAGACTGACTTGTGGAAGTCAAAGAAGGTGAAACCCCCGTATTTGAGCCCTAGATCCACGATCTTATGTAGGTAAAGATCTAACTCTTCCCGACGCTGTGGGTATACGGAACACAAAACGTCCCTGTAGATACCAAAGGCCAGGACAAACTCTGGGATAGTGAGCTTCTTATTGAGCCTGGGGTCCCTGGCCTTCATGACTACGGACAAATCCCCGTAACTATAGACCTTATTTTCGACCATGTCCTGGGAGGCGATGAGGAGAGCCACCAGGTTGACATCCTTCCCTTCCAAGATATCCTTGCGGAGAGCTGGGGGGACCAAGTGGGCCGGGGTGATAATAGGAGAAAAGTAGAAAAAGGCAAGATGGGAACTGGGGGCCTACCCTGATCACTAACGGGAACTGGGGTCAGGATCGGCAAGGAAGGAGGAGGACCCCCTTGAGCCGGACTGGCGTCCTCCAGTTTAGTCAGCCTATCGCCGATGGACTGCAAGGAAGATAGGATGGAGTCTAGGGTCCCCTGTATAGCAGACGTACAGCCCTGAGAGCTGGTGCCCAGTCCAGGATTTTCTGGATGATCCGTCATCAATCTGAAAAGTTCCGCCTTCCTTGCTGTGGCCGGGAACGGGATACCCTTCTGGCGTAGCACCGCCGAGATCTTCGGAATGGTCCAAGACCCATAGGAACCCAGCGGAGATGGAACCTGACGACCCCTGGGGGTACCAGATCTGACAGGGGTGCTGGGTCTGGCTGGCATGGAGGGGGATGAAGACCCTTCTTCCAGGATGGCTCCTTGAGGCCCGCTGTTGAAGGAAACAAAAAATAAAACGCCCAAGTCCGATTAACGACCGTAACGTGTAAGGAGAACCACTGGCTGGCTAGCTAGTGCCCAAAGGTGAAAAACTTAACTACCCCGTGATAGGTGAAGCCCTGCTAGATGCCAAGCGGCTGGTGAGAGGCTCTACCTATGATTTGGGCGAGGGGCGAGAGCCACTGACGTGGTGGCGGGAAGTTGGCCTCTCGGTGACAGTACAGAATTAAACGTGTGGCCGTGACAGGTGAGGCCCTAACTATAAACCCATGAGAAGGGTGGAGCGAGGCGCTAGCTATGGTTTGGCCCGAGGGGCGGAATAATCTCCGACGAGATTGGGAGGTTGGCCTCGCGGGACCGGCTAAAAAAAAAAAAAAAAGGGGGGGGGACTATAGGGCCAGCACCTGAAACCCTAACAGCCAGTTTAACTTGCCCTACAGGGGAGGGGGGGGAACCAAACATGACAAGAACAACACAGTTGGAGTGCAACAGCAAAACAGTGCCTACGAAGAGGACAACGGCATGAAGTGTGGTATGTGCACAGAGGTGATGAACCCGTGACGGAGCACAGGAACCAAATGGCATCCGCAGGTGAAACACAGAAGTGAGGAACGAGCCTGAAGTGTAACCGAAAGGGGCCTAACCACCGGGCGCAAGCCCGACAAGTGACTAAGTGTGTGGTGGCCAAAGAGAAGAACCGGCCTAACAGTGTCTATGAGTGACACCAATGGCGTCTGTGAAGACTAAATGAGCGGAGCCGTGAAATACATGAGGAACCTAAACCTGAAGTAATACCTGATGCCGGCGTTGAAGGACATGAAGAACCTGAAGAAAAAAGGCAAAATGGTCAAAAGGGGGGTCAACCCATGACCCCCACTAGAAGATACAAACATGGAACCAGGAACAACACAACCCTGCAATGCTGAGGAGCCCCCCCCAACCCCCAGGCACCAACCCCCCCCCCTCTCCGAGGCAGAGCGACCCCCCCCCCAAGCAAGGTGCCCGTGGCACCGTGATGCAATACATGAGATGAGGTAGCCGAGGCTTACAGGCAGGCAGTGAGTGCAGGGGGGGCACAATAGTCAAAGGTAACCATGACCTGGCAGAGAGGCAGGCAGAGTGTGCAAGAACCAGTGTAAAGGGGTTAGCCGTGGCCTACAGGGAGGCAGGCAGTGTGTGCAAGAGGCCTGTAAGAAGGAGTTAGCCGTGGCCTTGCGGAGGCAGGCAGTGTGTGCAGGAAGTCTTCCCCCCCTCCCCCCCATACCCTGCAGGTACCTGACCCCCTGCTGAACAGCGGGGAGAAGCAGCAGAGTAGAGCTGGCAGCTGGAAATGCAGACGGCGGCTGGAGGCAAAGAAGATGGGGCGGATGGTCGTGCAGGATGAGCTCAGCACAGTGCAGGGAAGCGCCGCCGGGATGGAGGAGCTCGGCTCCCTCAGCGGTGTCTCCTGACACAGGTCCCGACCGGAAGTCCGGTCCACAAGGCAGCAGTATCCGGCCGACGTCAGGTGACCAAACAAGAACACCTGACCAGCCGAGTGACGATCCGAGCAGCAGCAGGCCGGTATAGGGGAGGGGCGGCGCTATAAAGCCCGCTAGCTCCTCCCACAAATACCGGCCTGCGGCCGAACACTTGGCAAACACAGAGGTAAGAAATTTCTTGTAGTTGGTGACCAGGTTTGCCCACATCTCAGGAGGGATTTTGGTCCACTCTTCTCTAAATCCTTAGGGTTTCTTGGCTGTCTCTTGGCAACTGAAAGTTTCAGCTCCCTCCATAAATATTCTATAGAATTAAGGTCTGGAGACTGACTCGGCCACTCCATTACCTTACATGGACGGGACCGTGTATTGTAAAATCTTGGATGAGAACATTCTTTCCTCAGCAAGAACACTGAAGATGGGTCTTTCAGCATCACAATGACCTAAAACATACCGCCAAGGCAACAAAGGAGTGACTCAAGAAAAAGCACATTAAGGTCATGGAGTGGCCTAGCCAGTCTCCAGACCTTAATCCTTTGGAAAATTTATGAAGGGAGCTGATATTTTGAGTTGCCAAGCGACAGCTAAAAACCTTAAGGATTTAGAGAAGATCTGTAAAGAAGAGTGGACCAAAATCTCTCCCGAGATGTGTGCAAACCTGGTCACTAAATACAAGAAACTTCTTACCTCTGTGCTTGCCAACAAGGGTTACTCCACCAAGTACTAAGTCATGTTTTGCTTGGAGATCAAATACTTATTTTACTCATTGAACTGCAACTCCATTTAAAACATTTGTATCATGTTTTTTTCTGGATTTTTGGTTGATAGTCTGTCTCTATCTATCTTTTAAAATACACCTATGATAAAAAATTATAGACCCTTCATTTCTTTGTAAGTGGGCAAACTTTCAAAATCTGCAGAAGATCAATTCGTTTTTTTCCCCACATATGTGCGCCCTACGTATGCATTCATCTCTGCGTGCAAGTACAGGAGGACGAGGGTGCGTTAAAATGTTTTTTTTTTTCAGTTTCTTTCATTTAATTATCACTTAAATTGCTGTCACAAGGAATGTAAACATCCGTTGTGACCGCAATAATCAGTGACAGGTACTCTTTATGAGGAGAGCACTTAAAAGCATCGGATCACACCAAGATTGGTGTGGCGAGGTGATCAAAGATGATCCGGTCTCTGATCATCTCTATTGTAAGCTGGCAAAACCGCTGGATCTGATGCGGGGCTCCCCGCCAGGATGGGAGAGTCCAGAGAGGCATCAGAGGGCGGTGTGAGGGGGGGGCACCCCTACCGCCGCCTGTGAAAGCAATCCAGTGGGTAACTAGGTGCTATGATTGCTTTTACTTTGTAGACCTTCGCCGGCTATAAAAAATACCAGCTGCAGCCATAACCCTGGTAGAACCACTTGCAGTCAATCACGTACATGTACATGATTTGTTGTGTATGGGGCTGTGTAGGTGCAGACCAGTCAGGATGCCCGTGCTGACCCGTGTCTACAGCTAAAAGTGCTTACAAGGGCATGTGAGCATCAGAACTGGACTATGGAGCAATGAAAGAAAATGGCCTGGTTTGATGAATCACATCATGAGGATGGCTCGGTGTGCGCACGTCACTTACCTGGTGAAGAAATGAACCAGAATGCAAGCTTGCAGAGGCAGTGTGGTCCATTTATGTGGATGTTACTTGGACACGTACCATCTACCTAAACATTGGTACTGACCATGTATACTCCCACATAGAAATGGTATTCCTGATGGCAGTTGCTTGTTTCAGCAGTATATTGCACCTTGCAAAAATGGTTTGAGGTACACAAAGAGTTTGCAGTATGGACTTGGCTGCCAAATTCTCCAGATCTCAATCTAATCAAGTATCTGTGGGATGTCATGGAAAAACAGGTATGATTCATGTAGGCCCCACCTTAAAACTTACAGGACTTAAAGGATCTGCTACTGACGGTTTGGTGCCAGATAGCACAGCAAACCTTCAGAGGTCTAGTGGCGTCCATGCCTAAGTGAGTCAGAGATGTTTTGGTGGAAAAAGGGGGACCTACACAACGTTAGGTGGGTAATTTTACATTTGTGGCTGATCATTGTGTGTGTGTGTGTGTATATATATATATATTTATATGTGTGTGTGTGTGTGTGTATATATATATATATATATATATATATATATATATATATATATATATACACACATACACGCACCATGTGTTGACACATGTAAAAATATTTTGGCAAATGCTTCTGAAGCTCATAATTATATGCATGTTAAAAAAAACTGCTTTGACCACATGAACACATACCTGAGTAAAGCTCTCTGTAACAGAACTGCGACCCCACAATGTGCTTGTGTGCTTCCGTTAGAATACCGCTTCCTTCAGTCTTGAACATAGATATCAGATATTCTAGCCGCCCCCATACAAAACTAGCCGATAATAGCTTGTATAAGATCTAGAACATTTATTGAACAAACTCACATCGAATATATACCCCACCAGGTGCCTGACCACATTATCCTATGGATCTGCTACTGACGGTTTGGTGCAGAAATACAATTAACATATCTAAGGAACAACCAACACAAACAGTATTCCACTTTCCCACTAGCAACCAATAGATAACAGTGCACCTCCTAGGGTAGGGGAGGAAGGAATTCCTGGATTTTAGGGCTAAATTGGGAATTCACCACACCAAGGAGATTTTTGCTTGGCTAGATAGAAGTAGTGGGCAATCCAGAGAAGGGATCTTTTTGTCTGACGTATGAAAATTGAGTTGCAAGGATCTGGGGTGGAACTGAGCGAAGGGGAACTGCCTCAAAGGAGGCCACAATGAGGCCTAGAACCTTCATGTACAAGCAAGTCAAGGGATGCCTGGTTGACAAGAGAGTTGTCCTTGGAACATTGGAAGGTAAGATGAACTAATGTCTTTTTTCAACCTATGTAAGACAATGGTTGAGGTGTCTTTCAACAGGTGGTGTTCCAGCAATCTCGTGACATGGATGCCCTGAGTTCCTAGCAGTGCCAGGAACAGAGCTAGCACCTTTGTGAAGGCCTCTAAAGGGGAGAGTGACAAAATTAAAACATTGGTCTCTCACAGCAAAGCATAGAAAGTGGGGGGTGAGAAATATGGGAATGTGAAGACAGGCATCTTGGATGTCCACTGATGCTAAACGTTCCCCTGATATAAGAGAAGCAACGACAGGTTCTGTGGACTCGATGTGAACTCAATGTGAAATTTGGGAATAGGCAAGTATCTATTCAGGGGTTTTAAGTCCAAAATGGGGTGAATGCCTTTGTTCAGTTTTGGGACCGTGAATAGGTTTGAGTAAAACCTTTTAAACGTTTCTTCTGCAGGGACTTGAGAAGAGGTAGCAGCTGTAGTAGCAGTAGGCTTAGGCTGTTTTTTGTGGGGTAGAAGTACTTCCTTGCAGTAACTTCCTTGATAAATGTATCAAGGGACTCAACAAACAGGCATTGACCATTGAAGGGCACGCATAATAGATGCCTTTTACATGCACTCAGCAAACCAAACCTTTAACCACAAAATTCTACACATTTACACAGAAAAGACTGGTATATTAGATTCTCCAGAGTAGCAACACAAAATAGCAGTGCCAAAGCCATGCAGTTGTTCCAAAAGAACAAGTTTCTCAAACACAGGACTGTGTTCAGTACACAGCACACAATACCGCAGTGTTGGCAGAGTCAGGCCTGATCTCTGCTAGCGCTAGCAGTTAAATATTTTTGTAGCTGTTCAAACAGTCTCCAACAACTGGGTGGCTTTTTACCTGCGAGTCTCACTAGGTACCTAGAAATTTATTGGGCAAAATGTCCAAACAGAGGTACACTGGTGAAGAGGCCTACATGATGCTTAGCATGGCAGATGAGAGTGATGGGGAAGCCTCACTGTCAGAATCAGGCTCAGTATTCAAACCTGTAGATAGCAGCAGCACCCTGACAGATAGCTCTGACGAGGGAGTAGTGGTCTTTACCAAGGTCAGGCGTACCCGGCCCCGTTTCCAGGTTGCAGCAGTGTCAGTTCTAGTGCTGCTCACCCTACTGGTGAACTGACGAGCACCAGCAGCCTAGTATGTCCTGGTCGTAGACAAACCAGCACTGCAGTAACACTTCAGGATGTGGCCAGTCCCATAAGTGCAGTTCAAGCTGGTGCAATGCCTAGCACAAGCAGTGTCCCTCAGCCACCTAGAATTCAAAGACAGGCCTGTAGAGCCCATAGTGTCCTTCCTGGTGTGCTTGCAAATCCTGATTGGGAGTCCACTTCTGCAGCGCCTGTACTTCCCCCATTCACTGGCCAACCCGGAATTCAGGTGGAAACACAGATTTTTCTCCCCTTCTTTTTTATATGCTGTTTTTCACGGAAGATCTGCACAGATTTACTGTGGACCAAAGTAGTTTATAAGCTGATCAATTTATCGCCGCAAACTCAAATTTCACCCTTGCCAGTAAATTTGCATAGAAATGTATCACTGTTTCCAAATTTGGAACCTTTTTGAGCCTATCCCTGATCATGGGCATTACTAAAAAGAGTGAGTTGCAGTCATATTGGTCCACTGACCCAATTCCTCATATGCCCGTGTTCTCTGCTGCCATGGCCAGGACTATATACGAGCATATCTTGCGGTTCATGCATTTCAATGACAATGAACTCTGTCGTCCTAGAGGTAGATTTACGAGCCTTTAACAAGGTAGGGATGACCGCCTGTGGAAGACCTCTATCCCTCAAGACCTGGCTTTCAACAGCCATGCCGTTAAAGCCAGAGACTGTAAAGCAAGATGGAAGATCGGTCCTTGAGACAGAAGATCGTCTCGCAGCGGAAGCCGCCAGGGAGGTTCGACGACCATCTGAACGATGTCCGCATACCAGGACAGCCGTGGCCAGTCCAGGGGCACCAGAATGACTGACATCCGTTCCGACGCCAACCTGCAGAGGAACCTGGACAACAGTTGAATCGGAGGAAAGGCAAACAACAGCCGATATCGGTGCCAAGGCACCACCAACGCCTCCGCGGCATCGCAAGTTCTGGCCATGAATCTTTCCACCTTTTTGTTGAGATGGGACGCAAACAGATCCACGTCCGGAGTCCCCCACCGGGCTCACAGGAGGTGAAATACCTCTGGATGTAGGAACCATTCCCCCTGGTCCAAAGTCAGGTGACTCAGATAGTCCGCCTGCCAGTTTTCCACACCCGGAATGTGAACAGCCAAGATCGCCGGGATGTGCGATTCGGCCCAAGACAGGATCTTGGCCACTTCCTTGGCCGCCCAGGCACTCTTGGTGCCCCCTTGGTGATTGATATAAGCCACAGCTGTGGCATTGTCCGTCTGTACCCGGACCGGACACCCTTGAAGCAGAGACGACCAACGGAACAGACATAGCTTGATCGATCGGAGCTCCAAGATGTTTATCGGCACTGAAGTCTCCACCACCAACCACGTCCCCTGGGCACAAAGTGCGCCCAGAACTCCTCCCCAGCCCGACAGGCTGGCATCCGTGGTGAGGATCGTCCACAGCAGAGGCCCTGCGTCAAGGCCGGCAACCAGAGATACCACAGACATCCGACTGAACCGGAAGACTCAAAGAAATCCTCCTGTCCAAGAACTGAGGCGTCCTGTCCCACCTGTCCAGGATCTTTGCTTGCAGAGTCCTGGTGTGAAATTGAGCAAACGGGACTGCTTCAAAACCTGCTTGGACAACCAGGGTTCCTGAAAACAACGCAGACGTCCCCCTACCCTGACAACGGGTGAGGTCGTCCCTTCAGGAAGAGGTGGACTGGGTCGCCGAGCCAGACTGACTGGTTTATGGCTTGCCCGAACACGGTTTCTTGTGGCCGCCGGAAGGGTCTACCCTTATCCTGCGCCCCGAAAGGAACTACGCTGAGTCTTGAAAGAGGGCCCCCACCGCGTGCGGGAGGGCTTACCCTTAGTGACCTGGGGCAACAGAGTACTCTTCCACCCCGTGAGCCCCTTAATAAACTCATCCAGAGTATCCCCAAAAAGACGACTCCCCACATAGGGGACCTCAGACACCGTCTTTTTGGACGCGTGGTCAGCCGACCAGCTTTTTAACCAGGTAATGCGGTGGATCGCGACCCCGACTGCATACAACCGGGGCGACTAACGGAGCCTCGTCCAATGCCGCGTCACACAAGTACATCCCAGTCTGGATGATCTGATTCACCATGGCAAGGGCAGTCGGAGAGGCCGACTCCGCCACCAAAGTGCTGCGAAGGACCTTGGACCATGCCGCGAGAGCCTGAGAGGCCATCACTGAGGCAAACACAGGTTTTAACAGGAAACCCGCCACCAGATAAATGTGGCGGGTGAGCGCCTCCACACGCCTATACGCCGGATCCCTGAATACTGGGGAATCCTCTACTGGCATAAACGTGGACTTATTCAGCCTAGACACAGTGTGATCCACTTTTGGGGACACCGTCCAACGTTTGTCCACAGCCTACAAAAAGGGATAGCGGAGGAAAAAACGTTTAGGCACCACCAACATATGCTTAATGCGCCGCCACTGGTCATTCACAATCTCGTGAAATTCCTCAGGGCAGGGAAAAACCTGACCTGACTTCTGGGGTCTTCGGAACCCGAAAGCGGACCGCTTACTTGACTGAGCTGGCTCATGTCAAGATTGAGAGTTTCTTTAATGGCACTAATGAGAGCATTCATCACAACGCTTTCTCGTGCTACCGAGGAGGAAGATTCCTCCTCCTCCTCCTCCCCCTCAGAAGCGGAGGACGGGGACCCCTCAGGAGGGCCATCGTCCATGGCAACCAATTCGGGCTCAGAGTCAGAGGACTGGGAGGGCACAGGATGTTTTTTGGAGGAGCGTTCCAACATCAGCAGATCCACCTTGGACACCAAAGTCGCAAGAGCAGCAGATATAGAGGCCATGGAAGAGGTTTCAGGGGAACCTGAAGCCTCCACCAGGTCTGCAGGGAATTTGTTGTCCTGGGAGTCCATATTTGCCAAAGAAATTAAAAGGGACGCTGGCCCTTTAAATTGGCGGTTCCCGCGGACCCCCCGCAATCTGCACTGACTGAAAGAGCCCCTTCAGAAAACCCACTAGCCACAAATAAAAATCGTTTTTTCAGAAAAATGGCAGAAGGATGAGCAAAAATCCCCCAGCCTGTCAGTACTTGCCACCAGCGTGTTCTCTAAGGAGATGTGTGAAGAAGGAGGAAGTGACCTCACGCCTCTAGAGGCCCAGCCCTCGAGCCCAGACAAAAGGTGCCTATGGAAACTCTATGTAAAAGGACACAGGGAAAATGGCCGCTTTCTCTTAATAGGCATGTGCCCACATCCAAGATGGCGCCCGATCTGGATTTTTTGCAGTATCATAAAATGGCTGCTGCCCTTACACAGAGCCCAATGATCTGCCCACATTAAACATGGCGGCCGCTCCAAATGGCGGCAAAATAAGCGTCTACACGCATTCTGACTACCACAAGGGACCTCAGGGGGACCCTCAGAGCATTGGAGCCCCCCAAGTACTAAAAGTACCCCATACAGCGCCCTCAGCAGGGACAGGGAGGGAGGGAAATAACCCTAAGCCGGCCAGAAGGGGGATCCCACAGAGACCACCCGCCCTGCTATCCCCTAAGAGTGGTCCCACAAACCCCCCAAAAGGCCCCAGGGACAAGGGAGTATCAGTACTCACCAGTCCAGGAAGCGGGCAGCGTTCTGATATGGGAGACCTCCCACCCTAAGTGGGGGTGCCGTCAGCCAAGGAGGGATGCTGGCAACACACGGGCATTACGGGTTTAGACACCCTCAGCGAAGACGCAGCTCAGCAGGCTTGTCCCCATTCCGAGGGGCACTGTCGTTTCGAGGCCTGGGCGTAAAAGTAACCTGCGACGCTCGTTGGCAGGCTGGGACTCCAAAAGGATCTATATTACCCAGTACGAGGCCCAGCTCTGCAGTCACTTGTAGTCCTCCAGAAAAGAATCCCCGACTAACTAGTGATAGTGAGAGAAATAAAAATCTATTGTGCAAAGAAAAAACACATAATTTGAGAAAAAAATATAAAGAAAACCGAGACACTGGGTCCCGGCCAGGAAGACCTAACCTGCTCCTAAGCTAGGCAGCATAAAACTGAGATAATATCAGATTGGGTTCAGGATAATGGCTGAGGGATGGCCACCTAGTGGCATGCCGAGGTATAAAAGTTTTTTTGTATTAACCTAATAATCAATAATCTGCCTAGCCTTGCTCCTGCAGAGGGCGCCATTACCCATTAGTGAAGGCTAATACATCGGGCGGCGACTGTCAGAGGACGTAAGAGAAATATTGTCGTTATATTGATTTTATTTTCTGTTCTTACTGTACTTTAGAATATACTACTATAATGTAATGTTTTGTTGTTACTGTTTTTCATTGTTAAGCATAGTTTGTTTTGCAGCTACCACCATTCCATTGTTTTACTGCACTCTATACAATTATACTGTAATCTTTTATTATTACTTTGTTTTACTGTTAACCATTGTTTGCTTTGCAAGTACGCCCATCAGCTTTAGCACTGATCTGTTTATTCTGACAGAAACAGTGTTTGCTTTCAGCATATACGTAAATCAATGATTGCAATGCTGTAGGAGGTGATTTCACCACCGCAGTTAAAAAAAAAAAAGAGCATATATATGGCGAAGCATAAGGGATGGGGTGGACACAGAGGGCGGATCTCGCCTATGCTGCATATGTTTGTTTTTTTTGCACTTTTCCTGGCACAGATTTCTTCATCTACATCGATCAATGTGAATGAAGGAATCTGTTATGTTCTTTTTTTTTTTTGGGCTGAACAAAAAAAATGAGCATTGCATGTATGCCCATCATTAAAAGTGGGTGGATGCTGGGAGGTCTAATAGTGGGCATACCACACATTTCTTAATCCACACCGATCTATGTGAATGGAGGAATCTGTAAAGTTCTCTTTTTTTGTTCAGCCCACAGATTGCATGGAAAAAAAAAAAAAAGAACATTACAATATATGCCCAATAAGGACCAGCAACGTACTAGTATGTCACTGGACTTTGTGGTTATAACGGGATGATGTCTGCAGGTTTAGGCATCATCTTTTTTTTCCAAGCCGGCAGTCGACCTTCATGTAAAAGCAATCCTAGCGGCTACTAGACTGCTTTTACAAGCAGTGGAAGGGAACCACAGCTTTTACAAACAGTGGAATGAAAGGGACAGTGTAAAAATTAAATAAAAAAGTAAAATAAATAATTAAAAAAATTAAAGCACTCCTGTCCCCCAGTGTTTGCGCGCAAACGCAAACGCAAGCATCGGTCTCGTGTCGTATGTAAACAGCAATTGTACCATGTATGTGAGGTATCACCATGAATGTCAGTTTGAGGGCAGTAATTCTAGCAGTAGACCTAAACTGTAAATCCAAAGTGGTAACCTGTAAAGGCTTTTAAAAATGTACGTAATTTGTTGCTGCTGCACAGGTGTGCGCAATTTTAAAGCATGTTTAAAGTTATGTTTGGAATCTATGTACTTGGTCAAAGATCATCTTTTATATCTTACCAAACAATTGTGTTTTTGTGCATTCAATTTCAAAAAAGTGTTTTTTCCCCCCAAAAAATTGCGTTTGGAAAACTCGCTGCACAAATAGTGTGTGACAAAATAAATTGCAACACCCACCATTTTATTTTGTAGGACCTCTGCTTTAAAAAAATATATATAATGTTTTGGGGTTCAAAGTAATTTTCTAGTGAAACAAAATGGGAATTTTGACTTACCGTAAAATCCATTTCTCTGATGTTTATTGATGAACAGTTTCTGGTATTCAAAACCATTGGGTTATCCTGCCCCCTACAGGAGTGGGACATTAGGCAGAAAAGAATTCTGGCTACACCCATGGGCAGTCCCAGGGGGGTATACTCCCTCTTTCTACTATAGCCACTCAGATTTGTTTACAAGCAGTGTCAGGAGAATTATAACTCCACAGAGGGGTGGGTGCTGTGTCCGTCAAACATCAGAGAAATGGATTTTACGGTAAATCAAAAAACCCTTTTTCTCTTTTGTTCATTGATGGTCACAGCTTCTGATATTCATAAACATTGGGACGTCCCAAAGCACTGTTAAACATGAGGGGTGGGAACAACAAAAAAAAATTCCCAAGGCTAAACATTACCCAACCAGGCAACAGGAGCTCAACCAAGCAACTTTGAGCCCACCTAAAAAAAAGACAATACGACCTCAAATATGATCAGGTCCTCCTAAATTGCAGCCTACAAACTCTTGCGGCCAAAGAAAGCATCCGCAGATGGCAACACATCCACTTTATAAAACTTTGTTAAAGTGTTCACCGACGACCACGTGGCCGCCTTGCAAACCTGCGTCACTGACACCTGATGACAGAAGCCCCAGGAGGCACTAAGCGCCCTAGTAGAGTGTGCCTTGACAAGGAAAAGAGAAACCTGACCCCTGATGGAATAGGCCTGAACCACCATCTGTCTAATTCATCTGGAAATGGTCGAAGAGGAAGTGAACAACCCTTTTTGAGGTCCATCCGTGAGCACAAATAGAGAGCCTGACTTCGTGAAAGACTCTGTAGCTGCCAGGTACACCCTAATTGCCTGGACCACATCCAAGGCATGCAAAGCAATTTGCTTCAGATGTTTAGGCCTGGGACACAGAGAAGGCAACACAACATCTTCATTCAAATAAAAATCAGAGACAACCTTTAGAAGGAACTACGGACAGGGATGAAGAACCACCTTATCCCTGTGAATCACCAGATAAGGTGAACGACAGGATAACGTAGCCAGTTCAGACACTCTGCGCGTAGGGGTGATAGCCAACAAAAAGGCCACCTTCTGGGGCAGCATAAGCAGGGGATTCTCCTGAATATTTTCAAAGGGAGGCTTCTGTATGGCTGAAGGCACCAAATTGATATTCCAAGGCGGCAACAGAGCCTGCACTGGAGGGACCAAATGTCAAACACTCTGAAGAAAGGTACGCACCAGGGGGTGTGTGGCCAAAGGTCGTTGGATTAAGATCGCCAAAGCTGACACCTGGCCTTTGATGGTACTGAAGGCCAACTTCTTGGGTTCAACCCCTCATTGAAGGAAGGTAAGGATCCAAGCTACTGAGAAGGAGCGAGGGTGAACCCCAAGCGATTCACACCATGCAATGTACGTCTTCCACATACAATGGTGGATCTACCTAGAAGTAGATTTCCTAGCTTTCAACAGTGTAACGAATCACTGATTCAGATAAACCCCTATCCTTCAGCACCTGGCATTCAGCAGCCAAGCTGTCAAAGCCAGCGACTGTAAAGCAGGATGGAAGATCAGTCCTTGGGAAGCAGATTTTCCCTAAAAGGAAGCTTTCAAGGAACCTTGGCGACCAGCCACACCAGATCGGCGTACCAAGCCCAACGAGGCCAGTCAGGAGCCACTAAGATGACAGCAATCCCTTCTGCCTCAATCCTGCATAGGAGGTATTGGCAGAAGCTTGAGAGGAGGCAAGGCGTAAATCAGCCCATACTGACCCCACGGGTCCACCAGCGCATCTGTGGTGACCGCCAGAGGATCCCTTGACTGAGCCACAAACCTCTGCGCCTTTCTGTTGAGCCGAGACACCAACAGATCCACCTTGGGGGGTACCCCACCAGAGACGCAGCTGATGAAACACCTCCGGATGAATGGACCACTCCCCTTGGTCCAACGCCTGCAGACTAAGGTAATCTGCCTGCCAATTTTCCACCCCAGGAACATGTACGGCAGAGAGGGCTGAAACGAATCATTCTGCCCACCTTGGAATGCCGGCGGCCTCACTAAGGGGGCACTTCTTGTGCCCCCTTAGTGATTGACATAAGCCACGGCTGTTGAATTGTCCGATTGAATGCGCACTGGACAACCTGAAGACAATCCGTCCAATGATCAAGGCACAGTCTGATCGCTCGGAGTTCCAAGACATTGATCGGTAGTCTGGCATCCGTGGTGAGCACTGTCCAATACAAGGGAGAGGAAGGATTTTCCCAACCAAAGCGACGGAGAACAAAGCCACCATATCAGGGACTCCCCCGTTCCCCGACTTAAGCCGGATTTGATTGTCCAGAGACTGCGGAGTCTTGTCCCATTTGGTCAGAACCTCCCTTTGCAGGGACCTCGTATGGAACTGTGCAAACGGAACCGCCTCGAACGTAGACACCATCAGGCCCAGCACCCGCATGCAAGCCAAGAGGGACGACCATCTGTTGGGACAGCAAGAGGCGAATTGCAGCCTGCAATTTCTGCAGTTTGTCCAGAGGAAGGAGCCCTTTGGCTAAGGCCGAGTCCAGAGTCAGGCCCAGATAGTCTAGCTTCGTGGACGAAGCCAGAGCAGACGTCTGAAAATTCTGAATCCAGTCGAACTCCCGAAGAGTTCGTATTGTGATCTCCAGGTTTTCCACCAGAGTAGAGGGAGACTTGGGTTTGCATCATCCAAGTAGCCCAGTACCACGATCTTCCGTCGGCATAGCAAAGCTAGCACCAGGGCTAACAATTTTGTGAAGACCCGAGGAGCAAAGAGAGACCAAAGGGCAATGCCACAAACTGATAATGCTCCTCTCTCCCACATCAAAGCGGAGCAAACACTGGTGACTGGCACATATTGGAATGTGAAGGTAGGCATCTTTGATATCGATAGAGGCGAGGAAATCTCCCTGACGCAGGGATGCCACCACTGTTCCAATGGATTCCATTCTTAACTTACCCGCACAAAGCAGTTGAGCACCTTGAGGTCCAGGAATGGAGGCACTTTGCCTCCCTTCCTGGGGACTGTGAACAGGTTTGAGTAAAGACCCTGAAAAAGCTCTCAAGTCGGAACCAGGACAATCACCCCTTAAAGGAACAGATCTTGTACTGC
Source organism: Pelophylax lessonae (assembly GCF_965119305.1). Taxonomy (NCBI): domain Eukaryota; kingdom Metazoa; phylum Chordata; class Amphibia; order Anura; family Ranidae; genus Pelophylax; species Pelophylax lessonae. The sequence continues at coordinate 536,503,589 of NC_138770.1, read as the reverse complement.
CCCAAACAGACCCTGTAAGCGGTCTTGGGACAGGCGTAAGTTGGAAGGAAAAACCTTGCCGGGGGACAAGAGCAAAACTCGATCTTGTAACCAGACCAAATGACTTTGTGGACCCACTTGTCTTGCACCAGGGAATTCCACGGATCCAGAAACCAGCAAAGCCACCCCCCATCCCCGATACGGGTGAGGGCGCACCTTCATGCTGAACAGGGCTCAAAATATAAAGTCCTGAGCTACTAGCCAGGCCTTAAGGGTTACTCGCCACCAGTTGCTCCACCCAACTCCTACCCTGCCCCGCCCCTAAACACGCCCTCATAAATGATCTCATGAAATTACACTGTTAAATGTTTTTGCATTAATGCAGAAGTTACAAAAATAATTAACAACGTTTTCAGTGCCCATCAGTGCAGCCCCATCAGTGCCCATCAAGGGTCTGGAGGGCGGGGGGCTTAAGAGCACTGGGGAGGGGGGGCTGAAGAGCACTGGGGGGGCTGGAGAGGGGGGGGGGGGGCTGAAGAGCACTGGGGGGCTAGAGAGGGGGGGGCTGAAGAGCACTGGGAGGGCTGAAGAGGTGGGGGGCTGAAGAGCACTAAGGGGCTGGAGAGGGGGGGGGGCTGAAGAGCACTAAGGGGCTGGAGAGGGCGGGGGGGCTGTACAGGACAAATAAGTTGTATAGGAGGGGGATGGGGGGCTGCATATAGATGAATTGATCTTTCCATTTTCCTCCTGCAACCGCTGGATGCCTGCAGAGAGGAGAATCGGGCATCCAGTGGCTGCAGGAGGAATATGGAAAGATCAATTCCTCTATATGCCGCCCCACCGTTCCTCCTATCCAGTCACACAGGGAGGCTGCTCAATCCTTGGGCACTCACCTTCTTCCAGCCCCCGCGAGCAGTGCAGCACAGACCGAGAGCAGCTGCCTTAACATGAGGAGATGATCGGCGTGAGTACCGGCTTGACACCCCCCATTGGTATGTCACTGCTGGCCGGATAATGACAGAGCATGGATCATCCCACTGTAAAAGCTTTAATTGTAATTGCTGGGCGCCCGCTGACACACACAGTCCCTGCTCCTAGCCCGGCCTCTTTTATAGACGTCACACGTCCTGGTTGGTCAGGTGTTCTGTCTATCAAAGCCGGGCCAGGAGGCGGGACTGTGTGTGTCGGTGAGCGCCCGGCAATTACAATTAAAGCTATTACAGTTGGATGATCCGCGCTGTGTCATTATCCACTGGCTTTCCTCTCCTCTCTTTCCCTGAGCGGCTCCCGGAGCTCGCCCTACATGATTTTCCACTCGCAAAAAGCGAGCAGGCCAGTGGAAAATTTGAGGGCTGATGCTGAAGAAGCCTTGTCTGGAAAAGCCCGATCTTCGCTTGCCAGACCAGGTTCGTTTGGATCCTCCTGAAGAGGCCCTGAAAGGCTTTGAGCCCTTGTCAGTCGACCCTGAGGGATGAAAAATCTTCTTATGAGCTGAGAAGGAAGGCCCACGTTTGCGACGAAGTTCCTTGCCCTTAGTAGCCTGCGGAAGAAAAGTACTCTTTCCCCTGTGAGACCTTTAATGATGTCATCCAGGGTAGCTCCAAACAGGCGATCTCCTTGGAAAGGAAGATAAGCAAGGCCTTTTTTGAAGTCTGATCCGTAGACCGGCACTTGAGCCTCCTGGGGAGGCATATCCATGGAGAGAGGCACAGACCTCTACAGACTAGACAATGGCAGCCTGACTGCCTTTAGGTATTGGGATGAAATATTTTACCCCATTGAGATCTGATGTGTTTTGAAAGTGTTCCGTTAATTTTTTTGAGCAGTGTAGATACACAATGGTATATGGGATAAGAGTAATTAATTATAAGTGATTGCCTTGTAGTTCTGATTCCCCTCAGCAATGAGCATGTGCAGCAGTCATCTTAGATGGTCAGATTATATATAGAGGGACTACAAACAAAAGACACAATTTTCTTTTCACCATGTGACAGCTCATTTTCTTCACTTCCTTTGACTTTTTTTTTTACCTCCGATGAAGCTCTATTTGAAGAGTAAAACATGTTAGGTTTGGGTGATTTTATTTTGGGAGTACCTTGACTTTAACCACTTAACGACCAGCCACGTAGACCTACGTCGGCTGACTTTAGGTGGTTGTACCGGGGTGATGCCTCTAGCTAGAGGTACAGGTTTTTTAGAGCTGGCGGTCGGCTTTACGGCGGTAATGACCGATGCGGCTCCGCCGGCTGGATGGAGTCCCGATCAAAGCAAGATGCGGCTTCGATCGGGTCTCTGACGACGTAACCCGGAGGCAGCGTCCATGACGTCAAATCCGGGTTACTCGGCTGCTAAAGGCACTGGATTTAAAAAGTGAATGTATTCAAAAATGCAGTTTTCGGTGTTTTGAATACATGGAAGTGTAGTGGAGGGGTCTAGGGTCTTTTAGACCCCCAATACCTCCATAAAGAGTACCTGTCACTGCCTATTGCTGTCACAAGGGATGTTTACATTGCTTGTGACAGCAATAAAAGTGATCAGATTTTTTTTTTTAAAAAAAACCTGTGCTAAAATTAAAATAAATAAAATAGAGAAAAAAAAATAGTTTTTAGCCACCCCTGTCGCCCTGAGCTCGCGCATGAAAGAAAACGTATACGGAAGTTGCGCCGAAAATGAAATCGCTGTTCAAACCCCACGTGAGGTATCGCCGTGATCGCCAGTGCGAGAGCAATAATTAAAAAAAAAGAGCTACACTCTAACTCTAAACTGGCAACTGTTAAAAATTTTAAAAGCGTCGCCTATGGAGATTTTTATTGACCGTAGTTTGCTGCCATTCTGCGGGTGTGCGCAATTTTAAACCGTAACATTTGGGTATCTATTTACTCGGCGTGACATCTTTCACAATATACAAAAAAAATGGGCTAACTTTACTGTTTAGTTTTTTTTAAATGCAGTGAAATGTGATTTTTACAAAAAAACTGAATTTTTGTAAAATCTTACCTGTAAAATTCCTTTCTCTGAGTCCTCCGACAGTCGCCGCCACTTCATATTCGTCACTATGGGGTTAATGACCTTTGCTCCGTAGGAGTAGCTAGGCAACAGAATATGTCAATATTAAAGCTTTTAACATATCCCACCCTCAGGGGGTGGTCCCCTCAGTCAATACCCTCCTACTTCCTGTATCCATACCTCAGTTTCAGTGGAATAGCAGTAGAGTATACAACCAAACCCCAAAAGAGGGGCGGGGGCGGCGACTGTCGGAGGACTCAGAGAAAGGAATTTTACAGGTAAGATTTTACAAAAATTCAGTTTTCTCTTACGTCCTCCGACAGTCGCCGCCACTTCATATTCGTCACTATGGGGACGTCCCAAAGCAGTGCAAACATGAGGGGTGGGAAACGCAGCCGCGCCTAAGGCAACGCCGTCTCCACATCAGAGAAAGGAACCTTACCAAAGGAAGGAAACCAGCTGGGTAGCATGAAAAAAAACTTGCTCAACAGGAGCAACAACCCAGGAAAAAAACAAATAACCTAGGGATAAAAATATATCCCAAACAGCCAAGGGCCCAAAACAAGGGACCCTAAAGAACTGCCGCACTAAGAACCTTGCGGTCAAAGGAAGCATCTGCCGATGCCTGAACATCCACCTTGTAGAACTTTGAGAAGGTGTGAACAGACGACCAAGTCGCCGCCTTACACACCTGGGCTACAGAAGCCCGATGATGACAGGCCCAAGACGTACTCAGAGATCTGGTAGAGTGCGCCTTCACAGGCATAGGAGGAACTTTTCCCTTCAAAGCATATGCCTGTTCAATGGTCTGTCCGATCCATTTGGCGATGGTAGAAGCCGACGCCGCCATGCCCTTCCGAGGACCCTCTGGAAGAACAAATAAGGAATCTGACTTGCAAAAAGATTCAGTCGATTTCAGGTAAACCCTGATCGCCCGAACAACATCCAGGGAGTGCAAATCCACCTCCTTCGGATGTTTGGGCTTCGCGCAAAGCGAAGGCAAGACAATGTCCTCATTGAGATGAAATTCCGAAATCCTCTTCGGAAGAAAAGAAGGGTTAGGTCGCAAGACCACCTTATCCAAGTGAACGAACAGATACGGAGACCTGCAGGACAAGGCTGCCAGCTCCGACACCCTGCGAGCCGAAGTGATTGCCACCAAAAAGGCGACCTTTTGGACAACATAGGCAACGAGATCCTCCTGATCTGTTCAAAAGGAGCATGTTGTAACACGGACAGAACAAGATTCAAGTCCCAAGGAGGCAGAGGTTCCCTCCTAGGAGGGACCAGATGTCGCACCCCTTGAACAAAAGTGCTAACCAAGGAGTTAGACGCCACAGGACGTTGAAAAAGAACGGCCAATGCAGATACCTGACCCTTGATCGTAGCCAGCGCCAAACGCTGGTCAACACCCGTTTGAAGGAAGGACAACACCCTAGACACCGAGTACGTGCGAGGTGAATACCCCCTGGACTCCCACCAGGCAAAATAGGCCTTCCAAGTACGGTAATAGACCTTCCCCGAGCAAGACTTCCTCGCGTTGATCAAAGTGTGAATGACCTCAGGGGAGAGACCCCTATCCTTCAGGACCTCGGTTTCAACAGCCAGGCCGTCAAAGCCAGCGACTGTAAACTCGAAGAGGCAGACGCCACGGCGCGTCGATCGCCAGATTTACGAGGTCCGCGTACTAGGACCGGCGAGGCCAGTCCGGTGCCACAAGAATCACCGCGTGCGGTTCCGAGTTTAACCTGCGAAGGAACCTGGACAGCAGTTGAATCGGTGGAAATGCGTACATCAGTCGGTACTGATGCCACGGAGCTACCAACGCATCCGTCCGAGGATCACGGGTCCTTGCCACGAACCTTCCCACCTTGTTGTTCAGACGAGACGCGAACAGGTCCACCTCCGGAAGACCCCACTTCGCGCACAACATCTGGAAGACATCCGGGTGAAGGGACCATTCCCCCTGGTCCAGGGTCTGGCGACTCAGATAATCCGCCTGCCAGTTCTCCACCCCCGGAATGTGAACCGCTGTTATTGCCGGGACGTGCGTCTCGGCCCAAGACAGAATGTCGGCCACCTCCCGAGCCGCTCGGGCACTCCTGGTGCCCCCTTGGTGGTTGATGTAGGCCACCGCTGTGGCATTGTCCGTCTGCACCCGAACCGGACGGCCCCGCAGCCTGTCCGTCCAACGTCGAAGGCAGAGATTTATCGCTCGCAATTCCAGAATGTTGACCGGGAGGGAGGATTCCTCCTCCGACCAAGTTCCCTGGGCGGACAGAACGCCCAGAACACCACCCCAGCCCGACAGGCTGGAATCCGTGGTGATCACCGTCCATGAGAGAGGACGAAAAGACTTGCCCCCCGACACCGTCGGGGACTGGAGCCACCACAGAAGATCCCTTCTGGTGCGATGACTCAATGAAATCTGGAGTTCTAGAGATTGCGGTCGCCCGTCCCACCTGGACAGGATCTCCGCTTGGAGACCCCGCGTGTGAAACTGGGCGAAGGGAATCGCCTCGAAGGCCGAGACCATCAATCCCAGGCTCCGCATGCACGTCCGGAGGGACGAGCACGGAACGTCCCGGAGGGACCTGACTTCCTCCTGAAGAGTCCTGAGTTTGTCGTCCGGTAGGAAGACCTTCGCCTGGACCGAGTCCAGGATCATTCCCAGGTAGGGAAGACGAACCGACGGGCACAGCGTCGATTTTGGAAAATTTATCGTCCAACCAAACTCCTGAAGAGTCTGCGTCGTGACGGACAGGTCCTTCACCAGACCCTGGCTGGTCGCAGACCGAACCAGAATGTCGTCCAGATACCCCAGGACAGAGATGCCCTGGGCTCTCAACAAAGCCAGAACCGGTGCAAGCACCTTGGTGAATACCCGTGGAGCCGAAGCGAGACCAAAAGGTAACGCCACGAATTGGTAGTGATCCTCCGCAATGGAGAATCGAAGGTACCTCTGGTGACCCTCGAAAATCGGGATGTGAAGGTACGCATCCTTCAAGTCGATGGAGGCCATGAATTCCCCCGGAACCAGGGCAGCCACCACCGACCGCAGGGATTCAATGCGGAACTTGCGAAACCCGCACAAAGCGGCTCAGAGCTTTCAAGTCCAGAATTGGACGTACCTTGCCCTCCTTCCTGGGCACGGTGAACAGATTGGAATAGAACCCCCGAAATCTGTCCCGATAAGGCACCGGAACCACCACTCCCTGAGCCCGCAGGTCCCGCACCGCCAGGTGCAGATCCTGCAAATGCTCCGGAGACAGTTGAAGATTTGAGGGAAAAAATCTGCTCTCCGGCCGAGAAACTCGATCTTGTAGCCAGACCGAACGATTTCCTGAACCCACCTGTCCCGAACACGGGCCAGCCAAGGTTGAAGAAAACCGAGCAAGCGTCCCCCCACCCCAGAACTGGGTGAGGGCGCCCCTTCAGGCCGCATTGTTATGGGCAGCGGATCCGGACTGGCCGGACTTCTGCTTACCTGTCCACGTCTTCTTTTGGGAGCCTTGACCTTTGAATGGCTTGCCCTTATAGTGCGACCGAAAGGCACGAAAGGACCCCTGAGAGGGCCGAAAAGAGGCATGCTTCTTACCTCGAGCGCCCTTAGCCTTGTGGGATTGGGGCAAGAGCGTGCTCTTACCACCCGTGATCCCCTTTATCAGTGTATCCAAGGACTCGCCAAAAAGGCGAGATCCATCATAGGGCAGATTGGATAAGGTCTTGCGCGAAGATTGGTCCACAGACCAACACTTCAACCAAACCAGGCGGCGAGACAACACCGCCACACTGTGCACACGTGCAGCCAACGGTACCATATCCAAGTCCGCATCACACAAATACATGACACCCTGATGGATTTGATCCACCATGGCCAACGTCGCCGGTGGGGCAGAATCAGCCACCAGGGCGCGTCTAAGCACCTGCGTCCAACTCGCGACAGCCTGAGCTGCCATAAGTGAAGCAAAAAGAGCTTTTAGCATAGAGCCAGTAATAGAATAAGTATGACGAGCAAGAGACTCCAGCCTCCTGTCCGTGGCATCCCGGAACACCGGGGCATCCTCTGCAGGAACCGCAGTGGACTTATTCAAAACCGCTATCGCGTGATCCACCGGAGGTGGCACACACCAACGCTCATCAGTAGCGGACGTGAAAGGATAACGCAGCTTGAACCTACTCGGCACCGCAAAAGGCTTGTGTATATTGCGCCATTGTTCCTTAACAGCGCGCTGAAAATCATCAGTGCAGGGAAAAACCTGCGATGTCTTGTGTCTTTTCTGCATCCCATAAGCGGCCAGGGCAGCAGGAGGACATGGTTCATCCTGTAAGCGCAGTGTCTGTTTGATAGAAGCAACCAATTCATCCATGAGTGCAAGCTCTTCAGATGAGCCAGGGGGAGAATTATCAACCCCTTCCAACTCTGCCTCCCCTTCAGACCCCACAAGATCCAGGGAGGAACGGGACCCCGATAAGGAGACCCCAGCCATGGCAGCCCCATCACCCTCACCCTCTGAATCAGAGGAAATTGAAACTCTGGGCCTTTTAGTGGATTGAGCAGCCACAAGCATTTGCACCTGAGCAGCAAGGTTAGCCACAACCGTAGCCAAATCACCCCCTGGGGGGGACACAGCAGTCCCTTGGCCTCCCACCAAGGTGGCAGGGAATTTGCTTTCCTGAGAATCCATGCCCCCAAGTATGTGGAAGAATAAAGGGTTAACTGCCCCTTTAAAAAGCGCGGCGAGCGCAGCCCACCGCACACACACACCAGCACAAGCCGACCCCCACAGGGAAAAAGCACAACTCAGGCAAGGATACAGGGATAGAGAGGTAAAAACCTGGAGAGACCGCTGCTGCTGCTGCCTCGATCGGTGCGCCCAGGGAAGAGGAAGTGATGTCACGCAGGGCGCTCTATTAAAGCCTATGGAAGGCTACAAAAAAATGGCCGCCTGCAGTGCTAACATGCGGCCGGAGCGAGCGCCGCCAAAATGGCGGCGTTTGGCGCCGAAACGCCGCTCCTCCACACACAGTGAAACCGCCAAAAACACATGCAGTAAAGTAAAATAATGGCGGACCGCCGCAGCGGTCGCCGCAAATGTGCATAACACGATACAATCATGCCCCGCAGCACACAGCCTGTCACACAGTTAAACACAGCACATAATCTGACACAGAACAGTGCAGCATAGCCCCCCTCCTTGCAGCCCACAGAATGCAGCCAAGCAGACAGGGAGACCAAACAATGTGAACAGAGGCAGGGTTTCACAGTCCCAGACTGACACCCCCCAAACAGACAGGTCCCCACACAGATACACTTACCTTCTAAATGGCATGGGGAACCCGCACAAGCGAACAAGCCACTGCACATGGGACAGGGAGAGTCGCAGTCAGGACGCAGGAGAATTGCGGTGCGAAACCGCATGGCGTCCAGTGAGGTAGCCACCTCACCATAGCATCCCTATATCGAACAGGGATGGGTCGTTCAGAGTGCCAGGAAAAGTACCTGACTGAACACTCGATGGCAGGCTGGGAAGCCACTGACCCACAACCTGCGAGCAGGGGAATCAGCCCGAGACCCAGCGCGCATGATCCTCTTCATCAGAAGACCTAACTAACGCTGACAAAAGTAACAGCTAAGTAAAGAGAGAGAAAAAAACTCAAATAAAATTAAAAAAAGAAGAGAAAGGCTGAGACAAAATGCCCCAGCATAGAGACATCCAGCTACTCCTGACAAGCTAGACATTGAAACTGAGGTATGGATACAGGAAGTAGGAGGGTATTGACTGAGGGGACCACCCCCTGGGGGTGGGATATGTTAAAAGCTTTAATATTGACATATTCTGTTGCCTAGCTACTCCTACGGAGCAAAGGTCATTAACCCCATAGTGACGAATATGAAGTGGCGGCGGCTGTCGGAGGACGTAAGAGAAAATGGCGTTTGAAAGACCGCTGCGCAAATACCGCGTGACAAAAAATATTGCAATGACCGCCATTTTATTCTCCAGAGTCTTTGCTAAAAATATATATATATTATATATATATATATATATATATAATGTTTGGGGAGTTGGTAGTTTTCTAGCAAAAAATACTAATTTTAACTTGTGAACCAAATGTGTCAAAAATGGGCTTTGGGCTAAAGTGCTTAATTTCATTTAGGTTCACGAGATTTATTTTTGTCCTGACACATTCTTTACCCCCCCCCCCTTTTCATTTTTGTGGAGTGAGATATGCCTTGTGTCAGTGCAGTCTTGATTATTAGAGAAGCTTTTTTGTGGATACGGTGAAATATAGGGCTTGTCTATCAGTGGATATTTGAGTCCACATGGATGAGTGTACCCGTATTACATAAAGAGATAGCCCACATCTTCAGTAAGAGAATTTACTAGAGAGATTGACTAGTATGCTTTCTCTTTTTCTGTTCATCTCAGTTTTATATGTGGCCAATAGATGGGAGGAGAGGCAGATGTATCCACATCTCCTTATACCAGTTGGTGAGTAGACCTTGTGTTTATACATCCTCTAAACAGCCTGAAACCTTTAAATTAATTGTAAGAGGAGATAAAAACTCTCATATTGTTTATATGTGTATATCAAGAGACATTCAACTTGGTAGATGCGAATATTACCACAGAACGTTGGTTCATATTTAGTGGAATTTAGTGGAACCTATAGGTATACCTGTTATTGTAAATCATAAAAAGGTATGTAAATTACCATAAGGGTTAAGTTTTAGATAAGTGGCCTTTTGTTGGGTAGGGAAGTGCACCCTCATCTGGTTCTGGTAAACTACAAAGGCAGAAAACCCCATAGGAAGAAAATGTCTGGATGGGACTAAACAACTTAAGACATCAGAAGGGTAAAATATATAGAAACTTTATCTGAAAACATGGTAACCAAAACTGTTAGAAAAATGTGACATGCACAATCAATATCTTTAGTTACAGAATGCTTCTATCAAAGGTCAGCATATACAGCATTGGGAGGAAGTATACTTCCCGGTATTGTAGACATCACAATTGTGAACAATATATATTTACGAGACTTTAGATCAATGACCTTTATTTTGAGGATCAGCACGCATTCTTAAATGTTACATTTGCAGTGAGAAACACTATAAAAATGCTATTACATGAGCATCTATTGTGAGCAAAGTCCTAAGTTTTCATACTGTTCATGTTATGATTTCCCCTTCTTCAATTAACCCGTGGTTAGTTTTCAGCCTCTTCTGACGAAGCTCTTCTCGGAAGTTATAGGAAAACAGTTCAGGATCCTTGTCGCACAGTTCTCGGTATGCACAGCATAAATCACCGAAATGTTTAATCGTCAGCTCGGTTGGTCGCAATGTTTGTTCAACATTAGCCAACATTAGAGTTTTGCTAGTGAGTTCTTTACGTTGGTCTTCTGGAAATAATAATCTACAAAATAAGTTTATAAAGAAAAGAACAAAAGATGTAAAACCTACATTAGTAGTTGTTTTGAAAGAAAAAAAACAAAAACAATTACAAACTTTGTGAATCTTTAGGCCCAAGTCAGACTTGAGATCCTGTCACTAGTGACAATATCCCAGCGTCAGGTTCCCTATACAAAGTTGAGAAAAACTGGATTTTTGACTTACCGTAAAATCCTTTTCTCTGAAGTTCATTGACAGATGCAGCTCCATATTCTTCTTGACCATTGGGTTATGCTGCCCCCTACAGGAGTAGGACACAAGGCAGGAAAAATCTTTATCACACCTATGGGGCAGTCCCTGCAGGCATACACCCACACACTCTGCTATAGGATTCAGTCTTGTTGCAAGCAGTGTTTAGAAGAAAAAAAAGAAACCCATCCCACTCATAATTAGAGGGGCGGGCGCTGCGTCTGTCAATGAACTTCAGAGAAAAGGATTTTACGGTAGGTCAAAAATCCAGTTTTCTCTATCGCTCATTGACTGATGCAGCTCCCTATTCTTCTTGACCATTGGGAAGTCCCAAAGCAGTATTTGCACGAGGGGTGGGAAAACAATGCAGAAAAGAATGTAATTCCCCAAAAGGCTAAATTTAGCCAACTAGTGAACATGGAGCTCAACCAGGAACAACTGAAGCGCACCTAGAAAAAACAAACCCTCAAAAGGAAAATGTTCTCTTTACACAGCAGCCTAAAAATCCTTGCAGCCAAAAGAACCCTCTGAAGATGCCAACACATCTACATTGTAGAATCTTGTGAACGTGTGCACAGACGACCAATTTGCCGCCTTGCAAACTTTCATTACGGACGCCTGATAGCGAAAAGCCCAAGAGGCACTCAGCGCCCTAGTAGAATGTGCCTTCACAGGGAAAGGCGAACCCAACCACTTTTTGAGGATGCACCTTCAGCGATTCACACCATGAGGTGTACGATTTCCACGTATGATGATAGATCTCCCTGGAAGTAGACTTTCTGGCCTTCAACGGTGTAGGAATCACAGAGTCAGGAAGACCCCTGTCCTATAATACCTGGCTTAACAGCCACGCTGTTAAAGCCAGCGGCTGTAAAGCAGGATGGAAGATAGGCCCCCTGAGAAAGCAGATCTTCCCTGAGAGGAATTCTCCAAGGAACATCGGCGACCAACCTTACCGGATCTGCTTACCAAGACCGATGAGGTCAGTCTGGGGCCACCAGAATGACCAGAATCCCTTCCACCTCCAGAAGCCTCAGCAGGAGTTTCAGCGGAGGGAACGCATGGATCAGCCGATAATGACCCCAAGGAGCCACCAGTGCGTCTGTGGAGTCGGCCAGAGGATCCTGCGACCTGTTTACAAACCTCTGAACTTTCTTGTTGAGTCGAGAAGCTAACAGGTCGACGTTGGGTGTCCCCCACCGGACACACAGGAGGTGAAACACCGGGTGCAGAGACCATTCCCCCTGATCCAACACCTGACGACTCCGGTAATCCGCCTGCCAGTTTTCCACACCTGGGATGTGCACTGCGGAAAGGGCTGGAAAAAAATTTCTGCCCATTTCAGGATCCCGGCCACCTCCCGGGCCGCCAAGACACTCTTGGTGCCCCCTTGATGATTTATGTAAGCCACAGCCGTGGCATTGTCCGATTGAATCTGGACTGGACAACCCTGTAAATGATTTATCCAGTGACTCAGGCAAAGCTTTATTGCTCTGAGTTCCAGAATATTGATTGGAAGTCTGGACTCTTCTACTGTCCAGGACCCCTGGACACACAGCTTCCCCAGCTGCACAGGCTGGCGTCCGTGGTTACCACAGCCCAATACAATGGGAGAAAGGACTTGCCTTGGCGTAGTTCTAACGAGCGAAGCCACCATAGAAGAGCAGTCTTTGTGTTGTGAATCAACCGAATCATAGTGTGCAAGGACTTTGAATCTTAGTTCCATTTCACAAGAATTTCCCTTTGTAAGGGTCTCGTGTGGAACTGAGCAACCGGACAGCTTTGAAGGTTGACACCATTAGACTTAAGGCTCGCATGCACTTCCACAGAGAGGACAGCTTGCTGGATAACAGGAAACAAATCGCCCCCTGCAACTTTTGCAGCTTGTCCGGGGGAATAAAAACACTTGCCCGAAGCGGAGTCACGAGTCAGGCCCAGATAATCCAGTTTTGAGGATGGTACCAGAGCAGATTTGTTGAAATTGATGTTCCAACCAAACTCTTGCAGAGTCTGTGTGGTGACTGTCAAGTCGCCCAACAGAACTGAATGTGAGTCTGCTCTTAAGAGATGATCATCCAGGTACCCCCAGTACTGCAATCCCCCTTTGTCGCAATAATGCAAATACCAGAGCCAACACTTTGGTGAAGACCTTGGGGGCGGAGGCAAGACTAAAGGGTAACGCCCAAATTGATAATGCTCCTCTCCTACAGCGAAGCCAAGAAAACGCTGGTGTCCAGCGTAAATGAGGATGTGTAAATTCGATGGAGGCCAAAAAGTCTCCTTGGTGTAGGGACGCCACTACTGTGCGAATGGACTCCATTCAAAACTTCTGTACCTGCACAAAGCGGTTCAGAGCCTTGAGGTCCAGGATTGGACGCACTTTGCCTTCTTTTCTGGGCACAGTGAACAGGTTTGAATAGAACCCCTGAAAGCGAGGGGGTCCCGCCTCTCCTAGATCCCTTAACCAATCTGGAGATGGGCGTAAATTAAACAGGAAGAACCTGTCCGACAATCGAGACCAGAATTTGATCTTGTAACCCAATCGGATCAGTTCATGGACCTATTTGTCTTAAATCAAGGAAGTCCATGGTTCCGGAAAGAAGCAAAGACATCCCCCTCACCAGATATGGATGAGGGTGTCCCTTCATGCAGACAGGGATTTGTAGGTCTGGATTAGCCTGCTCTCAGCTTACACGACCATGTCTTCTTGGAACCCCCAGAAGACCTAAATGGCTTAGATCCTTTTTCCTGCGTGCTGGAAGCACAAAAGGGCCGCCTGCAGGCTGTAAAATAAGGCCCCCATCTATTACGCGGTGACTTGCCCTTGGCGGATTAAGGAAGAAGAGTACTCTTCCTGCCTGTGAGTCCTTGGATTGATTCATCCAATGAGGATCCAAACAAACGGTCTCCTGTAAAGGGGAGATCTGATAGAGCCTTTTTTTGCAGCCTGATCCGCAGACCAGCTTTTTAGCCACACCATCCGTCTAATAGCTACCCCCACCGCGGACACTCTGGCTACAAGGGGGGGCGCATCTAGCGACGCATCACATATAAATAGTAGGACTTGGACCATTTGGCCTGTTAGCTCTGTCAGGCCCAAAGAGAGCTGTTCTGTTTCTAGGTCACTTTTCAGTAACTTTGCCCATTCCATTATGGTCTTGCACACCAAAGGGATCACGCTATCACATGTAAGTGGCTGGACAGAGACTCAATCCGTCTATCCACTGGGTCTGTAAAAACTGGGGACTCCTCCACCGGGACCGCAGTAGATTTGTTCAGTCTGGAAACAGGATGGTCCACCTTCGGTGCTACGGTCCATTTTGCGGATACCGCGTCCGCGAATGGGTAGCGCCTTTTAAAATGCTTCGGCACCATTAACATCTGTTTGATGCGCCCCCACTGTTCATTGACAATTTAGTCAAAAAGTTCCGGACAAGTTAAAACCTTGCCCAACTTCTGGGATTTGCAAGTGTAAAAAGACACCTGCGTCCCTGATGCTGCAGAAACATCCGCCATTTTTAGAGTTTCCCGCACTGGCACTACAAGTGCCTCCACAAGCACTTTCCTGCGCGGCTGCAGGCAAGGATATATCGCCCTCGCCACCTGAGTGCGATGACGCAGACCCCTCAGGGTGGCATGCGTTCGCGGCGGCCATATGTACCTCAAAATCTGAGGATGCAGGAGAGGAAGGGGAGGGCACAGGGTGCTTTTTACTAGTGGCTTTTTTTAAAACCAAATCCATTGACACCAGGTTTTCCAAAACTGCCGTTAAGGCAGACAGGAGTTGCGACCCAGAGGTCCCCGCAAACCGCAAGGAGGGGATCTGTAGGTAATTTGTTCCTGGGACTCCATATGAACCCTGGAATAACGCAGTGTCACTCTAGGAAAATTGCAAAAAAAAAAACGGACCACACCTCTGCACCAGCGGTACTACAAGTCCCAGCCACTAGCACTGCCAATAGCAGGGTGAGCGAGGAAGACCTACAGGGACCCCAGACATACCACCAATTGATATGGAGAACAGGATCGGTCTGCTGTGTAGAAAAACAATCTTCACAGGAAGAAGAAGTAACTGGGTCATTCACTAGAGCAAATAGAGTGTTTTTTTACTATGTAAAAGCATATAAAGACCAAAAAAAATGCTTTACTGTCAGTTAAAAAAAAAACACCAGGATTTAACAGATGCCATAAAATGACCCAAAAATTGGACAAGGCGATTTTATTTTTGCTGCAATTTTTTGGAAATGAAAACATAAGCTGGGGTTGACATGGTTAAGGTGCACTTAGCCTTTACTTTCAATAGATTTTTATTGATTTCAAAACATTACAACATATGACGAAAATTTGTCACAGTATTCCAGAACAAAACATACAAGGAGCGAGTCTTCAGCACTTAGCCTTTAAAAGGTTACCCACTTAATCAATAGGGGAGTGCAGGTCTACCAGATCGCAAAGATTTTTATTTGGTGGCTCTACTGGACCAGCTTAAACACTGGTTCCTGTCAGAAGAGAGTCTATTGTGGGTAGGGAAAGAGTCAACTTTAGGCCCAATAGAGACATTAACTTGTTCCTCTTGAGTGACAGCTGGCAGGCACGGGATCTTAAACCTCTATCCCTGCCTATATATGCAGGCATCGCTGTTGGCTAGGAGATAAATTAACTCCCCAAAATTAGGGCATATTGCACCTATTAAACCATCACTTCCAATTAGCATTTGCGAGACTTTGATCTCCTCATTATCCACTACCTCCCTGCTACGCTATGGTATATCCCAAGTGTCTGATCTCCTTCATGGGGACACTCCCTAAACGCTTGTGGAGTTAGAACAGAAATACTGTATACCTGAACAGCTATGGTTCACATGCATTAGAATGCTCCACTTCTTATCTAAACATCCTACTCTCAAACTTAACCTACACTCCAAAGCCTGGAGCTTCTGCAATGTGTCCAAGCCCAAGGGCATCTCCCTTTTTTATTCTATCCTCTATGAAACTCACCTTTTGTAAATCTAAGTCCATGTCCCTATGGAAGAAGGACCTCCATACCCCCATCTCAATGGCAGACCGCTCTGAGATCGATTTTTAAAGCAAACCACTGCACCAAGCACATTGAATATCATTAATAGATGGTACTATACTCCATATAGATTGGCGAAATTTCCCCCTCTCTATTGCCCTTGTGCTGGTGTGATTGTGGCCATATAGGGAACTTAGTTCATATTATTTGGGGATGCCGGAATCTCACTCGTTTCTGGAGACAAACGTTCCAGCTACTAGCCAAATGCACTGGGATCTTGCTAAGCCCTACCCTCCGCTCTAGCCTTACTGAACATTGGGATAGATTTGTATCCATCTTCGCACCAACCGGTTGTTATCCACATATTACTTGCAGCTCAGTTAGTGGCATTACAAAATTGGAAATCGAACCTGGCTCCTAATCTCTCTGATGTGGTGACATTGGTTGACCATTACTATGCCTTTAAGCGTTTTCTGGCAATTAAAGCTTTGAAATATGCTACCTTCTCAAAGTCATGGAGTACATATATAAGGAAAAGTGTGGCAATTCCATGTATGGCTAAATAATGTGTAATGTTGTACTCCCATTCCCATTAATTTACCCATCCAACTCTGATGTGAAAACATGACGACTCTCTCAAGTTCTGTACTGTACTTTGGCTTATGCAATGTAAGTATTTTGTAATAAAAATGTATTGATCAAAAAAAAGTTACCCACTTAAGCCAAGGCAAGCCTGTTATTAGTGGAAAAATTCTCCCTAGAGACTGAAATTACATTGTGTGCAATGGCTAGATGTAATTGGATAAACCCAAAACACTTTGATCATAGATGGTCAGGGGCATTTTAAACCTCCCTCCCCATCATTGGTGGTCACTGTCACTTTAAACGTCCCTTCAAAAACAATTCCACAACATTGGTGGTCAGTGGCACCCCTCTGCATTGACTTCATTCTTTACCTTTCTTCATTGTGACAAGAAGGGGCGGGCTCTTAAATGTAAATAGTACTGTTTACATTTGGGATCTATGTGATTGGCTCTTCCTGTGATGGGCAATCTTATTGGCTCTGTGTTTTTTGCCGAAGATCTTTGCTGTCCAATGACAGAGTGGATTATAGGTATTGTGTGCTCATGAACAGAAAGCGAAAGGAAAATTCCATTTCGAATAACCATTCCTTTTAGTGGGCAATTTAATACAATGGCTGGTGGGTGAAGGGGTGGTTAAAGAAACCTTACAATTAAATAAAAACAGTTTTAATCAAGTGTATTTCTATTTTATGCTTTGCATTTCCTTTAACTCTACTCCGCTGTAACTTATTTTTTTTTGTTCTATTTGTTTTTGATTTTTTTTTTTTCCAGTTTGCATAAAAAGAAAATGCACAAAACAAATTGGTTGTAAACCTCATCAGTTCTCAAATACATGCAGCATTTTATGTTTCATAAAAATCCAAAGCGCTGTATTTTTATCCCAGTATTTTCATCTCTGCAACTGTCACAGGTCTCTGAAAATCTCCACTCCATGGGCATGTTCAGGAGGTGGAGTCGTGACATCACTGGCCCCACCTCTCAGCTTTACACTCCCCCAGAAAACACACTAGTGCCAGCTTAGTGCCAGAGATGGAAATACTGGGGTAAAAATGCAACACTTTGGATTTTTATTGAACATACTAAAAAATAGTGCATGTATTTAAGAACTGATCCATATGAGGTTTGCAACCACTTGAAACTAAACATACTTCCACTCAGGCTGGGGCAGTAGAGGATCCACACCCTTCACTCATGCTTGTGCATGAGTCTCCTCTGCATGTCTGTCAATTAAAGGGGTGGCGACCATTTTTTTTTGCATGTGTTGGATTTTTTTTCAGTAGCAAAACGGGGAGTAATACAGGATGACCGGCTGATGGTTTTTCTGCTAAACTGTGCACAAATTAGTTGTGCTGATTAAGATAAAATGCTAAGTTCGCTTTTTGTCATCTGGGTTTACAACCACTTTAAGTATTTTTCCATTTGCAAACAACTTTGCAATGCTTTGTTCTAAAAATATAATTTTAGTGTCTTTTTTTTTTTCAATGGGATAAATTGTAGAAAGAAAAATGTATAGTTTTTAAAGAAAACCAGGTTTTGTTTTTTGTTTTTTTTTTAAAACTAACACAGGTCAAAATATATATAAAAAAAGTTGAATTTCATTTATTTACATCCTTTTGTCCATAGTGTACACAAAAAAATATTTTTTGCAGCACAACATTGCCAAAACAAAGCCTAGTTTGTCCCCGAAAAACATGTATTTTTTCATTGTTACCTTATGAAAATGAAAAAGTTATTACCAACAGGCCTATGGAAATGTAAGAACTACTCTGGTCCAAAAGGGACAGGGCTTTTTTTTCAGCGGTAACGGGGGGGGGGGGGGGGGAACGCAGTTCCGGCACCTCCAGGACTGAATGTATGTAATGGCAAGGGGTGCTGGGGTGTGCTCAGGGCTGTGCTACCACTAGGCGAACTAGGCAGCCGCCTGGGGCGCAGCCACGGCCACTGGTTTGTACGGTTTGACCTTAACCTACAGCAGTTCCTGCCGTCGTATGTTTTTTTTTTTTGGATGCCTGGGTCTTTGGGGTCATGTGGACAGGTTGTCCCACTTTCCCTGCTGGCTTCGGTGCTGACTGGGGGGGGGGTGAGGAGTGAAGTAGTCTACATCACTGGGTGTGCTACAGGGTCTGTTGATGCTAGCTGCCGGGGGATTAATTTTTCCCTTGAGGGGATCTGTATTTGCCCGATGGGGGGGTGTCTGTTTTTGCTGGGGTTTTTGTTGTTGCTGGGGGCAGGTCTTATGTTGCTTAGAGGGATTTACTGTTGAGAGGGGTCACTTGATGCTGGCAGGGGGGTGGGGGCTGTTGCTGCAGGGGGTCTATTTTTGCTGAGGAAGGAATTTTGTTGTAGGTGGTCCATTGTTGCTGGGTAGATCCATTGTTGCTGGGGAGGGGGGTCTATTGATGATGGCTGCAGAGAGATCTGTTGTTGCTACTAGGGGTTTACTGTTGCTGGGGAAGTATATTGTTGCGTGTGGTATAGACAAGGAACAATGCTCAGAGGTGGGTAGGGGGCGGAGACACTGGTTGACCTGGAAAGTGGGAGTTCCTGCACCTATTCTCTGAGAGAAAAAGCCCCGATAAGAGGGAATGCAGGTATGAGACCAATGTATAAAATGCATTATGCTTTTTTTTGTTTATCACTTCTTTATTACCATTTTATACCTGTAATTGCCAATTTACAGACTAGCCTTAGGGCTGTAGAGAAAGCAAAGTAAAAAAGGAAATGGTCAGGTGAATGACAAACTAAACTATAAATAAAGACAATATGAAAATAAAAAGAAAAGAAACTAAACACATGCATAGACAAGCAAGCAAAACTTACGAAAGTCCATGGTGGCAGTACTTTCTTCTGTACTGGAAAACACTCTGGACAACTTTTTCTACAAGTTTAAATGGCTGCTCAATTTTTGGCTGTATTAAGGGTGTAAAATGTACAACAGCGACATCAACCTAGAAAAGAGGAAGAATATTTCATTTAAATAGAATATGTTCCTTTTTAGATTCAAAAGTAAATACTAAAACATAGAAGGATGAATTAAACAATATGATGGTTACAGTATATCTGCCAAAATAGTCCAAGAGTGGCTCTAGGAGATATCCTGTAGAATCAATTCTGATGGAACTACAGATAACATGTAAATGGTATATTACATTTTAAATTTGCCTGTTATTGCATTATAATACCACTTTATAATACAGTATCTCACAAAAATTAGTACACCTCTCACATTTTTGTAAATTATTTATTATATCTTTTCATGTGACAACACTGAAGAAATGACTTTGCTACAATGTAAAGTAGTGAGTGTACAGCTTGTAAAACAGTGTAAATTTGCTCTCCCCTCAATAACTCAACACACAGCCATTAATGTCTAAACCGCTTGCAACAAAAGTGAGTACACACCTAAGTGAAAATGTTTAAATTTGGCCCAAAGTGTCAATATTTTGTGTGGTCACCATTATTTTCCAGCACTGCCTTAACCCTCTTGGGCATGGAGCTCACCAGAGCTTCACAGGTTGCCACTGGAGTCCTTTTCCACTCCTCCATGATGACATCACCGAGCTGATGGATGTTAGAGACCTTGCGTTTCTCCACCTACCGTTTGAGGATGCCCCACAGATGCTCAATAGGGTTTAGATCTGGAGACATGCTTGGCCAGTCTAACACCTTTACCCCCTGCTTCTTTAGCAAGGCAGTGGTCATCTTGGAGGTGTGTTTGGGGTCGTTATGTTGGAATACTGCCCTGTGGCCCAGTCTCCGAAAGGGAGGGGATTTAGTATGTCACAGTCCATGTTGGCATTCATGGTTCCCTCAATGAACTGTAGTTCCCCAGTGTCGTCAGCACTCATGCAGCCCCAGACTATGACACGCCCACCACCATGCTTGAATGTAGGCAAGACACACTTGTCTTTGTACTCCTCACCTGGTTGCCGCCAAACATGCTTGACACCATCTGAACCAAATTTAATTTTAGTCTCATCAGACCACAGGACATGGTTCCAGTAATCCATGTCCTTAGTCTGCTTGTCTTCAGCAAACTGTTTGCGGGCTTTCTTGTGCATTATCTTTAAAAGAGGCTTCCTTCTGGGATGACAGCCATGCAGACCAATTTGATGCAGTGTGCGACATATGGTCTGAGCACTGACAAGCTGACCCCCCCCAACCCTTTAACCTCTGCGGTAATGCTGGCAGCACTCATACGTCTATTTCCCAAAGACCACCTCTGGATATGACGCTGAGCGCATGCACTCAACTTCTTTGGTCGACCATGGCGAGGCCTGTTCTAAGTAGAACTTGTCCTGTTAAACCGCTGTATGGTCTTGGCCACTGTGCTGCAGCTCAGTTTCAGGGTCTTGGCAATCTTCTTATAGCCTAGGCCAGTGATGGCAAACCTTGGCACCCCAGATGTTTTGGAACTACATTTCCTACGATGCTAATGCACTCTACATTGTAGTTGAGCATCATGGGGAATTTAGTTCCAAAACATCTGGAGTGCCAAGGTTCGCCATCACTGGCCTAGGCCATATCTTTATGTAGAGCAACAATTCTTTTTTCAGATCCTCCGAGAGTTCTTTGCCAAGAGGTGCCATGTTGAACTTCCAGTGACCAGTATGAGAGAGTAAGAGCGATAACATCAAATTTAACACACCTGCTCCCCATTCACACCTGAGACCTTGTAACACTAACGAGTCACTTGACACAGGGGGGGGGGGGGGATGTTTATATGGGCCCAATTTTGACATTTTCACTTAGGGGTGTATTGACTTTTGTTGCCAGCGGTTTAGACAATAATGGCTGTGTGTTGAGTTATTTTGAGGGGACAGCAAATTTACACTGTTATACAAGCTGTACACTCACTACTTTACATTGTAGCAAATTGTCATTTCTTCAGTGTTGTCACATGAAAAGATATAATAAAATATATTTACAAAAATGTGAGGGGTTTACTCACTTTTGTGAGATACTTTATATTATCATATTTAAAATGATTATAAAGGTTTTAATTTAGTTATAGATGGCAAAATCTTGCCCCTAAAATCATTTTCTTTGAGTATAAATATTACAAAACAAAGACTTTGATTAATCAAGACCATAGCATATATGTTACCATGTTTTAGCAAGCAATGAGAAAACAAAAAAAAACCACCACGATAGAGGGATTGGGTGGCCTGCATCCAGAACTGTACTTCAAGAAATTGTGTTTTACAGGTAAGTAAAAAACCCTTATTTCTTAAATTGTACAGTACAGAATTGATACTTCCAGTACAGAACAGATGCAAATAGGCTCATAACAAAGCAATCAGGTCCACAACTTAAAGAAACATCCACCTGGTACCTAACACATATGTGAACAGAGGACCAGGTGACAGCCTTGCAAATTTAATAAGCGGACGCATGAGGTTGAAAGGCCCAAGAGGTACTGAATGACTTAGTTGAGTAAGCCTTAAAAGAGACAGGAGGATTCCTATCCTTCTAGGCATAAGCCTTACGCAGTGATAACCTGCCTAATCCACCTAGAAATGGTAGAACAAAATGCAGGACATCTCTTGGGATCGCTGGCAAGCAGAATAAATAATCTAAGGCTTGAATGGAAGCAGTGGCCAAGAGATACCACTGATAATTCATATGAAAATCTCTGTTGGATGCTTTGGAGATGGGCAAAGAGAAGGCAGGACAAACTCCTGATTAAGGTGGCAGGTCGAAACCACCCTAGGGAGAAAAGGGGCCCAAGGCCTAAAAAAAACACCCTGACTTTATGAAGAACAAGAAAGGGTTCATTACAGGATAACCTGCCAGTTCTTTCTCACGATAACCACAAGAAAATCTAAAAAGTCTTCAAAATCTATAAGGTTGGCCAAGGGAAATATCCAAAAATGGGCTGGAGGGTGGGCTTCTGTAGAGCCAAGAGGACCAAATTAAGATCCCGAGGTGAGACTAGTGCCCACACAGGGGGGTGCAATGTGAGCAACCCCCTAAACAAAGGCCCTAACCAGTAAATGAGAGTTCTCTGATAGAGAATAGTCTAATTGGAAACCTGACCCTTCAGGTAAGTATCGTCTGGGGTAAAAGTTTCTGTCTCAGACCATGTGAGCTTCAGAGGCCTGCAGTGAAACTGGGCCAACATCACCACCTTGAAGAAAGCCACCATGAGCCCCAGAATCATGGTGCAAAAAAAGACTAGGGGAAGCTTCGTAGATCGCAGGGTTCGTTCCCGTGGAAAAAACATGTCCAAGATTCCTGGCAGTGGTTGCTATTCAATTCAAACTTCTAGAGGTTAACATACTACCCAAAGCTCTGAAGTGTCTTTATCATCCACCGCACAGGGCAGAGTAATCCTTCAAGCAAAGGTCATTCAGCTATCCGATAATGTAGATTCCCTGAAAGCGCAGTAGCACCAGGATTGGGGCAGAGCCCGAAGGACTATGGACAAGCCAAAGGAAAAAGAAACAAACTGGAAGCACTGCTTGCACACTGCAAATTACAGGAACTACTGATGTGGGGTAAAAATGGGGATATGGAAATACCTTGATCCTTGATGTCTATCAATGCTCAAAACTTCCCTTGTTGCAGTGGTGAAATTACAGACTATCTGGAACTTTTTGACCTGCAAAAATCTGTTGAGAATCTTTAAACCCAAGATAGGGTGAATGTCCCTGTTGTACTGTAAAAAGGCTTGAACAAAAGCCCTTAGATTTGTTCCTTCAAGAGCACTGGGACAATAACTGATGAAGAGTGATGTTGCTGCAGGGCAGTCTGAAGTAGGGATCGACCAATATTTTTTTAGGGCCGACACGGATAATGATTTTTCCGGCCACCCTTCAGACCGATATTAGGTGCCGATATTCTGTACATTCAATTTTTTTACTTTTATTGTTATCACAAGGAATGTAAACATCCCTTCTGACAGTAATAGGCAGTGACAGGTACTCTTTATGGAGGGATCTGGGGTCTATAAGACCAAGACCAAACCCCTCTTAAAAGCATTCAAAATGCCAAGTTTGGCTGTTTTGAATACTGTCTTTTTAAAATCTGGAGCTTTTAGGGCTCCAGTAACTGGAAGTGATGTCATGACTCATGACATCCCTTCTGGATTACTACATTCCAGCTTTTGTTCGGGTCTTCGGCCACCTGGCAGACATGCCTGCTGGTCGCTCGGGCCTCCCAGTGGGATGGGAGACCCGGGTAGAGGTATGAGGGGGGAGGGGTGGATGTCCCCTCCCCCTGCTTGTAATAACAGCCTAGCGGCTGCCTAGCCATATTAGTTATTACCAAAAAACCAACCATCGGCTCTGAAGAACAGTATTGGGGTCAGGCATCACTCCAGTACAACCACTTAAAGAAATATCGGTCATATCGGCAAGTTTGTGACCAATACTTCACAAAAAGTGAATATCGGCCCCCCATAATCGGTTGATCCCTGGTCTGAAGGTTCCACAAACTCATTGGACAGGCAGGAAGGTCTGAGGTCATAAACAGTGCACAAGGTAGGGAGTGAAATTCCAGCCTGTATCCTTGGGACACCACATCCCAGACTCAAAGATCTAAAATGCACTGCCTTCAGGTTTCTGAAAAGGCTCATGGATGTCCCATCACTTGTAAAAGTGGGGGCACCCCTTTATTCTGAGGACTTGGGACTAGTTACCAGACTTGGCTAGCTTGGACATGCAGAATTTGCGATGGAACTGTGTGGAAGACTTGGCCTTAAAAGCAGAGGTCTCAGAGGAACAAAAGGAACTCTTCTGAAAACCAGAAGAGGCTGATTTTGCCATGGACTCCTTAGTTTTATTCTTACTAAGTGCTCTTTCTGTATGTGACTTCCTTGAAAAGTATGCAAACTGACAATAAATTTCCCCTATTTGCTTCCTTTTGGCCTGTTAACATACCACCAAAAGCATTTTATTATATCACTTTGTCAAGTTCAAAGAAAAATAAACTGATCATTCAACTATAAATCTTGTGAGCTTTTATAAGCCAAGGGGCAGAGTGTACAGGAAGTTATCAGTAAGCATTTTTGTGGAGTACAATAAGTAGGACAATGACAAAGGGGACACTGATTGTCAGAGCTTATGCCTTCTGTGTCCCGCAGTCTCTATTAGTGAGGAGACTTTCCCCATTATATCTGCTATAGAGGCTGAAAATTTAATTTCTCTCCACTTAAAAAAGAGGAAAGTGGGGGCATGAGGAATTGGGGGGGGGGGGCGGGGGGAGGGGGGGGGTGTTGACATCAACCAAATCATTTAATTTCACACAACTATACAGGGGGAGAATACCTTGCATACCTGCAATTACACAGTGTCAAGGGCCTCTCCATGACCCCACATATTCCTAGTCATAGACTAACAATTTTTACCAACGTCAATTTTACTTGAAGTGGCCATACCAAGGATAATTTTGACAAAATCAGTGCAACGCCTTAAAACGTTTGTAAATAAACAAAATCAGTACACCACCAGTATGTCTGCTGGTTTAAAAAAAAAAAAACAAGCTCTCCAGCAGATTATCAGTTACAGAGACGAGACAAACCATTTAACACAGACCGTGGCGCTTACAATAAACAACATTTATGTGAAACGATTTGCTGTAACTGCTTATACAGTATTAGTTCAAGTTTGGTTTTAATGTGTTGGTATATTTAAATATGCTAGTATATCTAACAACTCCCCTAAGACTGACAATTCTGCTGCCCAAAGGGGTGCCCCTTGTGCTCCTTCACCCAGAGTAGGGGTACTCTAATACAGGAAGTGTGTTGCGGCTCAGATCACCAGGTCAAAACTAAGAAAACTGATATACAGTAGTAGCACCCACATTTAATGATTGGTGAGCTGCAATATATCTTAAGTTTTTGGTTTTGGGTTTAATATGGCTTTAAAGTGAGGTAGACCCCAAGCGCGTTGCTTAACCACTCTGCAACCGCTCACAGTAATACTACTGCGGCAGAGTGGTTCGTTATCGTCCAGCCACGTAGTATTAACGTGACTGGACACTCCCCCTTCTGGGCGGCGCTTGCGCGCCGCCGGAGGCTCGCTCCCGCTGTTTTCATTCACAGCGGGAGTCGGGCCAGGGGAGGAGCAGCGGCGATCGCCACTGCTCTTACCCGATCGTCGGGGATCGAGTCTGGAGATCCGCCCGCTGTGTGTAAACACAGCGGGCGGATCTCCATAGTGACAGATCGGACTGTTCAGCATAGCTGGACATCCGATCTGTCCATGAATCACATAGTCACCTCCCCCCCTACACGTCAGTAAGCACCAGGCATACATTAACCCCTCCCTCTCCAATAAAATTAACCCCTTCCCTGCCAGTGTCATTTTTACAGTAACAGTGCATATATATAGCACTGATTACTGCAGTAATGTCACTGGTACCCCCAAAAGTGTCAAAAATGTCAGTCAGGGGTCCGGTCTGTCCGCCGCAATGTCGCAGTCCCGCAAAAAAAAAAAAAAAAAAACACCAAAAATGACAGAAATCTTTCCCTTTGTTAGTAAACGCAATAACTTTTGCGCAAACCAATCAAAATACGCTTATTGCTATTTTTTTTACCAAACATATGTAGCATAAAACAAATTGGCCAAAAACTTTTAAAAAAATTGGTTTTTACATCTTTTTTGGGGGGAATTTCATATAAAAAAATGTGAAAAATATTGTTATTTTTTCAAAATAAACGCTGTTTTTTTGTTTATAGCGCAA
Organism: Pelophylax lessonae; assembly: GCF_965119305.1. Taxonomy (NCBI): domain Eukaryota; kingdom Metazoa; phylum Chordata; class Amphibia; order Anura; family Ranidae; genus Pelophylax; species Pelophylax lessonae. The sequence goes on along the minus strand of NC_138770.1, from coordinate 536,477,675 downwards.
AAAGTAAAAATCGCACAGGTGATCAAATACCACCAAAAGAAAGCTCTGTTTGTGGGAAAAAAAGGACGTAAATTTCGTTTGGGTACGGCGTCGCACGACCGCGCAATTGTCAGTTGAAGTCGCACAGCGCCGAATCGCAAAAAGTGGCCTGGACGGAAGACAGCAAAATCCTCCGGTTGTAAAGTGGTTAATTTATAATCCAATATTTCAATGGAGAAATGGACCATCTACAATAAATTTGGACACAGCCCTGAACTATTTAATGTAAGGTAGACCCCAATCTGGGTCGCTTAATTGTAAGATCCGTCTGGAAGGATTTGGGGTCTGAAATGGGAATCTCCACAAATTTACTTTTATAAGGACTATAGAGATGTCTTTTTTAACCTTTAGTAATCTATTTGAGGATTGCTCATTTTCTGTTCCTGAAAACATGCTATATTCAAATGTAAGCATTTATCTAGGAGCAACTATGTTTTATACAAGTTTGTTTTTAATGAGCTTTTCATTGACAACCTTTGACACCTCAACAATAAGGTTCAAAATATAATTACATTTGTTTAAATAATTTCTTTTATTCACTGTGGAATAAATTATGGTCCAACAACATAGAAACAAAGCAGAGATGACGAGTGCAATAAAAAAATAAATAATTAGAAATCAATTATCACCTTAAAAATATGCAGATAATGCCACTCCTAACAAAGCAATTGTCTACCAGAAAAGCAAAACTGCTCTTGAAACGATCATGAAGCCTTGTAACTATGGCAACTGACAGATGAAAAAGCATTTTATCTGTGAAGAGACACTTCAGAAAAATAATCGATCTGAGTCTATTTATTCGGCACGCACCTATTAAAAAACATGCGCACACAAAAATAACAGCATTTTAAGAACATCCCTAGTTGTTCCACAAAGCTTTATGACGAGTAATCATGACTAGTGGAAGGTCATTATTAAACAGTAGTCATTATTAAAATTAGTGGTCAATTGAGTCCAGCTGTCTGTCTGCCTTACACAGTTGACGTGCTTCCTTAATAACTATGATTTAGGCTCCTTTCAGACAAAGCGGATCTGTCCAAGCAAATCAGCCTGCTCAGCGGGCGACCTCTCTGTTGAGCAGGCGGATGACAGGCCTGTGTCCACTCTTTCTATTCTCTATGGGGCGGTTGGATGGAAACGGACTGCATGTCCGTTTCCATCCGATCAACAGATGGCAAACGTATCCCCATCCATCTGTTTTTAGCAGACTGGATCGGATGTCGGCAGTTGACAGCGGACACATATCTGCTGATATCCGCTGCCCCATATAGAACAATGAATGGTCCGATCGGTTCCGCCTGAAAATCGGAGAGGCAGACCCAATCGGTCCACTGGAGTGAAAGGGGCCTTATAGATAAATGATAAAGCTAAACTCCAAGCAAACCAAATACGGAGACAACAAAAAAAAAATATTTATATATATATATATATATATATATGAGCTGAACTAATGAAGGTAAAGACTGGTTTGCTGCAATGTATTACATTTTTGATTTTGGGTTTAGATACCCTTGAAATCAAAGTTTATTATACAAGTTTACAAAAAAGTTAAGAAAAGGATGTAGAAGGAAAATAAAAACTGTATTAGATTAAGAACTTGTGGAGCAGCTACTGTGACTTATTTCTTGTGCTCTAGTGAATTCTGTGGGTGGGTTTAGCAGAGGAGGAAAAGAATTCCAACAAAAGAGATGCACAGAAAAACTTCCAGTTTCTTTTGCCAGTTATGCCTTGCATTTTCCATACTTTGTAGATGTGCCTTAAAAGAGAAGTATGGGTTTCTCTTTTATTCCCCCAGTTATACTAATCTAGGTGGATGCAGCATTGGTCCGACGCTCCATCTATCCCCCGACGCCTCTACACTGAGCAATCGAACACTGCCGATCACTCGGTTCTGACACTGACCTGTCAGTCAGTCAGCAGCCCCCTCCTCGCTCAGTGGAGCGCTGGGCTGTGGAGGGGGAGTGGCCAGCTCAGGCACTCAGTGGCTCGCTGAGAGGCTGAGCCAGGTTTCGCTCCAGCCATCTGAGAGATCCTGACTCCGTGGTCACGATTACGCAGTACCTGGACCAACATCTGTGAAGTCAGCAGAGAGTGGACTTCAGACTGCTCTCTGCTGAAAATGGGTCACAGGAGTGAAGAACGAACTACACTCCTGTGATCCATAGGAGATGTACAGCCTAACCAGATTCAGGATTACTTTTTTTACCTTGTATTTCACATCAAATAATGCAAGCTAAAAGGGATCACAATCAAAAGGTTTAAAACAACCCGATTACATTTGATGTCTTGGATTTCAGAGATATCAGAGGACCTATAGCAAGACCGCGTGGGGTTTGCAGAATGTGGACACCCATCATTTCCTGCTTAATCAAAAAATGAATGACTCTTGTTAAAGGGGAAATATATTTGTTTCAGGTTCATTATGTGTTTAGCACTTATACATACACACACACAAAATATACAGTGTATATATATATATATATATATATATATATATATATATATTAGTTCATTTGTATTCTGGGAATATTGGCGGTGATAAGTGTTGAATATAATGAACATAATAAAATGAGCATTTTGATATGCATTAAACAGGAACAATTTACAAAAATACATTTTTAAAACTGTGCCAAGTGTGTGCCAGGGTATTATGAGAGCTGTAAAGTGAGATTTGCCTTGATTAATGTGCATGCCGGGGAAGAGCTAAATATTACCAGGAGTTTTTGTTACAAAAGCTGTGTTGCACTGGACAGGGCCCTCAGGAGCAATGATGAAGGTAAGTATTTTACTATAGGGGGGGGGGGGGGGAGAAGTTGTCCTCTGAAATTGCATTGCACTGTAAAATTCTATATACAACATATACTGTAAAAAAAAATAAAAAACTATATAAACAGCCTTGTAAAATTGTCCTTTCACAACTAATTTTGCCTTAGCATACAGTGGTATTGCTACTACAATCTCTTCATGCCTAGATTTCTCCAACCTGCCAGAGTTGCATATCTACATTAAAACTTGAAACTCTACCTAACAAGCATCACCTTTATAAATAAGCTTTAAGGGCAACCTATGCCCAGACTATGCACACTACAGCAGTTTAAAACAAGCCCTTTTTCATGTCTGTAAGGCTACACATACACTAGCCTACCGTGACCGTGGTAAAAACGCAAAAGACGAGTTTTGTGCTTTCCCGCGGGAGGCGGTCAAAACATTCCTATCCTGAACGTGATTCTTCCGCATTCAGGAGAGGGAGGGTTTAACCTCACCTACATGCGGCAGCTCCTAAACTCTGCTAAAAGCCTATGTGTACATGGACATGTAGGGCTCCAGTCATGAAGCAGTACGAAGCACCTTAAAAAAAAAAAAAAAAAAGCATTTTTCAAAAAATTTTCAGCAATCACAAAAAACGCTACCAAAATACCACTTGAATTATTTTAGGAAGACAAGTGGTAATTTAATTAAATTTAGTAGTGAAAACATGCAGTAACTTAACACCTGCCCATGGTCATGAATGTATTTATTTACAGTAGTAAATACAGCGTTGTTCAGGAGTGGTCGCAGGCGTCCTTAACAACCAATAACTGTCATGTTTGGTAAGGAATAGGCGGCCGCCGCGTCCTTAACAATCAATGAGTCCTCAGCTGTCAGCAGGCTGAGAGGGGTGCTTTTGGGATGCTCTGCCCCCCCCCCTTCCCCCCAAAGCACCTTGTCTCCATGTGGATGGAGACAAGGGCCTCTTTCCTATAACCCTGGCCTGTGGGGGTCTGCGGGAAAAGGGCTTATCGGAATCTAGAAGCCCCCTTTAACAAAGGGGCTCCCCATGTGAATGAGTAGCCGCTGCTACCGCCGACCCCCAAAAAAAAAGCTCCGCACCTGACAAAGGCTCTTGCTGTCTGCCAGCTCCATCACCAACCCAGCATGCTCCTGTTCGGTGACGTCACGTGGGGGTGGGGGGCACCTGGGGATGTCACTGGGTGGCACTGCCCCTTAGTTAAGAACTGTCCGACGGTAGAACGGTCGACGGTGGGCATCTGCATCGGGGGACATTTTTTTTAGTTTTGTTATTGCAATAAAGGAGAAAAACTCTTTTACACTACACTTATTTTATTTCTCATTGGTGAATGAGTAGGGGTATGATGTAACCCATACTCATTCACATGGGGGGGGGCAGGATCTTGGGCCCCCTTGTTAAAGAGGGCTTTAAGATTCTGATAAGCTCCCCACAACCACCGGCCATGCTTGTGGGGAAGAGGCCCTTGTCCCCATCAACATAGAGACAAGGTGCCTGGAGGCAGGGGCTCCTGCCCCAAAGCACCCCCCCCCCACCATGTTGAGGGCATGTAGCCTGGAATATGGCCTGGTATTGTTCAGGAGGGGGACATTTGTTCATGGGAGTTCCTCTCAAAATCCATACCAGACCCGAAGGTGTCTGTTTTTTACCCTAATTTTTCATTGTAGGCTTTTCTTTTTTTACATTCAGGCCTTTTACATTCAACCAAGGTCTTTATGGAGCTTGGTTGTGCACTGCTGCGCAGTCATGCTGGAACAGGAAGGAGCCATCCTCAAACTCTTCCCACAAAGTTGGGAGCATGGAATTGTCCAAAATTTAGGTATGCTGATGCCTTAAGAGTTCCCTTCACTGGAACTAAGGGGCCAAGCCCAACCCCTAAAAAACAACCCCACACCATAATCCCCCCTTAACCAAATGATTTGGACCAATGCACAAAGCAAGGTCCATAAAGACATAGATGAGCGAGTTCGGGGTGGAGGAACTTGACTGGCCTGCACAGAATCGTGACCTCAACCTAACAGAACACCTTTGGGATTAATTAGAGCGGAGACTGCGAGCCAGGTCTTCTCGTCCAACCTCACAAATGCACTTCTGGAAGAATGGTCAAACATTCCCATAGACACACTCCTAATCCTTGTGGACAGCCTTCCCAGAACAGTTGAAGCGGTTAAAGCTGCAAAGTGTGGGCCAACTCAATATTGAACCCTACAGACTAAGACTGGGATGCCATTAAAGTTCATTTGCGGGTAAAGGCAGGCTTCCCAATACTTTTGACAATATAGTGTATGCATGTGTGTTGCCTTCTAAAAGGGGAATTCCACCCAAAGGGGAAGTTCCACTTTAAGTCCTCCTCCCCTGCCACATTTGGCTTGTCATTTTTTTAAAAAAATCTTCGGGGGGGGGGGGGGGGATGGGGGTCGGCAAGTACCTAGTTTTGACAGGCGATCCAAGTGGAAGTTCTCCTCTCCCTTTCCCTCCCCGCAGTCTTCTAGGACATGTCAAAGGTCACAGAAGAGTTCGGGACTATTGAAAAAGCACAGTGCTGCTCGTGCATTGGCAGCTGGCTGTGAAACCAAAAGCAGCATAGCCAGCTGCCCACAGTTAGAATGCTGCAACAGTACCCCAAAGGCTACTGAAGAACTAACCCGGTTTATTACTTCGCTGGATCCCTGGACAGGTAAGTGTCAATTTATTAAAAATCAGCAGCTACAAATCCATATTTTTTTTCCCCAGAGGGAACCTCCTCTTTAAGTTGAATTCAGACTGGCAGCTTGTTTTCAGTAACCAATGCTCCACTTCTGGGTATGCATGATGACATTACAGGCTCCAACCCTATGCATTTTGCCATACACAATGCGACTCTGAAGTCCTGCTGCCTGGATAATATCAGATACCCCTTAAAGGGGAAGGAGCATACTGGCCTATTTTCCTTATAGGTCCAAACATAGGTATTGCAGATAAATATGTTTTCAAATTTAACAGAAGCCCTGAAATTACAACTTTTCTAGCATTTACCACCGGTTCACACCAGTTACGATGCGGGAAACACGCATTTCACTTAATGATTTTCACCAAGAGTTCCACTTTAAGCTAGACAAGTGGTAATGGAGTGCGCAATATTGTGAAATAAATATCTGCAAACCCCGGATAGCTGCCATTTATGCTGTGAAACAATACAAAGAATTGAACTGAAAAGGACAAAAGTCAGTTGTTTGTCCACTTAAAGGTTGGTATTGTTTCAGCATCCAAGTACAATTTCCCGTTCTCGTCATGTTTTCTCTAAGTTTTGCTGGCTCATTATTTCTCCAGCCTCTCAGCAAGATGGACAGACTGTTTCTTCAAACAAGCCACAGGGAAAGTAAATGAGAATGAGAGGCACAACAACCTGTATTTGAATATATATTTTTTTTCTTTTGGCAAGAACTGCATTTTCCCAACTACAATATATTTCCCACCAACAATATAAAGTTGCAAGACGTGACGTGGTGCTTATTTTCCAGTAAGTACTTTTTCATTCCAGGTATAAAAAAAAAAATACTTTACCAGCACTATGATTTGAGCAGTGCTTTGTTCAGGCAGCGCTGAAGTCATGGATCAGTGAGTCATTACCTTAATACAATTGTTAAAAGTACACCCACTAATTACTAAAATGCATCATTACTGCACTATTTTTACATCAAGGCTTCAAGTAATATGCTGCCATTTCTCTTCCATAGCAATGATATTTTATTTGAATTTCTGGATTTGATTAACTAGAAAAACTTACTGCAGTCCATTCACGATTGTGGTCTTAAATGATGCTACTTAGAGACTGGGGAAAAGGGTACATTACTCCATATACTAAAATGCAGAAAAAGAAAGTGCCTTCAAGCATCTGATTTTAGTATTAGTCTGAAGAACCCTAATATTTACCAACACAGTTGCTGTACTTATTTAAGTGACAAATACCTAAAAACTGGAAAAGCAGGATGGAGCTCTGCATCCACAAAATAGAGCTTTCTTTTGATGGTATTTGATTACTATACATTTTTTTTTTTGCGCTATAACCAAAAGACAACTGACAAATTTGAAAAAAACATTTTGCTATAAAACATATCCAATTAAAAAAAAAAAAAAAAATCGAATTTCTTCATAAATTTAGGCCAATATTTGGCTACATATTTCCGGTAAAAAGAAAAACCCAATAAGTGTATATTGATTGGTTTGCACAAAAGTTATGGAGTCTACAAACTATGGGATATTTACTGGAATTTGTATTGATTTTTTTATACTAGTAATGGTGGCGGTCAGCGACTTATAGCGGGACTGTGATATTGTGGCAGACAATCTGACCCTGACACTTTGTGGGAACCAGTGACATTAATACAGTGAAAAGCTAAAAATATGCACTGTCACGGTATTGACATTGGCTAAGAAGGGGTTAAACATCTAGGGGGATCCAAGGGTAAACGTGTGCCTAACCATTGCTTTTGTGTACTGTGTGCGCTGTTTTTACTAAGGGATTTGATAGATGGATGTGATAGATTTTCGCATCCCTGCTGCCAGGACGGAGCTTTGCATTGTTTACATATGCAGAGCTCTGTCCAGCCTCTCCTTGACGATCCGCAGGTGCGGGCGGGCATCCACTGGCCAGCAACCGCTTATCGGCTTCTGCTGTGACTAATCACAGCAGAAGTGGCGTGCGCCCCTACTCAGAAGTGCAAAATTGCATATACACACACATGGTTCTGCTCAGAATGGCTATTCTGTAGCAGTAAATCTGCTATGGGGCTGTCGGGAAGTGGTTAAACCCTAAAAGCAAACATTTTACAGCTTACCGATTCTTACTTGTGATAACTGCATTCGTTTTCTTTTTTTATGCTTTCTCTCTTTTATAGTAATCTGGTCATCTGGCCCGTAAGTCTGTTGTTTTTCAACATTACCAAGCTGCCCTACAGATGAAGTTAGAGGGTTGAGACAACACTGACAGGGGTGTTTACAATGATCAGCTTTGTTTTGCATAAAACCATTAGCCCTCACCACGGTACCGTTTTTTAGAGCTGGCAGTCTGCTTTCTAATAACAACTGATGCGGCTCAGCAGCCACTTGATCGTTATCACAGGGAGCGGGAGGGGGCATCCCCCCCTCCCGCTGCCTTTTGCTACTCTCTCTGGGTTTCTGTCCCACTGGTGATCAGCCGGCATGTCCAAAGAGTGGTCAGAGTCCTGAACGAAGCCGGGACTCATGGGGTCTCTGATGAAGTAACCCAGAAGAGACGTAACTTTCAGCTGCCAATGGCGCAGATTTTAAAAAAGTGATAGTATTTAAAAATGCAGATTTTGGAGTTTTGAATACTTTTAAGTGCAACGAAGGGATTCTTTTAGACCCCAGATCCCTCCATAAAGAGCACCTGTCACTGCCTATCATGATCACAAGGTATGTTTAAAAAAAAAAGTGATATTTTTCACCCCCGTCTCCATGTGCTTGCGCACCAAAGAAAATTCATACGTAAGTCACGCCCAAATCACATGTGAGGCATCGCCGCGATTGTCAAAGAGCAATAATTCTAGCAAAAGACCGTTAAAAATTTTACTTGCAAAAGTTTTTATTTTGTAAGACATATGTAGAATAATAACATACAATCTCAGGAAATATTGCATAAGAAAGGTATACAATGTGTCATATACAGAGCCCACTCGGGAAGGGACTTTGTAATGATAACAATGGCAACAATGCAATACGAGATAGGCATGGTTACTAAAACAGTATTACTAAAACGTCTGAGGATCAGACCAGAATCCCAGCCCGCAAGCAAAGCACAGAAAAATATAACCGTGGACCTCCATGTAAGTTACAAACGCCCTCTGTAAACCAGGAAGGGGAACCCCCCCCCCTGAATCTTATGAACTGGGGTTGCATATAATCACCCTCTGAAGATATAGGTCCTGAGAGAGGTAGATACCCTATAAGCCACAAGAAAGGAGGAAGTATGGAATATCCGAAAGGAAGAAAAGGAAAGGAAAAGAAGGAAAGAACACAAGAAGAGAAAGGGGATAGGAGAAAGGATGGAGATGCTGGAGTGGATGCAAGAAGGGATCGGGTGGAGAAAATACAAAACACAGACAATTAGGATGAGGGAGGTGAGATGTACAGACGCCAGGGTTCCCATACTGCTTCAAATTCCGCTTGCTTGTCACGGAAGATGCTGACCATCTTCTCCTGGGTCATGATCCAAGAGATTTTGCGTTTGGTTGCCCCCATTGAGACCGAGGGGGACTTCCAAGCCCGAGCCAAGGTAAGCTTCCCCCCCAACAACATGAAATGCATGAGCTTCAAACTGGTTCTGGGCCCTTTTACACCAGAGCCAAGAAGCAGTGCTACTTCCGGGGTCCTGGGAGCCGGAAGCCCAGTAACTTTGCGGATCAGACTAAACAATTTATTCCAAAAACTATGGATACGCGGGCATTCCCACCAAATATGGAGCAAGGAACCCTGATGTCCGCACTCGCGAAAGCAAAGAGGATCAGTCCCCGGGTACATTCTGGCTAGACGGGTGGGAACAAGGTACCAACGCGTAATAATCTTAACATTAGCTTCAACTAGAGACATATTCAAGATACCTTTAAAAGCCCTCCGGAAAATGGAGTTCCAGGTGTCCGGTTCCCACGATAGCTCCAGATCCCTTTCCCAGGAAAGGGCGTAACCGGGCTTGTCAGGTGAGTCGATCAAAGCCCTGTAAATCAACGAAATACCTCCCCTCTGGACTTGAGCTTGTGCACACCAGCATTCATATGAAGTGGCCCGGGGTTCAACATCTGAACCTGCGACCATAGATGATAGGAAATGTCTAATCTGGTGCAACCTAAATTTTTCTGAGGAAGGCATATCAAGCTTACTCGTACAGTGTGCGACTGACAAGGGGCCCTGAGGTGAGAGGAAGTGTCCTATCCTGAATAGTCCCTTGTTGGTCCACCATCGAAAAGCCCTTATGTTTAGTCCCGGAACAAAGTCCGGATTGTTAAAAATATGTGTCAGGGGTTTGTGAGCCGAGATAAGTGTAGGATGTGTATATAGTCTATCGCACAGCACTAATGAGTGAGAGAGGGAAGGTGCCAATACAGGAGGTCTCCTACTTGGAGGAGCCCAAACCAAGTAATCTATGGTGTGATTAGGGACCGATTGTCGTTCCATATCAACCCAATCCGGTCTGCCCCCCATAGCATATACCACCGAGAATTGTGCCAGTTGGGCTGCCTGGTAGTATCTCCAAAGCAGGGGGACCCCTAGGCCCCCCTGTAAGCGGCTTCTGAAGAGGACCCTCCGCGGGAGTCGGGGACCTCTGGTGCCCCAAATAAACTGAACCATCTTGGATTGAAGACTCTGCAATTTCCCTTTAGTTACCTGTATCGGGAGTGATCTAAAAAGGTACAATATCCTGGGGAGAAGGTTCATTTTAACAGAATGAACTCTTCCCAACCAGGAAATGTTCCCTCTGGCCCAAAGTTCCATATCGGTAGACAATTTAGCGAACAGAGGCGGGTAGTTGGCTTGGTACAAAGAGGAGATGGAGGCGGTCAAATTGACCCCCAGGTACGGGATAGAGGTGGTGGCCCAGGAGAACGGAAAATTTTCCCGGAGGGTCTGCAACATTGATTGCGGGAGACTGACGTTCAAGGCTATTGACTTAGAGAGATTTACCTGGAGGCCTGAGATTTTCCCAAACTCATCCAACAGTCGGAGAAGATTGGGACTAGTAATGAGCGGTCTCGAGAGGAAAAGGTCATCAGCGAACAATGCACACTTGTGTTCTCTACCCCCGCACGAAATCCCTTTAATATCAGGATGGCTTCTGATTGCTATAGCCAGCGTTTCGATGGCCACCGCAAAAATGAGGGGGGACAGTGGACAGCCCTGTCTGGTCCCCCTGTGTATCGGAAACGTATCCGAATAGTGGCCCTGCAGTTTCATGTGCGCAATAGGAGAAGAGTAGAGGGCTCTTAAGGCGTTTAGGAAAGAGGGGCCAAAACCCCACCTGCTCAAGACATCAAACACATACGGCCATTCAACCGTGTCAAAGGCCTTCTGGAGGTCCAAGGAAAGGAGGAAACCCTGTTGGGGTCTCCCTCCATCCCAGGGGGCCCCCAGAAGAGAAATGATGTCCACAGCCCTTCGGATCTGGTCAGGTCCCTGCCTCCCCGGCATGAACCCCACCTGATCTTTGTGAATATAGCGGCCTATAAAATCCACCAACCTATTGGCCAATATTTTCGTCATAATTTTTAAATCGTTATTAATCAGTGAGATTGGTCTATAATTTTTAACGTCAGAAGTATCCTTGCCCGGCTTCGGGATAACCGAAATGTATGCGGTATTGGCCGAAGCCTCTAATTGCTGTCCCTGCCTAAGGGAATTAAAAAAACGCGCCAAATGCGGGGCAAGCACTGGACCAAACGCTTTATAATAACCCGAGGAAAACCCATCAGGCCCGGGGGCCGAACCTTTTTTCAAATGCTTAATTACCTCTAAGATTTCTAGCTCCGAGATGGGGGATTCCATGGATTTCATATGAGCCTCGGAAATACTAGGTAATGCCAGGTCATCCAGGAAGGCCGTCCTGCCCTGGATGGTCGCTCCCTCACTAGGAGTGTACAACTGAGAGTAGAATTTGTAAAAAGCGGTCATAATTTTTTGTGGGTTCTGAGTCATGGATCCATCCGAAGTCTTAATTTTGGGAAAAGCATAGGATCTGGGCCTGGGGGAAAGTTTAGCAGCTAGCCGGGGTCCTATTTTGTCGGTTTGGTAATAGAACTGTGCAGAGGACCAACGTAAACTTTTCTCTGCCCGGGTGGTAAGAGCCATGTTCAGGGCCAGACGACCCGCTTCCAAACACTGTCGCGACGCTAGAGTTGGTTTTTTCTTATGTGCCCTAGACACTTCCCGGAATTCCTTCTCAAGTTTAGCTATATCAATTTGATTTTCCTGCTTAAGTTTCGCCGCCAGCTGGATAAGCTTACCCCGCATGACAGCCTTATGAGCAGCCCACACGGTTTCTGGTGAGACCCCGCTTTGAGCGTTCAAATGAAAGTATTCAGTAATGTCTTTTTCCAGCATATTGCAGAGAGAGGGATTACTGAGCAAAGATTCGTTCAGACGCCACCTGCGCACCCCATCCCGTGATCTAGGGGACAGGAGGTCCAAGATGACCACGGAGTGATCCGAAAGAGGTGATTCCCTAATATTCGCTTTAACGGCCAGAGGGACCTCAGCCGATGACAAGAAAATGTGGTCAATCCTGGCAAATGTGCCATGAGGGGCAGAGAAATGTGTGTATTCCCTGGAGGAAGGGTTGAGTTCCCGCCATATGTCTATCAGACCCAGTGAGTTAAGTTGCTTAGCGATGGTGAGACCACGTTTGGGTGGCCCCAAGACCCTAGGGCGCCTAGGGCTGGACTTGTCCAACATCTTATCAAAAGAAGTGTTGGAGTCACCCCCAACTATCAAGGTACCCGTTAAATACGGTTCAAGCTTCGCCCACATTCTGGTGAAAAACCTAGCCAGTCCCTGATTGGGGGCATAGTAGGACACAAACGTGTAGGAAATCCCCTCCATTGTCCCTGACACCAGAATGTATCTCCCTTCCGGGTCTCTAACTTCTGATGTGGGGGAGAAGCCCAAGTGTTTAGAAAAGAAAATGCCAACCCCTTTTGTCTTATTAGCTGCGTTAGCCAGGAAGAACTGTGGAAATTTGGAGTGTATGAATTTAGGCAAATAAGTATCAGGGAAGTGGGTTTCCTGGAGCAGGAGCACTTCAAATTTTTGGGAGTGTGCATGTTGAAAATATTTCCGTCTCTTAACTGGGGAATTCATCCCCTGAACATTGTGCGATGCAATTTTTAGAGGAGCCAGAGATGGTTTACTAACCGCCATAAATCCAGAGAGGAGCTATAACGCCAATGAAGGACCCACCTGAAGTTCCGAGGAGTTCGGGAAGTCGGAGGAATCGGAGCACCATCACAGCAGTCCACCCACCGTCTGAAGAGGAGACAGAGTCCACTCCAGCATCTGAAGAGAAAGCAGACAGATAAGAGAGAGAAAGGCAAAGAAGAAGAAAAAGAGACGGGGAAGAGGAAGACCAACCCAGAGGCCCCTGAGGCACGTAAGCCAGGGGAGCCCCCTCCCCCCCCAGGTCCGGGCCAGGCCCGCCTAGGCCCAGACCATGAGACAAGCAAAAGTTACCTGTCCGCGAAAGTTGCAGACAGACGTCTGATGCCGCCCAGGGCATATTACACTAGACGGGGTCAGAGGGAGGCGCAAAGCTCGCGCCCCAGACCTACCCGGCCCCAACCCAAATGCTATGATAACGAACATAAACTTAAATACAACATTGTGGTGAGAACCAGGGCCAACCATCCGACCCAAACCCCCCACCCTCCAAACATGTATGTCATTCCGGATGATGAATCAAGGAGTGATGAATCCCTCTACTTCCTCTGGGAGGTGGTGGAAGGACCCGGGCAGAGGCTATACCAACCCAACGGGCGTCAGCCAACAAAACCATGCGACCCCTAGGTCGTCCACCAACCCCCCAAAGCAAAAATGTGACTCCCACCGCAAGGATGAGGTATGGGGGATATCGAGCAAGAAAAGAGCCGTACAGCAAGATTTCAATGTACGGCCAACCTGTAAAAAAAAAAAAAAAATAGCAACAGATAGCAAGAATTTAACCAACTTAACACACCCGGCCTGATCCCAGGCCTGAAATTAACCGGGAACAGAGTTCAAAAAAGAGTCCAAGGAGTCCCCTATCTGAGAAAAAAAAAAAAATGAAAACATTTCTCAGAGAGAGGAGGTGGAAGAAAAATTTGGAACACAAAAAAAAGGGGCTGGAAAGCAGTTCAGGTGACATGCGAGTCCTTGGATCGCTTAGATTGCTTCTTCACCCACGCCTGGGCAATGGGGCTGGCTGGAGAAGGCCTTTTGGATGGGCCAGCTGGAGCCGGGGATGTAGAACGTGAACGTTCCAGGGAGATGATGCCCAATTGTAGAAGGAGTTTTTCGCCTTCCTGAAAGCTAGAGAAACCAAGTGTCTTACTCTTGTAGGCGAAAGAAAGACGAAATGGGAACGACCACCAGTACTTGATTGCCTTTTGGGTTAAAGCATGTAGAAGCGGTTTAAGAGAACGCCTATTCTGGATCGTCAGGGGCGATAAGTCCGCGAATATTTGGACCGGGTGTCCTTGAATTTCCAGACGATCAGAGGACCTGGCCAGTCGCATGACTTCTTCCTTCACTTTATAAAAGTGTGGCTTTACCACAATGTCCCTGGGGAGATTATCCTTCCGGGGTGCTTGAAGGGCCCTGTGTGCCCTGTCTAACTCCAGCCTATGTGCTGGGATGTTGGGAATTAGGGAGGCAATAAATCCTTGAACAGCGTCATGGACATCCTGAACTGCTTCAGGCAATCCTCTAATGCGAAAGTTGTAACGCCGTGAGCGATTTTCAAGGTCATCAATTTTGGAAATGGCGGTTTCCAGGCGATCTGTTAGATCCTGAATGCGGTCAGTGTTTTGGTTCGTCCTGGAGACTGTTTGGTCCATCTTGGATTCCATGATTTCAATTCTGGAACCCAGGTTTTGTAGGTCTGCTTGAATGGTGTGTGTGATTTGGCTTGCTGTCTGCGCTAAGCCATCAGACAGCATCTTAGAGAAGGCCGACATCATAGCATGAAAGTCCAAAGAGTGAGCAGGGGGAGTAAGCTCAGAGAGGTTGGATACTGAGGGGCTACACTGTAGGCCTCGGACTGGGGTGTGGAGTAAATCCCCTAGGGTGTGCCTGATGAGCGACTCTGTGGAGGTAGGGGATGGGACCGCGATGATGCTGGTACTCACTGCGCCTTCCGGGAGTGCATGGGGGGTTGGGAGACCCCCTCCGTCGCTGTCCTCCATCCCCTCCGTCCCGGGATCTTGATCCTCCGGCACGGGCGGCGCCATCTTGTGTAGGCCTGGAGCCTCCGCTCCGAAGCCCGGGTTGCGGGAGAGATCCCTGCGGACCGTCCCCGAGGCCATAGAACTGATCCTTGGTGTGCCCGAGTTGGATGGTGGGGTCCTGTGTCGGCTGCGCTGCTCAATGTGGCTGTATGGGGCCGGATGGTCTGGGGCGAGACGGAGCCTCGGAGCTAAGCGGCCATCTCCGCTGCTCCGCGCATGCGCACTGAGAAGATATCACTTATATGTTTCATCGACTGTAATTCATTAATTTGGAATGCAATTTAGAGGCATAGGTAAGTCTGTGAGGACGTTATGATCTCTCAGGGTGAAGCTTGTCAGAATTTCTGCTTGCTCAGAAATGATATTGAATGAGATCAGGAAGGCAAATTGTAAAGGTGGATTGAGGAGAGAGGGATCCACTGTTTAGGATAGATTGTAGCTGAGGCAGAAAGCAGGATAGGCTGGGCTTGAGCAAGTGAAGGATGGCAAAAAGTGAAGAATTCAGTGCCTACCCAGTCCACCGTGATATATGGATCGTCCCTTTAGGAAAAGTCCTGGATGCAGTGTCTGCTAGGCCTCAAACCTGTCTGCCTCCCTGCAGCGTGTATTTCGGACCAAAAAGCAGGATGAAGGTTCCAGGGAGGATCAGATTAGCTGTGGGTACACCGACTCTCCACCCAGGTGATCCTGGGAGCCGGATGGCTGCAGATTGGGGAGTAAGGTAGGCAATGCTCCTCTCTTGCCGATCCTGCTCAAACCCCTTTTTTGTAATCAACCCCGCAAAATATAGGCATCGGCCGATACCTATGCTCCCATAGGGCAGCTGGGGTGAGTGATGGGGCTCAAGATGATGTCCGGCAGCAAGATTATGGTGGATTGCCTCTTAGGCCTAACTAGGCCGCGATTGTAAATCTGCTCCCGGTGGCTCGATTTTGAAAATAATTGGATGATCGTGTCCCCCAGGGTCCTGAGAGGCTGGATGGGGCAAAGATGTGCTGCTCAGGTCCGTATTTAGAGAGGATTGCCGCGGATTAGCTATGCGATCGGCGGCGCTCCTCTCCAGTCCGCTTCCAGCCTACTCTGCAAATTTTTACTGATCAGGTCCCCTGGGTGATAGGGTGGGCGGTATTGAGGGTAGATTGTCCTCTGGAGAGGGGATGGAGAGCGGATGCGGCCGGATACTGCTTTAGGAAAGGCCGAGGCTTTTCCTGCGAGTAGGCCGCGGCTGGATGGCTGTGTTCGGCGGCTTTTTCGCTGTAAATTTTAGGTTTATCTGGTCCCCAGGGGTTAGGGTAGTTGATGTGAGTGGCGGATTCTCCTCTAGAGAGGGGATAGAGAGAGGATTGCAGTGGATTATTGCAAGGAGCCGGCGGAGCTCTTCTCCTAGACGTTCGCCATGTTCCTCATCCGGCCACGCCTTCAACCGTTAAAAATTTTAAAGCGTCGCCTTAGGAGACTTTTAGGTACCGTAGTTTGTCGCCATTCCACGAATTTGAGCAATTTTAAACCAGAACATGTTAGGTACCTATTTACTCAGCGTGATATCATCTTTCACAATATACAAGAAAATTAGGCTAACTTTACTGCTTAATTCAGTGAAGTGTATTTTTGCATTTGAAAGACTGCTGTGCAAATACTGTGTGACATAAAATATTGCAAATATTCTCCAAAGTCTTTGCTAATATATATAATATGTTTGGGGCTTCTAAGTAATTTTCTAGCAAAAAATACTGATTTTAACTTGTAAACAACATGTGTCAGAAATAGGCTTGGTCCTTAAGTGGTTAAACCAAAAGGAAAAAATAATGGTTGCTGTAACTGCTTGTAAAGTGTTAGCTGGAGTTTGGCTTCAATTTTGTAGTGTATTTAAATCTGTTAGTACATCTAAGGCTACCCTCCCCCACACTAGCAATGCTGCTTTCCAAAGGTGTCTCTGATGCATCTTCATCCAGATTGCTAATACAGCAGGTGTGTTGCTAGCCAGCTCACATGATGAAAAGAGGGAAAAATGCCTAAAAAAAGATAACAAATGCAGCCACATCTAATGGTTGGTAAGCTACAATAAATTACTATTTTGGCTTTGGGTTTAATACCGCTTTAATTTACTTATTCAAACACTGCAAAAAAAGTAATAAAAACAGAATTTAAATGTAGAAAGAAAAAAAAAAGGTATATTATCTGCACATTGATTCTTTTACATTACTTTTTATTTTTATTACCTTGTCTTTTACAGACTGTTTGCTTATTTAGCCCCGGTTCACATTAGTGCGATCGCATGTAATTCGGAGCCCACTGCTCCTAAATTACATGTGATCTCATGTGCGGTGCAAATTTCAGCCATACACTTTGTATGGCTGAATTCGCACCGCAATTGCACTAAACACACACCTGACCCTTTTTTTGTATCCGCAGCAGAATCGGATCGCATAGTGGTTCACACTAAAGCGATCCGATTCTGCGAAAACTTGCAGATCGCACTATGATATGCGATCGCAACTGGGGGTGTCGTTAAATTTTAATTGACACCCCCTGCGTATCGCATATGGCAGTGTGAACTGCCAGGGGTGCGGATGCGATGCGGGATCACACTGCATATTCGCAGTGTTCCCGCATCACACAAATGTGAACAGGGTCCTCATGTGAACTACATGTTGCTACAAATATTAGGATTATAAATGCCGGGTCACACTTGTGCGATGCGGGAAGGCTGCGAATTTGCAGCCTGTTCCCGCATCGCAAAACGCACATCTGGCGATATATGGGGGTTGTCAATTGAGAGTTAACGACACCCCCAGTTGCGATCGCATATCGCAGTGCGATCTGCAAGTTCGCACAGAATCGGATCGCACTAGTGTGAACCACTATGCGATCCGATTCTGCTGCAGATACAAAAAAGGGTCAGGTGCGTGTTTAGTGTATAAGTGTATGGCTGAAATTTGCACCGCACGTGAGATTGCATGTAATTTAGGAGCAGTGTGCTCCGAATTACATGCAATCTCCGTGATCGCACTAATGTGAACCATGGCTTAGAATACATGCTGCAATGCTTTGATTCTTATATTATTTTTGTAATTAAAAATCATTTATATGTAATTTATTTATTTTTAAGTAAAATCATTATTTGCACATTGCAATGTAATTTGTACGCACCGCACTTTCATTTACACTTTTAATAAAATCTATCTATCTATCTATCTATCTATCTATCTATCTATCTATCTATCTATCTATCTATCTATCTATCTATCTATCTATCTATCTATCTATCTATCTATCTATCTATCTATCTATCTATCTATCTATCTATCTATCTATCTATCTATCTATCTATCCACACACATATATTAATCCATCACACCTGCAGTTGTAGATATTATACCAGTTAGTAAAAAAAAAAAAAAGCTGTATTGTCCATGAATCTGAATAGAGATTGTATAGAGCATACCGCTTATGCTTAGTTTGATGTTTTGTGTGTAAAAGATAGGTCTCTCCTGCATCAAGGCAGAGCACTATTAATCATGAATTCAGTGCTATGACAAAATGGGGCACTTTTGCTTAATGTTCTAGAAAAAGCAATACATGCATGTTTGTGTATTTTATTAAGAGCACCGTAGACCCAGTTTCTAGCAATCTATATTTATCAAAGAATAAATGTTCAAGTGGCATGTGTGTTAGCAGAAGCTTTTACTCTTCTGAAAGGCTAGAACTGCAGGTGAAAGAGCCAAGCTTTGAACCGCCGAGGTATTCCTTATTTTCTTGCCTGCTTTATTTGTCTGTTTACCACCCTCCACCCCCCACTTAAACCTGTTATTTTTTTTCATTTCAGTACAGAACAGAGCTTTCCAATTCAGACTTTTGACAGAAGAGACCAGGCGTCCGTTGGAAAGGAGATCTACAATTAACCATCCATGGTCTCGGTGGAGCTACAAATCTCAGCCTTTGTGGTTGCACTCATGGGTGTATGTGCTGCCATTGTTGCCACTTTGCTACCAAACTGGAAGGTCAATGCAGATACCGGGGCTAACATAATTACCGCAGTTACACAAATGCAGGGTCTTTGGATGGATTGCACGTGGTACAGTACTGGCATGTTTAGCTGCACTGTAAAATACTCTATCCTTTCCCTCCCCATTTACATCCAGACTGTGAGGACTACCATGATTTTATCCTGTATATTCTCCACTTTGGGAATCTGCATCTCTCTGGCTGGAATGAAATGTACAAAGCTAGGAGGTGACCGACACACCAAAAGCAATATAGCATTTGCTGGTGGAACATGCTTTTTGCTTGCTGGAATCTTTGGTCTGATCTCGGTGAGTTGGTACATGAAAGAGATCATCTCCAGCTTCCTGGATCCATCCATTCCAGACAGTGGAAAACATGAACCTGGAGGAGCAGTATACATAGGGTTTATCTCCGCTGGGTTGCACATTCTATCAGGTGCAGTATTTTGTACATCCTGCTCTAAAAGACAGCAGAACAAAACAGAATCGCGTCCAAAAAAAAGACTCGAGCCAGCGGCTGAGCAGTCAGAAAACAACAACGGGAGCTACAACCTCCAGGACTATGTGTAAAAAAAAAAGCCATACAACACAGAGCTTTTACCAATGTGATACATTTTCTTTCTTGCTGAAAAATGCAAGTGTTGGCAATAATGCCTTATTTTCTAATGTTATTGTAAAATGCAAACTGAAAATAATTTTCTAAGCTAGATGAAAATAATCTGCATGCTATATTGATATTTTATAATGAACTATACATTCCGAATAATAAATTGATGTATAGATTGTATGTTGTTTCAGACTCCCACTAAATATTTCCATGGTAACTATTCTTCCTTTACAAATGTGGGGAACAAAAACTAAACCCATCTTGTGTGGCTGAATAAAGTACAAATACCTTTGGGTCAGTCTGTATCAATGTTAGAACAAAAGTAACTCCACAAAAAGCATGTGCTGCAAATTTATAGCTTTGCATATAACTTATGCATATTAGACGAAATTGCCTTTATCTAAACTGAGTGTATTGCAACCTTATTATTATTTGTAATGTGTGGGAGAGTGGTTCTGACAGCATAGCTTATCTTTTAAATAAGATTAAAACAATTTAAAAAAGCTAAATATATACAAAAAAATTACTTTAAAGCCTTAAATACTTTGAATAAGTTAATAAATGAGAGGATTATCAACATGTTACTTTTCCAGTTTGTTAGAATAATATCCATCTGCAGATAAGTTACATTCAGGGACCCCAATATTTGTTTGCGTTTCCATGGGAAATTATGGTAAAGCCCTACTTAAGACCAAACCATTTACTAGTTTAAAGAGAAGAAGGGTTAAAAAAAAAATCTTGGTCAGGTTTTTATTGCTGTCTGCATTTCGATTAGAAAGACTTTGATTTACTTCCTGTCCTGGAGCCCACAAGAATCTTCTCAACAAGAACAAGCAATAAAAAGCTGACAGTGATTTTAACATGCTTGGTAGTAGTGTTGCCTAATTATTGTGCCTTAAGCTAGCCATAGATGGATTAAAATCTGGCCGGTTTGGCAGCGTCCAGCTGATATTCTATCCATGTGTGGCCACTCCTAAAAAGTTGTTGAAAATTTCTCTTGATCAGCAGCAGCCACTGATTTGTGTATTCTGACAACAAAGAGTCCTTGCTGTCAGAATACAAGAGGGTTGATTTACTAAAACTGGACAGTGCAGCTCTGCATAGAAACCAATCAGATTACAGTTTATTTTTTGTCAAAGCTTAATTGAACAAGCCCAAGTTAAAAGCCGATTGGCTACCTTGCACAGCTGCACCAGATTTTGCACTCTCCAGTTTTTTTGTAAATCAACCCCAAGGTCTCAGCGGTAGGGATGGGCTCAGACATGCTCGGATTGTACCCGCCAGGAAGCCCTCACTGCACACTGCCAATCATAGGTAGTGAGGCATTTCCTGGCCCGCAGCGGCACATACACCCTGTGCAGCGTGCAGATACACACAGATGCACATACAGTGCCTTGCGAAAGTATTCGGCTTTCTTGAACTTTTCGACCTTTTGCCACATTTCAGGCATCAAACAAAGATATAAAACTGTGATTTTTTGTGAAGAATCAACAAGTGGGACACAATCATGAAGTGGAACGAAATTTATTGGATATTTCAAACTTTTTTAACAAATAAAAAACTGAAAAATTGGGCGTGCAAAATTATTCAGCCCCCTTAAGTTAATACTTTGTAGCGCCACCTTTTGCTGCGATTACAGCTGTAAGTCGCTTGGGGTATGTCTCTATCAGTTTTGCACAACGAGAGACTGAAATTTTTGCCCATTCCTCCTTGCAAAACAGCTCGATCTCAGCGAGGTTGGATGGAGAGCGTTTGTGAACAGCAGTTTTAAGTTCTTTCCACAGATTCTTGATTGGATTCAGGTCTGGACTTTGACTTGGCCATTCTAACACCTGGATATGTTTATTTGTGAACCATTCCATTGTAGATTTTGCTTTGTTTTGGATCATTGTCTTGTTGGAAGACAAGTCTCCGTCCCAGTCTCCGGTCTTTTGCAGACTCCATCAGATTTTCTTCCAGAATGGTCCTGTATTTGGCTCCATCCATCTTCCCATCAATTTTAACCATCTTCCCTGTCCCTGCTGAAGAAAAGCAGGCCCAAACCATGATGCTGCCACCACCATGTTTGACAGTGGGGATGGTGTGTTCAGGGTGATGAGCTATGTTGCTTTTATGCCAAACATAACGTTTTGCATTGTTGCCAAAATTTTCGATTTTGGTTTCATCTGACCAGAGCACATACTTCCACATGTTTGGTGTGTCTCCCAGGTGGCTTGTGGCAAACTTTAAACAACACTTTTTATGGATATCTTTAAGAAATGGCTTTCTTCTTGCCACTCTTCCATAAAGGCCAGATTTGTGCAGTATACGACCGATTGTTGTCCTATGGACAGAGTCTCCCACCTCAGCTGTAGATCTCTGCAGTTCATCCAGAGTCATCATGGGCCTCTTGGCTGCATCTCTGATCAGTCTTCTCCTTGTATGAGCTGAAAGTTTAGAGGGCCGGCTAGGTCTTCATAGATTTGCAGTGGTCTGATACTCCTTCCATTTAAATATTATCGCTTGCACAGTGCTCCTTGGGATGTTTAAAGCTTGGGAAATCTTTTTGTATCCAATTCCGGCTTTAAACTTCTCCACAACAGTATCTCGGACCTGCCTGGTGTGTTCCTTGTTCTTCATGATGCTCTCTGCGCTTTAAACGGACCTCTGAGACTATCACAGTGCAGGTGCATTTATACAGAGACTTGATTACACACAGGTGGATTCTATTTATCATCATTAGTCATTTAGGTCAACATCGGATTATTCAGAGATCCTCACTGAACGTCTGGAGAGAGTTTGCTGCACTGAAATTAAAGGGGCTGAATAATTTTGCACGCCCAATTGTTCAGTTTTTTATTTGTTAAAAAAGTTTGAAATATCCAATAAATTTCGTTCCACTTCATGATTGTGTCCCACTTATTGTTGATTCTTCACAAAAAATTACAGTTTTATATCTTTAGGTTTGAAGCCTGAAATGTGGCAAAAGGTCGAAAAGTTCAAGGGGGCAGAATACTTTCGCAAGGCACTGTACACACAGATTGGCAGTGTGCAGTGACAGCTTCCTGGCGGGTACAATCTGAACACATCTGAGCCCATCATTACTCAGCGGGTAGGATTCTTCAAACCACCTCGTTTGTGTGGATGGAGGAATCCCTTTGTTTTTTTTTGGGCTAAACTAAAAAAAACGATCCATCGATGGCCAACTTTACTGTTCTCCCTCTCAATACAAGCCTCTCAGCCCACTTAGACAGGCTTAAATTAAACACTATGTGTCAAAATGATTTAATCCCATCAGGTATTGATCACTTTACCACCGGAGGATTTTGCGGTCTTACATCCAGGCCACTTTTTGCGATTCGGCGCTGTGCGACTTTAACTGACAATTGCGCGGTCGTGCAACGCCGTACCCAAACGAAATTTACGTCCTTTTTTTCCCACAAACAGAGCTTTCTTTTGGTGGTATTTGATCACCTGTGCGATTTTTTTTTGCGCTATAAAACAAAAAAAGAGCGTTTATTTTGAAAAAATAACAATATTTTTAAAAATTTTTTATATGAAATTCCTCCGAAAAAATATGTAAAAATCGAATTTTTTAAAAATTTTTGGCCAATTTGTTTTCTGCCACCTATGTTTGGTAAAAAAAATCACAATAAGCGTATTTTGATTGGTTTGCGCAAAAGTTATTGCGTTTACTAACTAAGGGAAAGATTTCTGTCATTTTTGGTGTTTTTTTTTTAACGCGTAATGGCGGCGATCTGCGATTTTTTTTTTGCGGCACTGCGACATTGCGGCGGACAGATCGGACCCCTGACTGACATTTTTGACACTTTTGGGGTTACCAGTGACATTTCTACAGTAATCAGTGCTATATATATGCACTGTTACTGTAAAAATGACACTGGCAGGGAAGGGGTTAATGTATGCCTGGTGCTTACTAACGTGTGGGGGGGGGGAGGTGACTGAGTGAGCCAGGGACAGATCGGATGTTCAGGGATGTTCCGATCTGTCACTCCCTGTCACTGAGGAGATCCGCCCGCTCTGTTTACACAGGCGGGCGGATCTCCAAACTAGATTCCCCGACGATCGGGGAAGAGCGGCGGCGATCGCCGCCGCTCCTCCCCTGGCCCGACTCCCGCTGTGAATGAAAACAGCGGGAGCGCGCCTCCGGCGGCGCGAGAGCGCCGCCTACAGGGGGAGGAGTCCAGCGACGTAGGTCTACGTCGCTGGACGATAACGAGCCGCTGTGCCGCAGTAGCAGCACAGTGGCCGGAGCTAAAGTGGTTAAAGTGCATTTCAAGGGAAAAAAAAAAAAAAAAAAAAATTATATATATATATATATATATATATATATATATATATATATATATATATATATATATATATATATATATATATATATATATATACACATACATACACACACATATACTATATATATATATATACATATACAGTATATATATATATATATATATATATATATATATATATATATATATACAGTATATTATATATATATATATATATATATATATATATATATATATATATATATATATATACACACACACACACACACACACACACACACACATAGTATATGCAGTAAATCTCTGTAATACATGCACATTTACCCATTATTTGCTTTGTCCCTTGAATGTGATTCTAAACACAAAGTTTTTTTTGCCCTAAAACATTCTCTGCATTATTGTAAAAAAAAAAAAACAAAAAACTTCTACTGTCATTTTCCCCCATGCAACAAATCTGACAGACTGGTTGTACCCAAGTCGATTGATGGTACAAGCAGTCTGCTCATACAAGGACCGAACCTGCTGAACCGGCCGGGATTCAATCCATCTATGGCCACCATTAGTGTGCTCCTCTAAAAAAGGGTTGTGCATACTCAAATGAAGTGCAAGGGGCGTCAATGTAAATACTGAGCCATATGTCCAGAGAGAAAAGGTCTCTTGATGAGAGTTGGGGGGGGGGGGGGGTGCTAAGGGAAGTCATATTCAGAAACCAGCATACAAAAAAAAAAAAAAATTCTGTTACTTTAAAGCCCAATCAAGAATGAACAGACCAAAATGCAATCTGAAATTCAGAATAAGGAGTCATAGAAGTACTAAGGAACAGTACTTAAAATAAAAGTAAAACTTATAATAAATGTCATCCCTTCTTTTATGGAGAGAGACTTCCAGAAAACAAAGACATAATAAAGCATTCCATTATGGGGCAGCTAGGAGCACTAATGCAAACAGGTCAGTAATGAGAGCAGAATCCTTGGGAAGCTCATGCCAGTTAATGTCTATCAACTATGCAGATCAAGAAATTGTTTTTGAGAAAGACAGATCCTAGGAGATACAGTTCGGTTCATATATATTTGGACACAGGCACAATTTTCATACTTTTTGCTCTATATGCCATAAGAGTAAAATTAAAATGAAACAATCCAAATTAATTTGAAGTGCAGACTTTCAGCTTTAATTCAAGGGGTTGAACATAAATATCAAGTACAAACTTTAGGAACTGCAACCATTTTCATAGTCTCTCGATTTTCAGGGGCTCAAATGCAGTTGGGCAAATAAATGTAATCATAAATAAAAATGGGATTTTTAACTTTATGTAAATCTATTTCTCTGACGTTCATTGATGGACACAGCTCCTGATTCTTCTTAACCATTGAGTTATACTGCCCCTACAAGTGTAGGACACTAGGCAGGAAAAAACAGAATCTTTGTAAAATCTTACCTGTAAAATTCATTTCTCTAAGTCCTCCGACAGTCGCCGCCCCCTCTAAATCATCACTGTTGGGTATTGACTTCCCATCCGCAGGAGTAGCTAGGCATATAGACTTAGTCCAAAGACAAAAGATATTAGCATATACACACCCATGGGGGCCGTCCCATCTGGTCAATACCCCCACTGCATCACCACTCCCAACTCAGTTTGGTAGCATAGCAGTAGGGAATAAGAACCCCAAAAGGGGGTCGGGGGCGGCGACTGTCGGAGGACTCAGAGAAAGGAATTTTACAGGTAAGATTTTACAAAAATTCAGTTTTCTCTTACGTCCTCCGACAGTCGCCGCCCCCTCTAAGTCATCACTGTTGGGATGTCCCAAAGCAGTACAGACATGAGGGGTGGGAGACGCAACCGTAGAAAAGGCAACGCAGTACCCACATCAGAGAAAGGAATCTTACATGCACCGTAAGAGAACCAACTGGGCAACAGAAAAAAAACAATGTTCAACAGGAGCAACAGCCCAGGAAAGCAAACACCAACAGCCAGGGACCCAGAAAAGAATTCAAGGGTCCTTCATGGCACTGCTGCACTGAGAACTTTGTGGCCAAAGGAAGCATCAGCTGATGCCAGAACATCTACTTTGTAGAATTTGGAAAAGGTGTGCACCAACGACCAAGTCGCAGTCTTGCACACCTGGGCCACCGAGGCCCGATGCCAATAAGCCCAGGACGCACTCAAAGATCTGGTAGAGTGCGCCTTAACAGGGAAGGGTGGAACCCGTTCCTTCAAGGCATAAGCCTGCTCAATGGTCTGTCTGATCCATTTGGCAATAGTTGCTGCAGACGCAGCCATGCCCTTCCGAGATCCCTCAGGAAGGACAAATAGGGAATCCGTCTTCCGAAATGATTCCATAGACGACAGGTAAACCCTGATCGCCCTGACAACATCCAAGGAATGCAAAGCAATCTCCTTCGGATGTTCCGGCTTCATACAAAGCGAAGGCAGGACAATGTCCTCATTAAGGTGGAACTCAGTGATCACCTTGGGAAGAAAGGACGGGGGTGGTCGCAAAACCACCTTATCCTTGTGAATTATCAAGTAAGGGGAGCGGCAAGACAACTCCGCCAGCTCCGACACTCTGCGAGCCGAAGTGATCGCCACTAAAAAAGCAACCTTTTTCGACAGCAGAGGCAACGATATCTCCCTGATGTTTTCAAAGGGAGCACGCTGTAACACGGACAGAACCAAGTTCAAGTCCCATGGAGGTAAAGGCTCCTTCCTGGGAGGAGCCAAATGTCGCACACCTTGAATGAAGGTGCGAATCAAGGAATGAGACGCCACAGGGCGTTGGAAAAGGACAGCCAGTGCAGACACCTGGCCCTTTATCGTGGCCAGCGCCAGCCGCTGGTCCACTCCAGACTGGAGGAAAGCCAACACTCTCGACACCGAGTAAGAACGAGGGGAGAACCCCCTGGACTCACACCAGGCGAAATAAGCTTTCCAGGTACGGTAATAGATTTTACCAGAGGAGGTTTTCCTAGCCTTGATTAGAGTAGGGATAACCTCAGGGGAGAGACCCTGTCCCTCAGGACCTGGGTCTCAACAGCCAGGCCGTTAAAGCCAGCGACTGTAAAGCAGGATGGAAGATCGGACCTTGAAGACAGGAGATCTTCCCGCAGAGGCAGACGCCACGGAGGCGCCACTGCCAGGTGAACAACGTCGGCGTACCAGGACCGGCATGGCCAGTCCGGAGCCACCAGAATCACCAGGTGCAGTTCCGAGACCAATCTGCGGAGGAACCGGGATAGTAACTGAATCGGAGGAAGGCATACATCAGACGATACTGATGCCAAGAGGCTACCAACGCATCCAAGGCGTTCGCCAGGCGGATCGCGCGTTCTTGCCACAAACCTTTCCACCTTTTGATTTAGCCGGGATGCGAACAGATCCACGTCCGGGGATCCCCACCTCGCACACAGCATCTGAAAGACCTCGGGGTGTAGGGACCATTCCCCCTGGTCCAGGGTCTGGCGGCTCAGATAGTCAGCCTGCCAATTCTCCACACTCGGAATGTGAACTGCTGAAATTGCCGGGACATGAGTCTCGGCCCACGATAGAATGACGGTCACCTCCCGGGCCGCACGAGCACTCCTGGTGCCCCCTTGGTGGTTGATGTAAGCCACCGCGGTAGCATTGTCCGTCTGTACTCGGACAGGAAGGCCCTGGAGACGGTCCGACCACTGGAAGAGACATAGTTTTATCGCTCGCAATTCCAGCACATTTAATCGGGAGGGAGGACTCCTCCCCCGACCAACTGCCCTGGGCAGACAGGTTGCCCAGGACTCCACCCCAGCCCGACAGGCTGGCATCAGTGGTAATCACCGTCCATACCAACGGACGGAAGGACTTGCCTTCCGCCACCGACGGGGACTGGAGCCACCACAGAAGAGCCAATCTGGTCTGACGACTCAAGGAGACACACAGATCCAGGGACTGAGGCAGTCTGTCCCACCTGGCCAGGATCTCCGTCCGGAGATCCCGCGTGTGAAACTGAGCAAAGGGTATCGCCTCGAAGGCCGATACCATCAACCCCAGGCCCTGCATACAGGTCCTGAGTGACGAGGACGGGTTGTCCCTGAGGGACCTGAGCTCGTCCCGCAAAGTCCGGAGGTTGTCCTCCGGCAAGAACACCTTTACCTGAGTCCAGAATCATTCCCAGGTAGGGAAGACGAAGCGATGGAGACAACGTCGATTTTTGAACGTTGATGGTCCATCCAAACTCCTGGAGCGTCTGCACCGTGGTGGACAGATCGCGCACAAGGTCCTGGCTGGCACGTGATCTCAGAAGTAGATCGTCCAGGTAACCCAAGACTGCAATGCCCTGGGCCCTCAGCAGGCCCAGAACCGGCGCCAACACTTTGGTAAACACCCTTGGTGCCGAAGCGAGACCGAAAGGTAACGCCACAAACTGGTAGTGGTCCTCTGCGATAGCAAACCGAAGGTACCGCTGATGACCCTCGAAAATGGGGATCTGCAGGTACGCATCTTTTAGATCTATCGAGGCCAGGAATTCCCCTGGACTCAAAGAGGCCACCACCGAACGGAGAGACTCCATTCGGAACTTCGGAACACACACGAAGCGGTTCAGCGCTTTCAGGTCCAGAATAGGACGTACTTTGCCCTCCTTTCTGGGCACAGTGAACAGATTTGAATAAAACCCCCAGAAACCTGTCCCGATGAGGCACCGGGACAATCACTCCCTGAGCAAGCAGGTCCTGCACCGCTTGATGCAAGTCCTGCAGACGCCCCGGAAGCAGATGAAGATTGGAGGGAAAGAATCTGTCCTCCGGCCGGGAAAGGAATTCGATCTTGTATCCCGATCGAACGATTTCCAGAACCCACCTGTCCGATATCCGGAGCAGCCAAGGTTGGAGGAAACCGCGCAAACGTCCCCCCACCCCTGAAATGGGTGAGGGCACCCCTTCAGGCAGAGGCGGATTGACCCGCCGAGCCAGCATTGCCGGACTTCTGCTTACCTGCCCAGGGCTTATTCTGACTGCCCTGGGCCTTGAAGGGCTTGCCCTTGGATTGGTTCCGAAAGGCACGAAAGGACCCCTGATTGGATCTAGGCGCAGAACCCCGCTTGCCCCGAAAAGACTTGTTCTTCGAGTTCTGGGGCAGCATAGTGCTCTTGCCCCCCGTGACGCCTTTCACCAGGGTGTCCAACGCCTTGCCAAAAAGGCGAGAGCCAGCATAGGGAAAATCAGCAACTGTTTTCCGTGAGGACTGGTCAGCCGACCAGCTCTTCAGCCATATCAGTCGCCGGTTAACCACCGCAACACTAGAGAGGCGAGCCACTAAGGGGGCCTCATTCAAGGCTGCATCACACAAATACATGACTCCTTGGTGGATCTGATCCACCATTTCCAGCCGGGCAGGCGGAACACCATCAGACACGAGATTGCACCTAAGCATCTTAGTCCAATCAGCCACCGCCTGAGCCACCAGAACGGACACGAAAATGGGTTTGAGCAACGAACCCGCCACCGTATAGGAATGGCGAGCTAGAGACTCCAACCGTCGGTCCGTGGGATCCCGGAAAACCGGGGTATCCTCAGTAGGAACCAAGGTAGCCTTGTTTAACACGGCCACAGTGTGATCTACCTGTGGAGGCATACACCATCGTGATTCCGTAGCCGGCGCAAAAGGATAAAGCAATTTGAACCGACTATGTAACAGGAATGGACGTTTTAACATGCGCCACATTTCATTAACAGTGTAATGAAACTCAGCTGGGCAGGGGAAAACCTGCGCAGACTTGCGGGTCCTGTGCGTCCCAAATGAGGACACAACACCCGGAGGACAGGGCTTATCCTCTAAATGCAAGGTTTCCTTAACAGAAACAATTAAATCGTCCATGGTCGCCCGTTCTTCAGGTGACCCTGGGGAGGAGATATCAACCCCCTCCATCTCAGCCTCCCCCTCAGACCCCGGGGGGTCCAGGGATGAGCGGGACCCTGAAAAGGGCACGCTCGCAGCAGCAGTCATATCCCCATCTGAATCAGAAGAGAGAGACAATCTGGGCCTCTTTTTTGCAGCACGTTCAGACATCAGCATTTCCATATTAGACACCAAAGTCGCCACCACAGCAGCCAAATCGGGTCGCAGCGGGGCCACAGGAGAACTGGGGACCCCTACTAAGGCTGGGGGGAACTTGTTTTCCTGAGAATCCATTCTCAAAGTTCACAGAAAAAAACAGTGCAATAAATGTGTACTGTCCCTTTAAGATCGCTGCGGAATGCGCAGCCCACCACTACAGCTACAGTGACAAAGACCCCCAAAAGGAGAAGAGAAAACTGAGCCAGAAGCGATAATACAGAGGAATATTGAGAGCGATAACCTGCAGAGCCCGCAGAGTGTTGCCACCGATGTCCTGCTACATATGGAAAGGAAGTGCTGCTGAAGTAGGCTGAACTTAAAGACTTTCAGACTCAGGGAAAATGGCTGCCCCATAGGATTGTATTGGATGCTTCAAGAAAATGGCCGCCGAACATGCGGTCGGACCGATCGTACTACACCCACAAAAAATGGCGGCGGATGGCGCCAAAACAGCATGCAGTATCACCCACAGAGAGGCTTACCATGTCTGCCCAAATCAAAGATGGCTGACCGCGCGAGTTCACTCCGCTGCGGTCGCCACACAACGTCTGCACCCCCAACAATGCACCGAAGTGACACAGGGAAGGGGACCCCCACACATACAGAAAACTGCACAAGTGATCCCCGCAGGGACCGCATCAGGGAGTCACACAGGCACAGACATGGGGGGACACACAGCAACACAGACTGCCAACCCAGACAGAGGCCCCACACAGAAGTACCTACCTGTACCAGATGGCGTGGGAAGCCTCTATGCACGGAAAAACCGCTGTCCTCACCTGACAGGGAGTGCCGTGAGCCAGGGACATGACTGCAGCACCACAGATTTGTCCTGTGAGGTAGCCACCTCACGGCTGCATCCCTGCAGCGAACAGGGATGGGTCGTTCGTAATACCAGGGCGAACCATAGCTGAACGCTCGATGGCGGGCTGGGGGTCCATCTGACCCTTCTGCCCTGGAGAATCAGGGCGGTCAGTCCAAATCCCAGCACCGCATGATCCATCTTCATCCGAAGAAGACTAACACTAGAAGCTGACAAAAGACAAAATAAACAGCTAGTAAAGTAAGAAAAAAACTGACATTTTCAAAGAAAATCAAATAAAAGGTTAGGAAGGCTGAGACTGAAGCCCCAGCACAGGGAAGCCTGACTACTCCTGACGCTAGGCAGATTAAAAACTGAGTTGGGAGTGGTGATGCAGGGGGGGGTATTGACCAGATGGGACGGCCCCCATGGGTGTGTATATGCTAATGTCTTCTGTCTTTGGACTAAGTCTATATGCCTAGCTACTCCTGCGGATGGGAAGTCAATACCCAACAGTGATGACTTAGAGGGGGCGGCGACTGTCGGAGGACGTAAGAGAAAGCTTGACTACGCCTATGGGCAGTCCCGGGGGGAATAAACCCACTCTCAGCTATAGGCACTCAGTTTTGTTACACGCAGTGTCAGAAGAAAGCCAACTCCACAGTGGGGTGGGTGCTGTGTCCGTCAATGAACATTAGATAAATTAATTTTAAAGTAAGTCAAAAATCCCATTTTCTCTTTCGTTCATTGACGGACACAGCTCCTGATTCTTCTTAACCATTGGGACGTCCCAAAGCAGCGTTAAACATAAGGAGTGGAAAAACATCAGAAAACAATTCCCAAGGCTAACCATAGACAACAAAGTAACATAGAGCTCAACCATAAACAACTGGAGGTCATCTGAAAAACAAACAATACACCCTCAAAGAGGACCAGGTCCCTTAACCGCTTGCCGACTGCTCACAGTATATTTACTGCGGCAGTCAGCCCCTCACAGGCAGAGCGACGTAGGTCTACGTCGCTAGCCTGTGAGGCTCTGGGGAGCGAGCGCGCTCCCGCGCGGTCACGGACCCCCCCCCGCGCGTGTGACCGGCAGACCCGATGTCCGCCAGTCACTCGGCGATCGTCGGGGGAGAGGGAGAAAGTCAGGCGGCTTGTGTAAACAAGCCACCTGTCATTCTCCCCTGTGTAGAAACACTGATCACACGGTTCTACAATGTAGGACCGTTGATCAGTGTTCCTACACCACAAGCCACAGCCAATCACAGTAAGAATCACGGCCCTAGGGACACACACAGCCACTCCCTCTCAAATAAAATTAACCCCTTCACTACCAGTGTATTTTTACAGTAACAGTGCATATGTATAGCACTGATTATTGTAGAAATGTCACTGGTAACCCCAAAAGTGTCAAAAATGTCAGTCAAGGTTCCGATCTGTCCGCCGCAATGTCGCAGTACCGCAAAAAAAAAAAAAAAAAATCGCAGATCGCCGCCATTACGCGTTAAAAAAAAACAACAAAAATGACAAAAATCTTTCCCTTTGTTAGTAAACACGATAACTTTTGCGCAAACCAATAAAAATACGATTTTTGCGATTTTTTTTACCAAACATATGTAGCATAAAACAAATTGGCCGAAAATGTTAAAAATTTTGATTTTTACATTTTTTTTAGGGAATTTCATATAAAAAAATTTGAAAAATATTGTTATTTTTGCAAAATTTACGCTCTTTTTTTGTTTATAGCGCATGATCAAAAAATCGCACAGGTGATCAAATACCACCAAAAGAAAGCTCTGTTTGTGGGAAAAAAAGGAAGTCAAATTCGTTTAGGTACAGCGTCGCACGACCGCGCAATTGTCCGTTAAAGTCACGCAGTGCCGAATCGCAAAATACCCCCTGGTCTTTTAGCAGCCAAATCCTCCGGGGCTTAAGTGGTTAAACAGCAGCAAGCAAAACCTTGCAGCCAAATGCCAACACAACCACTTTACAAAAAAACTTTGTAAAAGTGTGCACCGACGACCAGGTGGCCGCCTTGCAAAACCTGTGCCACTGACGCTTGAAGACGGAAAGGCCAGGAGACACTGAGCACCCTTGTAGAGTGCGCCTAAACCGGGAATGGAGGAACCTGACCCCTGATGCAATAGGCCTGAACCACGGTCTGTCTGGTCCATCTGGAAATGGTCGCAGAGGAAGCGGACAACCCTTTGTGAGGTTCGAACGTGAACGCAAAAAAGTGTCTGACTTCCTAAAAGACTCTGTAGCTGCCAGGTACCCACTAATTGCCCGGACCACATCCAAGACATGCAAGGCAATTTCCTTCAAATGTTTAGGCCTGGGACACAGGGAAGGCAACACAAGGTCTTCATTCAAATGACAGTCAGAGACCACCTTAGGAAGGAATGACGGACAGAGGCAAAG
The DNA here is from genome assembly GCF_965119305.1 of Pelophylax lessonae. Lineage (NCBI taxonomy): Eukaryota > Metazoa > Chordata > Amphibia > Anura > Ranidae > Pelophylax > Pelophylax lessonae. Next base: position 536,444,668 of record NC_138770.1, on the reverse strand, counting down.
CGCCACCTTGTCCTTGAGAAGCACCATAAGGTGAAAGACAGGATAACACCGTCAGTTCTGATACCCTGATTGCAGAGGTGATAGCCACCAAAGAGGGCAACGTAAGCAGGGAAACCTCCCAAATATTTTCAAAAAGAAGCTTCAGAAGAGCTGAAAGCACCACATAAGATTCCAGGGCAGCAACGGGGCCCGCAATGAAGGAACCAAATGTCAGACATCCTGAAGAAAAATGGTACGCACCAGGGAGTGTGTGGCCAAAGGTCGTTGGAAAAAGACCGCCAAAACCCAATAACTGGCCCTTGTTGGTACTCGAGGCCAATTTTTGTTCAACCCCCGTTGAAGGAAGGGTAAGATCCGATCCACTGAGAAGGAGCAAGAATGAACCCCAAGAGACACTACGCAATGTACATCTTCCACGTACAATGGTAGATCTTCCTAGAGGCAGATTTACAAGCTTTTAACAGCATAGGAATCACCAATTTAAACAAACCTCTACCCTTTAACACCTAGCGTTCAACAGCCAAGCCCTTAAAGCCAGGGACTGTAAAGCAAGATGGAAGATTGGTCCTTGGGACAACAGATTCTCCCTGAGAGGAAGTCCCCAAGGAGCATCGGCGACCAGCCGTACCAGATCAGCATACCACTATAATTACCGGTATCCCTTCTGCCTGAATCCTGCACAGGAGTTGTGGCTGAAGATTGAGAGCGCTGGGACGAATCAGTCAGCCCACCCTAGAATGCCGGCTACTTACCAAGTGGCCAGGACACTTCTTGTGCCACCTTGGTGATTGACATAGGCCACGACCATGGCAATGTCTGAATGAATTAGTACCGGACACCCCTGAAGATGATTGTCCAATGATCCAGACAAAGTCTGATCGCTCGGAGTTCCAGTACACTAATCGGCAGTCTGGGCTCTGCCAGAGTCCAGACCCCCTGAGCACGTCTGTGCTGAGGACGCCTCCCCACCCAGACAGATTGGCATCCGTGAAAACAATTGTCCAGTACAGGAGGAGAAGGATTTTCCCTGTTGAAGTGTCAGAGAGCAAAGCCACCTCTAGAGACCGTGGATCCCTGACCCATTTCACCAGAATTTCTTTAGCAGAGGGTGGACACTATCAGGCCCAGCACGCTTCAGCAACCACTGCGTTTTGGACAACCTCACCGTTTGTGACAATGTTGTCAAGGGAAAGAGGAACACCCTAGTTGCTTTGGAGGGCCTGTGAGTGTCAAAATGAACCAGTGCCTCAGACGCAGAATCAGCCGCACCTTCATTTTTAAAGTTTCCCGCACTGACACAAACTGTGCATCCACCATCGCCTATTTAGGCGCAGCTAGAGGAGCAGAAGGATCATCCTCACTATCTGAGCACTCAGGGTGCGTGGACACAGACCCAGTAGTGTCACTATATACTGCGCTCACCCTGAAAACATAACAATCAGGGGAGGCCGCCGACTGCGATCCCGCAAAGGGGAGACCTGGGCCAAGGGTAAACAAATGGACCACCTATTGGACCCTGCAAAAATCAAGGGGGTTACCCTCCGAGCCTTCCATAGAGGACATAGGCCCCTTAAAAGGGGGCCGCCCGCCATGACGCCGACGTGCAGGCAGGGTACCCTCGCTAAAGCAAGGCAGGTGCCCCACACAAAAAAGGCAGCAAGACTCATTAAAAATGAAGTGCCCCCACAGTGCCACCCGGTCCAAGGGAGGTGCCAAGCTGACCATACGCCCCAGCAGGCGGCAAGTTGCGGCCTAAATTGTTGTGGTGGCCCAGCCACAATTGCATGGATCCTCAGCCCAGCAGATGCCCAAAGGAAGAGTGGGGGCTTCAGCTACACGCACTGGGGCTGCCCCCCCCCAACGGTGGCGCCCAACTCGGTTGCATGGCCTAGAAGGCTGCAAGCTGCGGCCTAAATTTTTGTGGGCGCCTGGCCGCCAGGATGCGAGCCCCAGCAGAGCTGACCATCCAGGGGCAGGAGGGGAGAGCAGATGCCCAAATGGGGGGCAGTGGCTTCAGCCATCTTCACAGGGGCCACCTCACATAGGTTCCGGTGAGTAGGTCGCAAAGCCGGGGCCTACATTTTTAGATGGATCCTGCCGCATGAGGCACATACCCGTGGATGGTAAAAACATCTGCTCCCCCAGTCGAACAGTCCCAGTCCATCGCAAGAAGCCCAGAGGACATCCCTGCCCTAGTCACCAACCCCCAGGAAGGCAGGGAATCCTGCTCAACTGCCCTGTTGCGCACCAGGAAAACCCCGTCTGTGGCAACTCCAACCAGCCCACCTTAAGAACATGGGGCAAAGCCAGATCATCCCTCACCCGGGAGGGGCGACAGAAAGACCCACAGTGATCAAAATTTTAGAGGAGCTTTGAAGGGAACCCAGGGTTTTGAAAGGAGGGGCCCACATCCACCCCAAAACCCTCCAGGGGTGGTTGGGGGGACAGCTACACACCACACAAGAACAAGGAGGGTACCGCTCCGGACAGGACACTGCTCCATCATAATGTGGGTGCGGTCGGCCAGAAGAAAACGCTGCGACTCAGGCCAAAGTCAGTTTGCAGGCATCCCGGTGAGACGTTAAATTCGCAGATCAGCCCGCATCCAGTGGGGCTATTTCGTGGCCGACCTAGCGCGGAGCTCGCTGGCCAGATTGGGCGGACCAAAAGGATATATATTATCCAGTTTGTCGTCCAGTATTGCATTTGATTGTATTTCTCACAGGAACAAAATTATAAAAGAGGAAAATAATTTAATTTAAAATGAAAAAATTGCCAGGACCAGAGATCCCAGCAAGGAACTAGGTCCTTACTCCTGAATAGGCAGAAAAAAAAAAGAGTGCGGGTGTATACCCCCTGGGAATGCCCATAGGCATAGTTAAGCTTTTTGCCTAGTGTCCTACTCCTGTAGGGGGCAGTATAATCCAATGGTTAAGAAGAATCAGGAGCTGTGTCCGTCAATGAACGAAAGAGAAATGTTTATTTTTATTATTTCGTTGAGAATCCTTTACTGGCAATAAATGGATTTTTGTAAGAACTTACCGTAAAATCCTTTTCTCTTAAGCTCATTGACAGACGTAGTCTTCTTGATTCTCAAGAGCTGGGTTATGTTGTCTCCGCAGGAGTAGGACTAGGCAGAATGACAAAACGTTCTGGCTCCACCCTAGGGGGCAGTCCCTGAGGGTATATCCTCCCTCTCTCTGCTACAGGGAATCAGTTCTGTTTAAAGCAGTACAGAGAATTTAACCCAACCCAACTCAATGATAGAGGGGCGGGTACTACGTCTGTCAATGAGCTTAAGAGAAAAGGATTTTACGGTAAGTTCTTACAAAAATCCATTTTTCTCTATCGCTCATTGACAGACGTAGTCTTCTTGATTCTCAAGAGCTGGGACATCCAGAAGCAGTGCCACAAATGAGGGGTGGGATTGACAAAATCAAATCCAATCTAGTAGGCCCAACCGGTGCCAAACTAGAAGTTTTAAAGGCTCATTATAAACCAAGAATGAGACTAAAAGAAAAAATTTTCCAACGGAAAAAAACCCTCGAGGTAGACCACTGGTCTCCTCAAATTGCGGCCTGCAAAACCTTGCGGCCAAATGAGGCATCAGACGATGCCATTACATCAATTTTATAATGTTTAGAGAAGGTATGCACCGACGACCAGGTAGCCGCCTTGCACACCTGGACCACTGACGCCTGATGGCGAAAGGCCCATGACGCACTAAGTGCCCGAGTGGAGTGCGCCTTAACAGGGAACGGGGGCTCCCGACCCTTAATAGAATAAGCCTGCACTACCGTCTGTCTGATCCATCTGGAAATGGTCGCGGCAGATGCAGGCAACCCCTTTTTGGGTCCATCTGGGATCACAAAAAGTGAATCCGTCTTGCGAAACGAGTCTGTCGTTTTCAAGTATACCCTGATCGCCCGGACCACATCCAAGGAGTGCAAAGCAAATTCCCGAGGATGACTGGGCTTAGGACACAGGGAAGGTAATACAATTTCTTCATTCAGATGAAATTCTGAAACCACTTTTGGTAGGAAGGATGGATTCGGACGAAGAACCACCTTATCTCTATGAACCACCAGATATGGTGAACGACAAGATAATGCGGCCAGTTCTGACACCCTGCGTGCAGAAGTAATAGCCACCAAGAAGGCCACCTTCTGGGACAACGTGGGTAGAGGAATCTCCCTAATATCTTCAAAGGGAGGTTTCTGAAGAACCGACAACACTAAATTAAGATCCCAGGGGGGTAACGGCGCGTGCACTGGCGGAGCCAGATGTCGCACCCCCTGGATGAAATTCCGCACCAAGGAATGAGTAGCCAAAGGCTTCTGAAAGAAGATGGCTAATGCTGAGACCTGACCCTTGATAGTACTCAAGGCCAGTTTCTGCTCAACCCCTTGTTGCAGAAAAGCCAATATTCGACTAATCGAATAAGACCGAGGACGGAACCCCAAAGGTTCACACCATGCAATGTAGGACTTCCATGTGCGATGATAAATCTTTCTGGAAGTCGCTTTCCTTGCTTCAACTAGAGTAGGAATAACTGAGGCTGACAAACCTTTGTCCTTCAGCACCTGGGTCTCAATAGCCAGGCCGTTAAAGCCAGCGATCGTAAAGCAGGATGGAAGATCGGTCCCTGAGACAGTAGATCCTCTCTGAGAGGAAGTCTCCACGGGACATCCGCCACCAGTCTGACCATGTCGGCGTACCAAGCTCGACGAGGCCAGTCCGGAGCTACCAGGATTACTGGGATTCCTTCCTCCTCTACCCTGCGAAGAAGTCTTGGCAGTAACGCGAGAGGAGGGAAGGCATATATTAGCTGGTATTGCCCCCACGGGGCGATCAGTGCGTCTGCGGTTTCTGCTAGAGGATCGCGGGAGCGAGCCACGAATCTCTGAACTTTCCTGTTGAATCGTGATGCCAACAGATCCACATCCGGGGTGCCCCACCGTAGGCACAACTGGTGGAAAACGTCTGGATGGAGGGACCATTCCCCCTGATCCAGGGTCTGACGGCTGAGATAATCTGCCTGCCAATTCTCCACCCCCGGAATGAATACCGCAGAGATTGCTGGAACAAATCGTTCCGCCCAGCGAAGAATGCAAGCCACTTCTTTGGCCGCTCGGACACTCTTGGTGCCCCCCTGGTGATTGACATAAGCCACGGCCGTGGCATTGTCCGACTGGATCCGAACCGGGCTGCCCTGGAGCTGCTCGGTCCAGTGAATCAGACAAAGTCTGATCGCTCTCAGTTCCAATACATTTATCGGTAATCTGGATTCTTCCGGGGACCAAAGTCCCTGGGCAGATAATTGACCGAGAATTCCTCCCCATCCGGATAGACTGGCATCCGTGGTCACTATCGTCCAATATATTGGCAGAAATGACTTTCCCTGGCTGAGCATTGGAGACCGAAGCCACCAAACCAGAGACTCTCTGGTCTGTTTGCTCAATCGTATCTGATTGTCCAGGGATTCCGGATTCCGATTCCATCTGAGGAGAATCTCTTGCTGAAGAATTCGGGTATGGGACTGGGCAAATGGGACTGCTTCGAAGGAAGCCACCATCAACCCCAGAACCCTCATGCAAGTCCGAAGGGAAGACCAGTTGTTGGACAGTAACAACTGGACTGCTGATTGAATCTTTCGAAGTTTCCCTACCGGAAGAAACACTCTTGTCCTGACTGTGTCTAGAATTAGACCCAGATATTCGAGCCTCTGGGTGGGAACCAGAAAAGACTTTTGCTGGTTCACCAGCCACCCGAATTCCTGTAAAGAAATCATAGTAATTTCTATGTTTTGTAGCAAGGTCTGAGGAGACTCTGCATGAAGCAGAAGATCGTCTAGGTAACCTAGAATCGATATACCTCTTTGGCGCAGAAGTGCCAACATTGGGGCCAACACCTTTGTGAAGACCCGCGGAGCCGTGGCGAGACCGAAAGGTAACGCCACAAACTGATAGTGGTTCTCCTCTACGGAAAAGCGTAGAAAACGCTGATGTCCTGCGAAAATGGGAATGTGAAGATAGGCGTCCTTGATGTCTATGGACGCTAGGACATCCCCTGGATGCAGGAAGGCTGCTACCGTGCGAATGGACTCCATTCTGAATCTTCTTATGTTGACGAAAGAATTGAGTGCTCTTAAGTCCAGAATTGGACGCACTTTGCCCTCTTTCCTGGGTATTGTAAACAGGTTTGAATAAAACCCTTGAAACCGTTCTGTCCAAGGAACGGGGACTACCACTCCTTGTTGTAGTAGATCTGTGACTGCTCTCCGCAGATCTTCTAGACGATCCGGAGATAGTCGGATATTGGAAGGGAAGAATCGCGCCGGTGGGAGAGATCGAAACTCGATCTTGTACCCTGACTTTATGACTTCGCAAACCCATTTGTCCGGGATTCTGGAAAGCCATGGATCCGGGAACCGGCGAAGACGTCCCCCCACCCCAGTTATGGGTGGGGGCGCACCTTCAGGCTTTGGATGGTTTATCTTCAGGTCTGGAGGGGGCGGGCTTTTGCTTGCCCGACCAACGACCCCTGATGCCTCCTGCAGGAGGCTTGGAGGACTTAGTTTTTTCACCCGCTGGACGAAAAAACCTCTTGTGAGCAGAAAAAGAAGGCCCTCGTCTTTGACGAGTTCCTCTACCTTTAAAATTTTGCGGTAAAAAGGTGCTTTTTCCACCGGTGAGATCCTTAATGATCTCATCTAAGTTGGCTCCAAATAGACGTTCTCCTGAAAAGGGGATATTAGCCAATGCTTTTTTGGAACCTTGGTCGGCTATCCAACCTTTTAGCCACAGTGTACGCCTGAGAACCACTGCTGAGACTGATGCTCGCGCCATTAATGGAGTGGCGTCTAACGCCGCATCACATACAAACTGTAACCCCTGTATCATTTGTTCCAACAAATCTGATACCGCCTGAGGGACTTCTTCTAAGTCCCGGCGTAACCACTTAGTCCATTCAGTTACAGCCTGCGAAACCAGACCAATAGCAATTATTGGCCTGAAAGCTGATCCAATCAAGGAAAACATGGTGCGAGACATAGCTTCTATCTTGCGATCCACTGGATCTTTAAAAGACGGAGCGTCTTCCAAAGGAATAACCGTGGCTTTATTCAATCTAGCAATTGGTGAATCCACCACAGGTGGTTCTGTCCATTTCTTAATAAGGGTTTCCTCAAACGGATAACGCCTGTCAATGCGTTTGGAAATATTAAAAGTGCGTTTTGGCAGACGCCATTCTTCATCGATTGGATTGCCAAAACATTTGGGCAATGGAAAAACCTTTGCCACTTTGATGCGCTTTTTAGTCCCAAAAGGGATCTCAGTTTCAGCTATTTCTGATGGAATACCCTGTAACCTTAAAGTCTCTTGAACAGATACAATGAGTGCGTTTACCAACGCTTCCTCTCGGGCTATGGCTGATGCCGAAACATCCTCCTCACTGTCTGAAGAGACAGGACCCGAGACACCAATACCAGATGAAGTACCTGCAACTGCAGAAATAGGCTCAGAGTCTGAATCCGAGGTTTCAGATAATAAGGGGTTAGGCGGGGGTCGCTTTCTTGCGCCCTGTCCCTGACAAGCCACTTCCACCCGGGACACAAAAGTTTCCATAATGGCTGACAAAGATTCAATTGTCAATGGGGTGCTGGAGGATCCCGCAGACCCCTCGAGGGGATCCGGAGGAGATACATGAGTGGCAGGGTCCATGTTAATACAGGACACTTTTGCCAGCAATAAACAAAAAACTTCTTTTTTTTTTTTTTTTTTTGTGTGTCTCCCCCTAGCGCAATAGCGCCCCTCAGAGTACCTGCTTCTCGATCCCAGAGAGAGAGAGAGAGGGACCCCCAAGGCTCACCAACCGATGCAGTGCAGCTTCCAACAAACTGCAGCCAGCGTCTGTCTTACACAGACTGGAAGGAGCTGTTTGCTTTTTCCCGGGCAGAAGGCGTGGCTCCGCCCCCTGTGTACGCCTTCCGGCGTTCCCAGCCCTCCACGAGGAAGCTGGGCTCACAAAACATGGCCGCCCCCATAGAAGAGACATAAGAACTCCAAAAACATGGCGGCCGACGTGACCTGAGGACATACATGTATTCGGTCTACGGCAAAATGGCGGCGGACCGCCGATATCGTCTTCCCAGCACATCCACCTGCACTCTGCTGAGAGGTGACATATGGATCTACAGAGATACACTGCACATAAGGTAGGATTATACCTCCTATGTTTGCTGTAATGTTACAGACTGCTGGGTAGAGTGTTAGCTCTTGAACCAAGTCCACTTCCCACAAACACATGCTGTATTACAAGGGGGACTTGTAAGTGTCAGATATATACTGACCATGTATGGAGGGGCCCATAATATATACTGCCTCATAAATGAGGAAAAAAGGGAACGTTTTACTCACCATACCGAACCGACAGGCACCCTCTCTTCATAATACCCTCTCCACCGAGGTGGGGGTTTGTGTACGCCTCGACTCTCTGGTCCTGGCGTCCAAGCGAGCTTTTAACTCGCAAAGTCAGCCCCTTTACTGGGACTCCGTCGCGGCCGACTCAGCGCACTGGTCTGCACGCGCTTTTAGGCAGAGACCGGGGTGACCACTGGATCTCACATCCAGCCCGTCGCCCGGCCCCGCATACTTACTTGAATATGTCGCGGCCGACCAAGCGCAATGCCTGGTCTGCACGCGCTCGTAGGCCGGCTGGGGTGACCACAAGTGTCGCCCAGTCCGGCATTTTTGCTTGAAGATCTCACAGGAAAAAAACACTGGAGAAAACTACCTAAAAAATGTCTTTTTCTTAAAGAAAAAAAGTCTTGCCAGGACCAAAAGATCCCAGCAAGGAACTTAGGTCCTTACTCCTGACTAGACAGAAAAAAACTGATTCCCTGTAGCAGAGAGAGGGAGGATATACCCTCAGGGACTGCCCCCTAGGGTGGAGCCAGAACGTTTTGTCATTCTGCCTAGTCCTACTCCTGCGGAGACAACATAACCCAGCTCTTGAGAATCAAGAAGACTACGTCTGTCAATGAGCGATAGAGAAAATTGCCTGAAGTCTGGAACCCGTGGACATGACCAAAGATGGGGTTTCCTCCTTTCTGATGCTTTGCCAAGCTCTAACTGCAGCTGTCTTCAGTTGTTCTTTGTTTGTGGGTCTTTCTGCCTTTAGTGTTGCCTTCAGCAAGTAAAATGCATGCTCAATTGGATCGAGATCAGGTGATTGACTCAGCCACTACAGAATATCTGAAAGGCTCCCTCCAGAAGCTCTGAAAGGCTTACCTTTATCCTGCGCCCCGGACGCACAAAAAAAAAAAAACGCTTATGAGCGGTAAAGGAAGGCCCCCACTTAGTACAGGGTGTTTTACCTTTGGGGGATTGAGGAAGAAGAGTACTCTTCCCACCAGTCAGACACTTGAGCAACTCATCCAGTGAGTCGCCAAACAATCACTCTCCCAGAAAAGGAAGATCTGTCAGAGCTTTCTTGGAAGCTTGGTCAGCCAACCAGCTCTTCAGCCAAACCATGCGTCTTAGGGCAATCCCCACAGCCAAAACCCTGGCCACCAGGGGGGCCGCATCCAAGGAAGCATCACACAGGAACATCAGGGCCTGAGCTATCTGGTCCATAAGTTCCATCAGCTCTGGGGGAACTATGGCAGGGTCCAAGTTCCCCTTCAGAACCTTCACCCATTTCGTAACCGTCTGTGATACTAAAACAGACACAAAAACCGGTTAAAAAATAGAACCCGCCAACACATGAAGATGGCGGGAAAGGAATCCACCCACCTGTCCACCGGATCTGTAAAAATCAGGGAATTTTCCACAGGCACTATAGTAGAGTACCATCCAACGGTTGGAGACCGTCTCAGCAAAAGGATTACGGCGTTTAAAGCGCTTAAGCACTACTAGCATGTGCTTGATGTGCCACCATTGGTCATTAATAATAACATGAAAATTCTCGGGACAAAGGAAAACCTTGCCTGATTTTTGGTTCTTACGGGAGCCAAAAGACACCCGTGTCCCTGCCGGCGTGGGCTCATCTGCCATTTTTAAAGTTTCCCTTACTGAAACAATCAGGGCTTCCACCAAAGCGTGTTCCCGCACTGCAGCTGAAGAAGGCAGTTCCTCTTCACCATCCGATTGCGAGGACAGTGACCCCTCAGGTAGGGGGGCGTCTGAATCAGACGACTACACCAATGATGGAGAAGGCAGCGGCCATTTTCGGCTAGTAACCTTTTTCATTACAAAATCGACCTTGGTCGCCAGGCTTTCCACAGCTACTAAAATTGCGGCCAACGACTGTCCCTTTAAAAACGCCGATCACGGTTCCCACCGCAGATTGTCGTGGTCTGCGGAGTCCCCCTTAAATATGTACCGACAGCAGAGTGTGCAGGGATATGCCCACAAAGACCCCAGTACTTTACCACCTCCAGAGGAAACTTCCTGAAACAGACTGTGCAGCAGGAAGAAGAAATCACAGGATGTGACATCAACCTGGTATGTGAAAGGTCACGCTGCCTGTGTAACTCACTAGGGCTACACAAAAATAGTTGCCAATACAAATCAATAGGAAACACAGGGAAAAAAAAACCTGCCCCATACAAATCAATGGGAAAAAATCTTACATTGCCCACACTAAATATGCGGGGCACACGGCGTGCCATGCGAACAAGGAACCCCAATATGAAGGCCTTAAGGATCTAAAACCAGACCAAGCAGGAAACAAGGTACCATTGCCACCCCCCCCCCAAGATACCAGGCGTCCCAGCTATAGCCCCCCCCCCGGGGGATGGGAGAGGGAGACAGGGCAGGGTACCTTAAAGGCCAGGGGGATTTTTTAGGATGTCCAGGTCCTATTATCCCTAGGAGAGGGCCCCCATTCCCCCCCCCCCCAAGACCACTGAGGGGCAAGGGGGGCTACATTTACTCACCATACCATGGACCCAGTGGGCTCTGCTCCAGGCAGAACCACCTTCCACTCGCAGTGGGGGTGCTGCCAGTCGAGGGGTATGCTACGACTCAGGGTGTTCCAGGTCGTTGTCTCCCAGCGAGACATCAACTCGCAGGCTCATCCCCGTTCGGAAAGGGGTAACTTCATAGCGAGGCCTAGTACGGGACTATAACCTGCTCATGCTCGTAGGCCAGTCTGGGGAGACCTTAAGAATCTAGATTATCCAGTGCGAAACCCCAGCCAGCATTGCTTGTAGATCACCAGGAGGATCCCTTGAACACTAACTAGCAAAGTGAGTAAAGATAAATAAAACAAAATATTCTGAAAATAATAAAAAGCTGAGACCGAAGTCCCAGCAGGAAACCTAGGTCCTACTCCTTCTCTAGGCAAAAACAAACTGGTTTGCAGGAGCAGAGGGTGTGGGTTATGCCTGTGGGGACAGCCCAGTGGGCGTGGAGAATTCATTATTTTTTCCTGCCTAGAACTACTCCTGCAGGGGGCAGCATAACCCAATGGCCAATGAAGTATGGAGGCTGCGCCTGTCAATGGACAATAGAGAAATGACAAACTTTATATGGGTACAGCATCACAGGAATGCTCAACTGTCAGTTAAAGTAACACAGTGCCATATTGCGAAAAATGGCCTGGTCATGAAGGGGGTAAATCTTCTGGAGGTTAAGTGGTTAAAAGGCTGCAGGTGAACCCGAGCATTTACACTGAAAAGGTAGTTTGCAAATAAACTAGAGGAAAAAAAAAATCACTGATAAAAGCATTGTTTGTTTAGGACTGCAAAATCTGTGGTTCCCATGGGACAAATATTTTGATCATTTACAAGGAAGTTTAGCTGTGCTTGCTGTAAGCTGTATGCGGAGATCCTCCTAGGGCATTCATAGATCTCCAACAGGGAAGCAGGCATCCTGAATGAGAATTAGGAGGTTTTGGCATGCCAGTGGTCACTTCTCGGCCTTTTGGCTAAGATCAAGTGTAGTATCGACTTTAGCCCTTAGGGGTGTCTCTGCTTTACGGCTAGGACGTTGAGAAACACTTGTATCTATCCAAGCCATTTGGTCCTTGTGGGGTACCCTCTGCTCGGCCTTGTAGGATCGTCGATTAAATTCGGCTTCACCTACTTGCTGCTATTGGGCTTGAGGCTTAGTCCCCACAAGGAACGAGATTGCGATCTTCCCTCCTCCCCCCCCACTCTGCGCTACTACCTTCGGGCAGTAGGCGCACAAGGGCCTTTTTAAAGGCTACGAAAGAGTGAAGACGCCGAGGAATAAGAAGGAAGCCGCCGAAGTTTGCCTGAAGCGACTACCGACAAACTCCTCCGTCATGGGGAAGAGCACCGGGAAGAGAAAGCACGTCCCCGCCACTTCTGCCAAGACTCTGGGAGAAGTCGCTTCAACCTCCACCCCCACCCCGGCGGCCGTTAGCCAGTCGGGCTCAGCAAGGCCAACCAGGTCCGCAGACGGGCTTCCTATCCTGGAACCCTGGATGAGGCAGACAGTGGTGCTGCAGCTGAAGGAGGGGGACGGAAGAATCCCCGACATGACCCCGGAAATCTTCAGCAAGAAAATGATTATCGAGCAGGGGTTCAGCAAGGCGGAGACCCTGTCCATACAGACCTTCATGAAAGGTATATTTTATATAACTTTTGTGTCTCTACAGGTCTGTAGAAGGTACTGGGAAGCGGTGAAGAATTGTGGCCCGGATTCCCCTTTCCGCAACTTTGTTGCGAATACTCCCATTCAACGGGATGAAAGGCGGGTGACGGTGTCCATGAGGAATCCCCATACCCCAGGAAAAGACATCGCTACCTACCTCCAGAGGTTTTGCATCGTGGCCAAAGACCCAGTCAGAATCCTCGATGTCAACGGCTTCTGGACAGGTACGTGGGCAGTTTCTTGCAGGTTAAGGAGAGAGCCTTCGGGGGATCTCCAGCACCTGAAGCCCCACTTCTCTCTGGGAGCCTCCGCAGGACTCCTGTACTACGCAGACATGCCCCATACCTGTCACAGGTGTGGCAAGCAGGGTCACGTAAGTATGGAATGTCAGGAACCTTCTTGCAGGTTCTGTCGGGTTACAGGCCATGAGACCAAGGATTGCCCGAGGTCCAAGACCTGTAACCTCTGCGGATTGGCGGAGCACGTCTACAGAGACTGCCCCCAGAGATCCCGGTCCTACGCTGGAGCCCTGATCAAGGGCAAAGCTCCAGACAGCGCTGGGAAAAAGAAGCCAGGGGAAAAGACAGCGAAGGAACCGTGGAAAGCCACTGGTGAGTCCCCCCCTCCCCAGGCCCCTACCACCTCCTACGACCCATCCCTCCCCACCCCCTCTGAGTCGGAGGTGACCCCACCTGCCCCTCCCCCCTCCCAGCCCCCCCCGCCCTGTCCTCCATGGAGGACTTCCCCACCCTGCCCACCCCCACCAGCAAAGGCCGGAAACGGAACCTAGATAGTCCGACAACTGAAGAACCCACCAAGCGGCCCACCGTGGCCCAGCAACATGACATCGCTGGACTGGACCCAGTGGTGGAGGACCTCGAGTCTGCGGGGGAAGACGAAGGAGAAATGCAGGAAGGTAAGGATCTGGCCCCCCCAGGGACTGACCTCACCCAGGACCGGATGGACAGCATCCTCGAGGAGAACGGCCTGAACCAGGACACCGGACAGACACAAGAGGCAGTGGAAGAACCACCCCCCCCTCAGGGGAGGTAAGTTCAGCCCACCTGCTAGCTAGCCCCTTCATCTCCTTTACATGATGGCAGAGATCTCCATCTTTTCCATTAATGTTAGGAGCATCAAGGATGCGTCTAGAAGACAGGTGGCGCTGACTTTTCTTTCCACTCAGCAGAGTGATGTCTACATGCTCCAGGAGTGTGCCCTACCCTTCTCGAGGAGGTACACTCATCTGTCCTCCCAGTAGACCCATGGTCCCTCCTACTGGTCCGGGGGTGTCGATTGTAAGTCTGCAGGGGTAGCCATTCTTGTCAGGGGTGGTCGTTTCACGGTTGACTCCGTCCAGGAGCTCGTCTGTGGCCGTCTTTTGGTCGTAGACGGCTCATGGGCGGGAGAGCCAGTTAGGCTCATCAACGTGTACGCCTCCCCAGATAAGAATGAGCGACTGGAGCTTTTCCAGACCCTGCGGACCCAACTCGTCACCACCAGGGCAGTAGTAATCGGCGGTGATTTTAACTGTCCGATTGAGGAGGATGGGCGCAGCTCCAGCATGTACGCAAAGCTCGACACCACGTCTAGGCTGCTCAAGGAGATGATTGCGGAGGCTTCCTTGAAGGACGCCGTGGGATCCATAGGGAAAGGTTCCGTGAACTATTCGTGGTGCCGTCCAGATGGATCTGTGCGTTCTAGGATAGACTTGGTGCTCACCTCCAAGACAGTCAGACATCGCGGGTTCTCCATGGTCCCCTGCTTTTTCTCTGACCACAGGGTCATTCACTTTCGGGGTGACCTGGGCGAGGGCTTTGCCCCCGGTCCGAGCTCCTGGAAGCTGAATGGTACCCTGCTGGAGGAACTCAGGGAGGCCTACATTACCTGGAAGGAGGACAAGAGGTTCTTCAGAAAGGTAAGCGACTACTGGGAGTTTGTGAAAGTCAAGCTAAGCAGCTTCTTTCAGGCAAGGGGACGCCAGCAAGTGTGTGCCAGGAAGAGGGAACTCAGGAGACTGCAACGTCAGATGCAGTCCCTGCAGGACCTTCACCACTGCGGCTGGGACGTTAGGCAGGACCTGGAGGACACCAAGAAGAGCCTGAAAGGACACTTCGAGGAAGAATCCAGGCACCTCGTCTTCTGTTCCAAGGTGGAGAATCTTGAGAAGGGTGAGAAATGTAACTCTTTCTTTTTCAGGAAACTTCACTCAGGACACACTCCCTTGTCTGAGCTGCGGGACGAGACCGGAACACTCCAGAAGGGGAAGGAGGCTGTGATGCAAGTGGTCAGCGACTACTACACCAACCTCTACTCCCCGAAAGAAACAGATACGGCTGAGGCCGACAGGTTCTTGTCAGGTATTACTAACCAAATTGATCCTGCAGGTATGTCGGCAATCAGCGCCCCCTTGGCGCTGGAGGAGCTGCACTCTGCCGTCAGATCCTTTAGGCAAGGCAGGACCCCGGGCTGCGACGGTCTCCCAGCGGAGCTCTATGTAGCGCTGTGGGATCTCGTTGGCCCGGACCTGCTCGAGCTGTACGAGGAGATGGTGGTGGAGGGCACAATACCTCCGTCGCTGAGGGAGGGGATGATCACGATTTTGTATAAGCGTAAGGGGGAGAGAGGGGATCTGAAAAATTGGCGTCCCATCTCTCTCTTGAACGTGGGCTACAAAATCCTCGCCAAGGTTCTGGCCAACAGGCTGAAATCTGTCATCGGACAGATCATCCACCCGGATCAGACTTGCGGCATTCCTGGTCGCAGGATTGCGGACAGCCTTGCGCTTGTCCAGGACACGGTCCAGTATATTCGAGGCCGCCGTGTGCACGCGGCCCTGGTCAGTCTTGACCAGGAAAAGGCCTTTGACCGTGTCTCCCATGAGTTTATGTGCAGAGCTCTGCGCAGGTTTGGTCTTGGGGACATGTTTTGTTCGTATGTGAATGTGATGTATAATGACATTTGTAGTACGGTGTTGGTGAATGGCTGGAAAACTGACCCTTTCCCTGTTCTCTCTGGGGTCAGACAAGGCTGCCCTCTCTCACCTCTGCTTTTTGTTTGCTGTATAGAGCTCTTTGCCGAATGCATCCGACAGAACCCAGAGATCAGAGGGATCACCGCACCGGGACCGGACAGAAGGGTTGTCAAGTGCTCACTCTACATGGACGACGTAACGGTGTTCTGTGCTGACCAGCGCTCCATCGACTCGCTCGTCCAGACCTGTGAGGACTTCGGCAAAGCTTCAGGGGCAAAAGTCAACTGCGGGAAGTCAGAGATCATGCTCTTCGGAAAGTGGTTCCTGCCTTCTTCTGCATCAAGGCGGACTTCATCAAAATTCTTGGAGTTTGGTTTGGAGCTGAGGGCGCAGCCCTGAAGTCTTGGGAGGAGAGACTGTCCAAGATGAGACAAAAGTTTGGACTATGGAGCCTCAGAGAACTCACCATCGAAGGGAAAACACTGGTACTCCACAGCGAGATCCTCCCTGTGTTGCAGTACCTCGCCCAGGCCTGGCCCCCCCGGGTCAACACCTGCAAGGCCATCACCAGGGCAGTGTTCCACTTCATCTGGGGCTCCAAGATGGACAGAGTGAAGCGAGCAGTCATGTTCAAGGAACCCCTCAAGGGCGGTAAGGGCGTGCCCGACATCGCAACGTTACTGGGGGTGTTCTTTGCCTGCAACTGCATCCGCAGAACTTTGATTGACAGAACTTCAGACTCTGGAGGCAACTCCATGTCCCGTTTTTTCCTCCTGCCTCTCTGGAGGTCCCTTGGATGGGACAAATGGGACAGCTCCATCCCCTACAACTGGGACACTCCTTGTTACTACTTGGACACTTTCAAGTTCATCAAGGAGCTGGGGCTGCATGGAGTTAAGCCCGACTTGTGGAAGCCAAAAACTATCTACAAGTTGATCAGAGCATCGGACATTGCTGAGACTGTTCCAGGCCTCCCTTCAGCCACTTGCAAAGTGGTCTGGAGGAATGTTTCTTCAAAGAGACTCACCAACAGGCATAAAGATCTGGCGTGGATGGCTGTCCAGGGAGGGCTGCAACTCAGGACATTTATGCATGCCAGAAACTTGTGCAGATACAGGCACTGCCCCTTTTGTATCATCCACGAGGAAATGTCTTTTCACGTTTTCTGGGAGTGCTCATTTGCACAGAGCCTGTTGAGGGCCTTGGAACCTGAACTTAGACTTTGTTCCACAGACTGCCATCACACATTTTGCTGTGCTGAATGGACTTTTTCATGGTACTTTTACACAGGAGGACATTGACAATGCCTGGCGGGTGTTGTGTTGCTTTAAGGACGCTTTATGGTGCGCCAGAAAGCGCCTTATCCACCAGCGGGAGAGGATGTCCATTGAGGACTGTCGCAGACTGGTTCACAGTCTGCTCAGAGACTATAACCTGATGGATCTCATGGAGGAAGAGGAGGTCTCAAGATTTCCCCTTCCCCCACTCTCCCTTGTGTGTCTTTGTCCATTCAATAAAGCTTCGGGCCTGTGATTTCATTCCCCTCCCCTTACCCCTCTCTCCCACCCCCCCATCACACCTGTTGCTTTTTTGAAATGTTATAGTATTGATACAGTTTGAGTAATGCACGTATATACAATGTCTTTAGTTTCATGCTTCAGGGGTATTGCGGCGTCATGCATGATGTGATGGCACGGGGTAGCATTACTCCGCACAACACATCAGGCATCATACCGCAGAATGTATGTATTTGATTGAATGTATTTATTTGTATGACCGGAAATGTATTGTAATGTAGTGTATTTATGCGCTGCGTCGCAGTACAGGGGAGAATGTACCCCGACAAAGTATTGTTTTTTGTATATCTTTTATGCAAATAAAGATTACATTTTCAACAAAAAAAGTGGTTCTAAAGGCTGGGCAGCACAGTGACTAAGTGTTTAGCACTTCTGACTAGCAGCATTAGGGTCATTAGTTCAAATCCCAGCCACAGCATCACCTGCCTGGCGTTTGTATGTTCTCTAGGTACTCCGGTTTTTTCCCACACTTCAAAGACATGGAGATAGGTTAATTGGCGGCTATCGAAATTGGTTCTAGTATGTGTGAGTTAGGGACCTTAGATTGCAAGAACTGATGTGAATGTACAATACAGTCGGGAAAAAATTATTTTATTATCTGCAGGTTTTTTTTTCTCCAAAACGCGGCGAGTCCCCCTCCTCAAGAAGGCACATGTACAGTCAAGCAAATGAACATTGAAATGATTCAGAGAAGGATTGGGGGAAAGTGCTGTGGTCAGATGAGACCAAAATTGAGCTGTTTGGCATTAACTCGACTCGCTGTGTTTGGAGGAAGAAAAATGCTGACTATGACTTTAAGAACACCATCCCTACAGTCAAGCACAGAGGTGGAAACATGATGCTTTGGGGCTGTTTCTCTGTTAAAGGTACAGGCCGACTTAGCCACATTGGGGGGGGGGGGGGGGGGGTGCAATGGACAGGGCCATGTATTGTAAAATATTGAAGAACTTTCTTCCCTCAGCCAGAACACTGAAGATGGGTCTTTCAGCATGACAATAAAAAAAAAAAAAAAAAAAAACATACTGCCAAGGCAACAAAGAAGTGGCACAAGAAGAAGCACATTAAGGTCATAGAGTGCCCTAGTCAGTCTCCTTAATCCTATAGAAAATTTATGGAGGGAGCTGAAACTTCAAGTTGCCAAGGGACAGCAAAGAAACCTGAAGGATTTGGAGAAGATCTGTAAACAAAAGTGGCTTAAATCCCTCCTGAGATGTGTCAAACCTGTTCACCAACTACAAGAAACGTCTTACCTGTGCTTGCCAACAAGGGTTTCTCCACCAAGTACTAAGTCAGGTTTTGCTCAGGAATCAAATACTTATTTTACTCACTGAACTGAAGCCTAATTTATATAATTTGTTTTATGTATTTTTTCTAGATCTTTGGTTGATGTTCTATCGCTATCATTTAAAATACACCTATGATAAAATTATAGATCCTTCATTTATTTGTAAGTGGGGAAATTTACAAAATCTGCAGGGGATTAAGAAATTATTTTCCCCACTGTATATATGTAAAGTGCTGCGGTAATTGACTGTGCTATAAAACTACCTGAATTTTTTTTTACCTTAATTCATTCTCTGCATTAAGTATGATTTTTAGCATTCTTAGTGGCCCTCCGGATAGCATTTATGGATACTTGCATTAAAGAGGTTGTAAACCCACTTTAAATGCTTTTGCCTATAGGTAAGCCTATATTAAGGCTTACCTATAGGTGCTATAAATATCTCATAAACATGCACAGTTTAGGAGATATTTACAGTGCATTCAGCCGATGACGTCATCGGCTCATGCGCTCTGAAGGAACGGCCACCCGTGCCGTTCCTTCAGAGCCCTATGCCGTGAAGGGCGGCTCCCGCGGGGGCTTCGTTTTAAGGTAAGTATTTCATGATGAGCTAGTATGCAATGCATACTAGCTCATTATGCCTTTGTCTTTACAGGTCTTATTTTTTCTCATTTTTTGTATGTGGGTTTACTTTCTCTATAAGCCAAGCTGGACCAAATGTAAGTCATAAAAAAAGAGAATTCCTGGAGTTGAGCAGAACCTAAAATTAGGTAAGGTGCTGAACTATTTTTTTTTTATTTTGGATAAATTGGAGAGGCAACACTGGTTTTTATTGCTACCTCTCTATTTGTCATGTTTACCATTATCGTTGAAAGTGAAGGTAAAAGATATTCTCAAATTTTGGGTTGTCCCCAGAAAAATAGAGAGAAAATCTTCCAATTGGGACACTTCTGGTTACCTAGGGGGCATCAAGGGATTGATTTAATTTGCAAGCATTTCCTTTCACTTCCTGTTTTGGCTATGGGACAGGATGTGAAGGTAAATTTTCGCTATAAGACACAGATGGCAGAAAAAAAAAACTGACAGAGGATATAACCCTCCCATATGTATATCTTAAAGTGCAACATAATATATTTGCATATATACAAGACATTTGGTTACTACAAACAATAAACCTACTAAAGCAAAAAAACTGTTGAAACATACAAACAAGATTTACTACAACTGAGATATTGAAATCTGAAATATCTTTACCTCAGGTTTAGGAACAAAGGCACGACCAGGAATTGAAAAACAATGCTTTACATCACAAAGGTACTGAGACATGATAGACAATCTACTCCTCTGTTTACTGCTAACCGAGGCTTTCATCCTCTGTGTAAAAGAAAAAAAAAAAAAAAAAGAAAAACTTTAGAGGACTGCAAGGTTATACTGCTATAATAACTTGGTATGTTTTAGGATGTACAGATATTACAAAAAGCGTTGGCAAAAAGCACTGGTCCCCTTTCACAGTTGTTGACATTAAAGTGTATTCCCACCTATGCAACCAAATTGGGAGAACACCTACATTTGTTACATGTTCCCATTCACATAAAATAACTTAGAAAAATATTTAAAAATGTTGCTTACCTTTTCATTTGTTGAAAAAAAAGAAAGCTTTCCCTTTCTATGCAATTTTAAGGATGTGGCTAAGAAGTTATTTTTACTATATTTAAAGGCTTACTCCACATTTAGCAACATATTTCACCCAGATTTAGGGTGTAAAGAATAGTACACATGGGCCAAACCTCAGGCATAGTGTGTACCAGGCTTAACATGTAACATGATGCTAAGTAACCGGCCCTCCCAACCCGAGTGCCCTGCCGTGACAGTGTATGGGGGGTACCTCTCTCCCACAGCCGCTGTCAATTTTATAATTGACGAGGATGTGTGGGGCTCGCACATCTGTAATACATTACAAGTCCTGTCTGTTACCATAACAGATAGACTTGTATTTCTCAATGGAATGCAAGTGCAGTAATCACCACACAGAGCAGGAGGAAGAGCCAGCAGGAGCCTGACACTGATCGCGGGTGCAATGCTTTGCAGGCTCTTGTAAAAAAAAAAAAAAATAATAATAATTTGTACTGCAAAAAAATATGTTCATTTAGAATTTTTTAAGTAAACTTAACCATTAACCCTTTCTGTACTATGCTGGCAGATTTCTCTGTCAATTGTAAACTAGATGTGCACACTTGTCTGTTCTAACAAATGGTTAGAGATTATCAAGGCTACAGTGGCACATTGTAGGGAAATGCACTTTTAATCCAATATGACCCAAAAGTGTCCATTTCAAGTTATTCTGAACAATAAACAGTGACTTCCTATGGATGAACCGTGGGTATAGGACCGTGTATATAGGATTGTAGTCCCCCCCCCCCCTTTTATTGGTTGAACTAAATAGACTTGTGTTTTTTTCAACCAGACGAAGTATAGAACTATGATGATGTCAGTCCTGTGTATAATCTTGCTCCAAAGAAATAACTAGGAAGGTTAGAAATCATTTAAACATATATATTTAGGTATGCTTTGCAAATAGGGACACATAAACATGTATTGTTCTATTTATAAAAAGATCGCTGAACAAATGTGATAAACTTGCTGCATTCTGTGGAATACAATTACACAATAAGCGTAAGCGCCATCTAATGGTCGCTTATACTGCCTGCACCACCAGAAAGCTGCTCCATTCCTGAGAGATCCCTGACTGAAATCCAAAAGGGAAACCGACACTTCAGAGTGTCGATCTAATGATCCAAAAGACCTCCACATCACCAATGATTCTTTTAATTAGTGGAGGTCAGAAGGATTTACTAATGAACACCTTCTCTAATAATATCTGAATTATGTAGGGCAGCGAAAAAATAAATACACTGGTGATACTTTTTCATTCGTTTAGCGGACAATGACATACTAGTCCAAAGCTCTAAATCAGTGGTTCTCAACTCCTATCCTCAGGACCCACTAACAGGCCAGGTTTGCAAGATAACTGAAATACATCACAGGTGATATATTTTGCTGCTCAGTGATTGCAGTATTCAAATCTGCATCTCTTCAAGGTGATACTTAAAATCTGGCCTGTTAGTGGGTCCTGAGGACCAGAAATGAGAACCACTGCTTCATAATTCTCATTGTTATTTATTGTACAATGGCTTCAGCTAAAGCAAAAATTGCTTAATTTTTTCATCTTTAAAGCGAACTCCACTTTTGTGGAGACAAAAACATTCCCTTCTGGGTGATCTATGTACATTGCAAGGATTATACCAAACCTTTGTTGCAGATTCCTACCTTTTGTTATTCTGAAGAAATCACTGCTTGTTCCTCTGTTCCCCTGTGCTTAGTGGGTCTAATGGGAGTGGTTTCATAAGTATCAATCAGCAGTGCAGCTGCAGAGCACTAACGAGGAAAGCTGCTGGACCTGCATCCCTTTATACGTGTTCCTATTGGGAGTATCTCACCAAAAAAATATGATTTACCGTAAAATCCATTTCTCTGATGTTCACTGACGGACACAGCTCCTGATTCTTTTTAACCATTGGGTTATACTGCCCCCCTACAGGAGTAGGACACTAGGCAGGAAAAAGCATGACTACGCCTATGGGCAATCCCAGGGGGGTATACACCCACTCTCAGCTATAGGCACTCAGTTTTGTTACAAGCAGTGTCAGAAGAAAGCCAACTCCACGGAGGGGTGGGTGCTGTGTCCGTCAATGAACATAATTTACGGTAAGTCAAAAATCCCATGTTCTCTTCCGTTCACTGACAGACACAGCTCCTGATTCTTCTTAACCATTGGGACGTTCCAAAGCAGTGTTAAACATGAGGGTGGGAAAAAAGCAGAAAAAAAATTCTGGACAGGCTGGCATCCATGGTGACAACCGTCGTACAGGGGAGAAAGGATTTTCTGTTGAATTGCCAGAGAACGAAGCCACCTCTAGAGACCGTAGATCCATGTCCCATTTCACCAGAATCTGTTTAGCAGAGATTTTATGTGGAACTGTGCAAACAGACTGCCTCAAGGGTGGACATTATCAGGCCCAGCACCCGCATGCAAGCCCAAAGGGATGACTGTCTGCTGAACAACAGAAGCTGAGTTGCCTCCTGCAATGTCTGGCGTTTTTCCAAAGTCAGACCCAAATAGTCCAGTTTTGGTGGACAAAACCAAAGCAGATTCCTGAAGGTTCAGAATGCAACCAAACTCCCTCAGAGTTCACAGTGCAATCGCCAGTTGTCCATCAGAGCAGTTGAAGACTCCGTTTGCAGAAGATGATCATCCAGGTACGCCAGTACTTTGATCCCCCGCTGACTTAAACAATGGCAGCACCGGGGCCAACACTTTTCTGATGGCCCGAGGAGAGACCAAAGGTATATGCCCCAAACTGATAATGCTCCTCGCCCATGGCAAAACGGTGGAGACCCTGACTTTTGATCCCTTGTCTTGAGACCCTGAGGGATGAAAAAACCTCTATGAGTCGAGGAGAAGGGCCCATGTCTACGACGGGGCTCCTTGCCCTTGATAGACTGCGGAAGAATAGTACTCTTCCCCTGGGAGACCCTTAATGGATGTCATCCAAGGAAGCTCCAAACAGGCAATACCCTACAAGGGGGAGGTCAGATAAGGCCTTCTTAGAATTCTGGTCCGCATACCAGTATTTCAGCCAGATAACACACCGAAGGACCACTGCTGATACAGACAGCCTAGAAATCAAAGGAGCCGCATCCAAAGAGGAATCACAGATAAACTGTAGGCCCTGGACCAACTGATCCGCCAGCTTCGCAAGACAGGGGGAAGCCGTTTCCCCTCCAGGTACCGGCATAAAAGTTTAGCCCACTCGGTCAGAGCTTGCTACACCAGGGCAATAGTAAATAAATACCGGCCTAAGTCCTGAACCACCCACAGTGAACAAATGGCAGACCAGAGCCTCCGCCCTCCTAACAGCTGGATATTTAAAGGCCGGGGACTCCTCAACCGGAATGAAGGTAGCTTTATTTAACCGGGAAACCGACGGGTCCACTAGAGGTGGGACCGTCCAACTTTAATGCAGTTAATCCTCATAAGGATACCTCAAGGGAAAAGTGCTTCAGAACCACTGCATTTTGGACAACCCCACTTTTATGTGACAATGTTGTCAAAGTAAACGGAAAAAGGAACACCCGCGTGGCTTTGGAGGGCCTGTGGGTGCCAGAAGGCACCCCCGCCTTCGGTGCAGCATCAGCCGCAACCTCCATTTTTTAAGTGTAAGGCACTGGCACAAACAGTGCATCCACCAGTGCCTTTTCATGCACTGCTAGAGGAGCAGAGGAATCATCCTCACTATCTGAGCACTCGGGGAGTGTGGACGCAGATCCAGTAGGGTCGCTATATATTAAGCTCACCCGGAAAACATACCAATCAGGGGAGGCCGCCAACTGCGATCCCACAAAGGAGACGCCGACCA
This sequence comes from Pelophylax lessonae, assembly GCF_965119305.1. Lineage (NCBI taxonomy): Eukaryota > Metazoa > Chordata > Amphibia > Anura > Ranidae > Pelophylax > Pelophylax lessonae. Next base: position 536,420,735 of record NC_138770.1, on the reverse strand, counting down.
AGGGCCCACGAACAGACCACCTACTGGACCTCGTAAAAAAACAGGGGGGGGGGGGGTCGCTACCCGAGCCCACCATAGAGAGCATAACAGAAAAAAGGGGGCCGCCCGTCGTGACACGGACGCGCAGACAGGGTACCCTGATGGTCCCGCAGCACTAAAAGGGGCAGGTGCCCCACACAATAATAGTGGCAAGGCTGTCATTAAAAAATGAAGCACCCCCACAGCGCCACCTCTTCCAATGGAGGTGCCAAGCTGACCACATGCCCTAGCAGGCAGCAAGTCGTGGCCTAAATTTTTGTGGAAGCCCAGCCGCAAGTGCACGGATCCCAGCTCGGCAGATGCCCAAAGGAAGAGTGGGGGCTTCAGCTAAATGCATTGGGACCACCCCCAATGGAGGCGCCAGACTCGGCCACATGGCCTAGTAAGCCAAACCGCGGCCTAAAATTTTGTGGGCACCCAGCCGCTTGGACGCAAGCTCCAGCAGAGCCGCCCACCTAGGGGCAGCGGACGGGAGGGCGGATGCCCAAACAGGAGGTGGTGGCTTCAGCCACCCTCACAGAGACGCCTCATGTAGTTTCCGTCTAGTAGGCCGCAAAGCCGCGATCTAAATTTTTGGCCGGATACGGCCGTGTGAGGTGCGTACCCGCGGATGCTAAACCATCCATTCCCCCAGCCCAACAACTGCCACACGGAGCCCAGAGGACATCCCTGTTGAGTCATCAACCCCGCCCCTTTAAGAGCATGTGGCAACAGCAAGCTCATAACCTCACCCGGGGGGTCGAAAGGCCCACAGTGACCCCCGAAATTTTAGAGGGGCTGGGGGGGGGATTCCGGGGGCCCCACCGTCCAAGGAAGGGGCCCACATCCACCCCAAATCCCTCCAGGAGTAGAGGAAGGACAGCTACTTACTATACCAGGAACAAGGTGGGCACTGCTGCGGACAGACCACCGCTCCATCGTAATGCAGGTGCTGTCAGCCAGGAGAAACACTGCAACTCAGGCCGAGGCAAGGTCCTATGCGTCCTCACGAGACATTTAACTTGAAGGCCAGCCCCCATCCAGAGGGGCTATGTCACGGCCGACCTGGCGGGCACTTGCTGGCCAGACTGGGGGGACCCTCTGGATCTAGATTATCCAGTTCGTCACCCAGTAATTGACTACTGGTAATTGACAGGCAATTGATTGTAGATTCTCACAGGAAACAAAATAACAAAGATAGGAAAAAATTCCATTTAAAAAGAAAAAAAAAAAAAATCACAAGGAGCAGAGAACCCAGCAAGGAAGTAGGTCCTTACTCCTGACTAGGCAGAAACAAACTGTGCCTAAAGCTAAGAGTGGTTGTACACGCCCATAGGCGTAGTCAAGTTTTTCCCTGCCTAGTTTCCTACTCCCTGTAGGGGGCAGTATAACCCAATGGTTAAGAAGAATCAGGAGCAGTCCATCAATGATTGAAAGAGAAATTACATTTTTGTTACAGGGGATGCCTGAAATCTGACTTGTATCGATGAGCCAATCACATAAGGATCACATTCTTTGTACAGAACTCCAGGTAGCCATATTGCATTGCATTTTCATAAAATTACAAAAATTCAAATTGGAAAGGAAAGGGAATTCGTATTACCATTCAATTACAATATGACTTGTGTCGCAATTGTATACGCTATATTATTTTTTCTTTATTAGCTATTTATTTTCCCCACAAAAGTGGAGTTACTTTAAGTGTGGCTCCGTCTATGATTCATTTCAAGTTGCCTTAGGAATGGCATTGTACCCTTGTCTGTGTTGACGAGCCGATCGTTTTTTTTCTGGTTGCCTTATGAAAATTATTTTGAGTACGAAATGGTGTGGCTCAACAAACATCTCTTTAGACAACTTAGCTGTAACTATTTATTTGGTTCAAATTGATATTGGACAGGGATGTCTCGGCCAGTCCTGACTGTACTCAAACAGCTTTAATGACCCTCTTAGGCTGGCCATACGTGTCAAATTTCGGAAGAACATTCTTTCTTTCACAAATCAGAAATTGCATGCATTTCTATGGTGCCACCATTGATTTCGAAATTCCAACGACCAAGCCTTCGATTTCACCCTATATTGCAGAAAATAATTTTCGTGGCCTGGTAATCTTTTCTTTCTGGGAATTTTCTTTTCTTGCAATCATGCACATTTCTTTTTCACGATTCTCCCATCATTGATTAGAAAATTGTTTGTTTTAAAAAAAATTTCCAACATGCCCGATCACTCAAATTAGATGACCGCATGAAAATCGGACATTGCTGCGGCCCACTTATGGTGAGAAATTCGAACGAAAATTCTTAGATGCGATTTTCGAACAAAAATTCTTACGAAATTCGACACATGCCTTAGATTGATTAAGGTTAGGGGAGAATTGTTTTTCAGTACCCAAGGCTGCAGATTTCGGTGATCTCGGACACTCCTGCAGAGGACTGTCCCACTGCATTCTTACAGGGCAGGGCTATGGGCCCTGCATTGCACTTGCTTAAATCAAAGGACCTTGTGACTGCCTGAGCATAGGGAAGAGAAGGATGCCAGGATCAGTCTTAAAATTAACTAATCTCATCAATTTAAGAGTTTCAAAACACAGTTACATTCCCAGCACGTGCCTGGAATGTAACTGTCCCATTTTCTTGTGCCCTCAACCAAATTATCCAACCATCCAATGGCTGGTGTCCAAGCTGATCACATGTGCAGCATCATGGCAGTTGAAGATCAAACGAACAGAGGCCAAGATGGCAGCTTCATTGGCTGAAAATGATAGGAGCACTTAGTTCCTCTTTAAAGCCGAAGTAAAAGTGCTTTTTGTTGCCCCTTAGACATAAAGGAGCATTTTACTCTTACTTTTTTAGTTTTATTTCTTAACCGCTTAAGGACTAAGCCTATTTCTGACACATGTTGTTTACAAGTTAAAATCAGTAATTTTTGCTAGAAAATGACTTCGAACACCCAAACATATATTTTATATATATATATATATATATATATATATATATATATATATATATATATATATATATATATATATATATATATATATATATATATATATAGATATTTATTTTATTTATTTTTTTTTTTTTCAGCAAAGACTCTGGAGAATAAAATGCCGGTCGTTGAAATATTTTTGTCACATAATATTTGTGCAGCGGTCTTTCAAACGCAGTTTTTTTTTTTTTTAAAAAACACACTTCAGTGAATTTAAAAAACTAAACAGTAAAGTTAGCCCAATTTTCTTGTATATTGTAAAAGATGATGTCACGCCGAGTAAATAGATACCTAACATGTAACAGTTTAAAATTGTGCACACTCGTGGAATGCCGACAAACTACGGTACTTAAAAATCTCTATAGGCGACGCTTTAAAGATTTTTATCGGTTACCAGTTTAGAGTTACAGAGGAGGTCTTTTGCTAGAATTATTGTTCTCACTCTGACTATCGCAGTGATACATCATATGTGTGATTTGAACACTGTTTACATTTGTGGGCACCACTTTCGTATGCGTTTTCTTTGGTGCGCAAGCTCATGGGGACGGGAGCGCTTTACATTTTTTTTCCCTATTTATTTAATTCTTATCACTGTTCCTTTAACTACTTGCCGACCGCCCGCTGCAGATAAACTGCGGCAGGCTGGCTCGGCTGCGCAAACCGTCGGTTCGTGGGAACGCTCCTGGGGGTTGCATGCGTGCCCCTCCTCCAGAAGCAGGGAAGCTGATCCACGAGCCAGTCTGGGAGAGAGAATGACGGTCTGCTGTTGTAAACACAGCAGACCGTTGTTCTCTCTGGAATAAACACAGAGCGCCTGTGATCCTCCTAAATATCACAGGTCTCTGTGATATCCCGCAAGCCCATCCCCCTCACAATTAGAAAACACCCCCTAGGCTCATACTTAACCCTTTGATCGCACCTGGGTTAACCCCTTTCCTGCCAGTGTCATTATTACAGTAACACTGCATATTTTTAGCGCTGATTACTGTAGTAATGTCACTGACAAAAATGTCAGTTAAGGATCCAATCTGTCAGCCGCAATGTCGCAGTCCAACTAAAAATCACAGATTGTCGCCATTACTATGGTAGCAAAAAAAAAAAATTAAATAAATGAAATTCACAAATTTTTTAGATAGTTTGTAGACACGATAAATTTTGCGCAAACTAATCAAAATATGCTTATTGGGATTTTTTTTTTCCAAAAATATGTAGCAGAATACAAATTGGCCTAAAATTATGAAAACAGTTGATTTTTACATTTTCTTTTTATTGGGAATGTTATATAGCAGAATGTGAAAAATATTGTTTTTTTTTTTTTTTTTGAGTTGTCGCTCTTTATTTACAAGCACAAAAAAAATAAAAAATATCGCACAGGTAATCAAATACCCCCCAAAAAAAGCTCTATTTGTGAGGAAAAAAAATGATTTTTTGTAAAATCTCCGACAGTCGCCGCCCCTCATAAGTCATCACTATTTGGTATTGACTTCCGCTCCACAGGAGTAGCTAGGCATAAGACTTAGTTAAAAGAACAAAAGCATTTAGCATAGACACACCCATGGGGACTGTCTCACTGGTCAATACCCCCCTGCAGTAATCCCTCCCAACTCAGTTTGGTAGAAGAGGGGCGGGGGCAGCGACTGTCGGAGGACTCAGAGAAAGGAATTTTACAGTAAGATTTTACAAAAATTCCGTTTTCTCTTACGTCCTCCGACAGTCGCCGCCCCTCATAAGTCATCACTTTTGGGATGTCCCAAAGCAGTGTAGACATGAGGGGTGGGAGACGCAACCGTAGAAAAGGCAACGCAGTACCCACATCAGAGAAAGGAACCTTACACACACAGTAAGAGAACCTTCTGGGCAACGGAAAAGGCTCAACAGGAGCAACAGCCCAGGAAAGCAAATAACCCAGGGTATAAACAACCCCAACAGCCAGGGACCCACAAAAAAAACAAGGGTCCCCTATGGCACTGCCACACTGAGAACTCTGCAGCCAAAGGAAGCATCAGCTGATGCCAGAACATCCACATTACAGAATTTGGAAAAGGTGTGCACCGACGACCAAGTCGTAGCCTTGCACACCTGGGCCACCGAGGCCTGATGCCGGTAGGCCCAGGACGTACTCAATGATCTGGTAGAGTGCACCTTAACAGGAATGGGTGGAACCCGTTCCTTCAAGACATAGGCCTGTTCAATGGTCTGTCTGATCCATTTGGCAATGTTCACTGCAGACACAGCCATGCCCTTCCGAGGTCCCTCAGGAAGGACAAAGAGGGAATCCCTTTTCCGAAAGAATTCAGTGGACGACAGGTATACCCTGATCGCCCTGACAACATCCAAGGAATGCAATGCAACCTCCTTAGGATGCTTAGGCTTCGCACAGAGCGAAGCAAAACAATGTCCTCATTAAGGTGAAAATCAGAGACCACCTTAGGGAGAAAAGACGAATGAGGTCGCAAGTCCACCTTATCCTTGTGAACCACCAAATAAGGAGAGCGGCAAGATAACGCCGCCAACTCCGGCACCCTGCGAGCCGCAGTGATCGCCACTAGAAAGGCAACCTTTTTAGACAGCAGAGGTAACGATATCTCCCAGATGTTTTCAAAGGGAGAACGCTGTAACATGGACAGAACCAAGTTCAAGTCCCATGGAGGTAAAGGCTCCCTCCGGGGAGGAGCCAAATGTCGCACACCTTGAATGAAGGTGCGAATTAAGGAATGAGACACCACAGGGCGTTGAAAAAGAACAGCCAGTGCAGAAACCTGGCCCTTTATCGTGGCCAGTGCCAGGCGCTGGTCCACACCAGTCTGAAGGAAAGCTAACACTCTCGTCACCGAGTATGAGCAAAGAGAAAACCCCCCTGGACTCACACCAGGCAAAATAGGCTTTCCAGGTGCGGTAATAAATTTTACCAGACGAGGCTTTCCTAGCCTTGATTAAAGTAGGAATGACCTCCGGGGAGAGACCCAGCGACTGTAAAGCAGGATGGAAGACCGGTCCCTGAGACAGTAGATCTTCCCGCAGTGGCAGCCGCCAAGGAGGCTCGACCGCCAGGTGAACAACGTCGGGTGTACCAGGACCGGCGTGGCCAGTTCGGCGCCACTAGGATCACCAAGTTCGGTTCCGAGGCTAGCCTGCGAAGGAACCTGGACAATAACTGAATCGGAGGAAAGGCATACATCAGACGATACTGATGCCAAGGGGCCACCAACGCATCCGAGGCGTCTGCCCGCAGATCGCCCATTCTTGCCACGAACCTTTCCACCTTGTGGTTTAGCCGAGACGCGAACAGATCCACGTCCGGGGATCCCCACTTCGCACACAGCATTTGGAAGACCTCCGGTTGTAGGGACCATTCCCCCTGGTCCAGGGTCTGGCGGCTCAGATAGTCGGCCTGCCAATTCTCCGCACCCGGAATGTGAACTGCCGAAATCGCCGGGACGTGAGTCTCGGCCTAAGACAGAATACTGGTCACCTCCTGGGCTGCCCGGGCACTCCTGGTGCCCCCTTGGTGATTGATGTAAGCCACCGCAGTGGCATTGTCCGTCTGTACCCAAACAGGACGGCCCCGAAGTCGCTCCGACCATTGGAAGAGACAGAGTTTGATCGCTCTCAATTCCAATACGTTGATCGGAAGGGAGGATTCCACCTCCGACCAAGTGCCCTGGGCAGAAAGGTTGCCCAGGACTCCACCCCAGCCTGACAGGCTGGCTTCCGTGGTAATCACCGTCCATAGCAACGGACGAAAGGATTTTCCTTCTGACACAGCCGGGGACTGAAGCCACCACAGAAGATCCATTCTGGTCTGGCGACTCAACGAGACCCTCAGATCCAAGGACTGAGGTAGTCTGTCCCACCTGACCAGGATCTCCGCTTGGAGAGACCGAGTGTGAAACTGAGCAAATGGTATCGCCTCGAAGGCTGATACCATCAACCCCAGGCACCGCATACGAGGGACCTGACCTCGTTTTGAAGGATCCGGAGCTTGTCCTCCGGCAGAAAAACCTTCGCTTGAGCAGAGTCCAGAACAATTCCCAGATAGGGAAGACGAACCGAAGGAGACAAAGTCGACTTCTGAACGTTGATGGTCCAACCAAACTCCTGTATCGTCTGTACCGTAGTTGACAGATCGCACGTCAGGCTCTGACTGCCACACGATCTTAACAGGAGATCGTCCAGATATTCCAAGACCGCAATGCCCTGTGCCCTCAACAGGCCCAGAACAGGCGCCAGCACTTTGCTAAAGACCCTTGGAGCCGAATCGAGACCAAAAGGTAACGCTACGAACTGATAATGGTCCTCCACAATGGCGAACCGAAGGTACCTCTGATGACCCTCGAAAATGGGGATGTGCAGATACGCATCCTTCAGGTCAATCGAGGCCAGGAATTCCCCTGGACTCAGGGAGGCCACCACTGAGCGGAGGGATTCCATGCGGAACTTCCGAACGCGCACGAAGCGGTTCAGAGCTTTCAAGTCCAGGATAGGACGCACCTTGCCCTCCTTTCTGGGCACAGTGAACAGATTGGAGTAAAACCCCCAAAACCTGTCCCGATGAGACACCGGGACAATTACCCCCTGGACCAAGAGGTCCTGCGCCGCTTAATGCAGGTCCTGTAAAACGCCCTGGGGTCAAATGGGAAAGAATCTGTCTGCCGGCCGTGAAAGGAATTTGATCTTGTATCCTGATCGAATGATTTCCTGAACCCACCTGTCCGGAATACGGAGCAGCCAAGGTTGGAGGAAACCGCGCAAACGTCCCCCCACCCCTGAAACGGGTGAGGGCGTGCCTTCAGGCAGCGGCGGGCTGGCCGGACTTTTGCTTACCCGCCCAGGGCTTCTTCTGGCCACCTTGGCCCTTGAAAGGTTTGCCCTTGAATTGTGACTTAAAGGCACGAAAGGACCCCTGAGTGGGTCTAAAGGCGGGATCCCGCTTGCCGCGAAAGGACTTGTTCTTCGGATTTTGGGGCAGCAGAGTGCTCTTGCTCCCAGTGACTCCTTTCACCAAAGTATCCAAGGCCTCGCCAAAAAGGCGAGACCCAGCATAAGGAAAGTCAGCCACCGTTTTCTGTGACGTCTGGTCAGCCGACCAGCTCTTCAGCCAGATTAGTCGACAGTTAAGCACCACGACACTAGACAGGCGTGCAGCCAAAGGGGCCTCATTTAAGGCCGCATCGCACAAAAACATGACCCCTTGATGAATTTGGTCCACCATTTCCAGCATAGCAGGCGGGGCAGAATCCGTCACAAGAGTGCGCCTAAGCACCTTAGTCCAGTCCGCCACCGCCTGAGCCACCATGACAGAAGCGAAAATAGGTTTGAGCATAGAGCCCGCCACCGTATAGGCATGGCGGGCAAGAGACTCCAACCTCCTGTCCGTAGGATCCCGGAACACCGGGGTATCCTCAGTAGCCTTGTTCAACACGGCCACGGCGTGATACACCTTGGGGGCCACGCACCAGCGCGCATCCATAGAAGGCGCAAAGGGGTATAGCAGTTTAAACCGACTAGGCACCGTAAAGGGGCGTTTAAACCGCGCCATTGTTCATTCACTGTGTGATGAAACTCAGTGGGGCAGGGAAAAACCTGCGCCGACTTGCGGGCCCTATGTGTACCAAATGAGGACACAATGGAAGGAGGAGTGGGCTCATCCTCCAAATGTAGTGTTTCTTTCACAGAAGAAATCAAATTATCCATGTGTGCGTGTTCTTCAGGCGACCCCGGGGAAGATTCATCAACCCCCTCCACCTCCCCCTCAGACACCAGAGGGTCCAGGGACGAGCGAGACCCTGAAAGGGCCACACCAGCCACATCACCATCTGAATCAGAGGAGAAAGATAATCTGGGCCTTTTCCTAGCAGCACGTTCAGCCATCAGCACTTCCATTTTTGACACCAAAGACGCTACCACAGCGGCCAAATTAGGTATAACGGAGGGTTCCGCAGAACTGGGGTCCCCCACCAAGGCTGGAGGGAATTTGCTGTCCTGAGAATCCATTGCAAAAATCAATAATCAAAAGTACTGGCCCTTTAAAAGTGCTGCGGATAGCGCAGCCCACCGCTATAAGCACTGTGTACACAGACCCCCCAAGAGGGACAAAACTGAGCCAGGAAGGATAGAACAGAGAGATATGGAAGAGACAGTCTGCAGAGCCCCACAGAGTGTTACCACACCGATCGATGCTCCAGAGGAAAAGGAAGTTAAGTCACCAGAAGCTGAACTATATGTTGTAAGGCCCGGGGAAAACGGCTGCCCATAGGAATGAATGGAAGGCTTCGGAAAGATGGCCGCCGACATGTGCTCGTAACGATCGTTCTGCCACACACAAGATGGCGCCAGATGGCGTCAAAACCACTACATAGCAAGCTATAGTAAAAGCCCACAGTGAAGCCAGACATGCTGCCCACGTCCAAAATGGCGGACCGCGCGTTTTTTAGCCGCATCGGTCGCCTCACACACAGTCTGCACCTCCCAAACACTAAAAGTGACACAGGAGAGGGGTCCCCACACCACACAGCCAGCAGTGTATTAAAGAAGACCCCCGCAGGGATTGCATCAGGGAGCCCCACAAAACACACAGACGTGAGGGGATACACAGCAACACAGGACTGCCACCCCAGACAGAGGTCCCCACACAGAAAGTACTTACCTGTATCGGATGGCGTGGGGTGCCTCTACGAATGGAAAGCCTCTGTCCTCAGATGACAGGGAATGCCATCAGCCAAAAAACGCAGGACACCGCAGCACAGAACCGCATATGTGTCCAGTGAGGTAGCCACCTCACAGGCTGCATCCCTGCTGCGAGCAGGGATGGGTCGTTCATAGCGCCAGGGCAAACCATAGCCGAACGCTCAATGGCGGGCTGGGGATCCATCTGACCCTCTGCCCTGGAGAGCCAGTCCGATTCCCAGCTCCACTTGATCCATCTTCATCCGAAGATTCGACTAAACTAAAGCTGACAAAATAAACAGCTAGTAAAGCAAAGAAAAAACTGACATTTTGCAAATAAAAATCAAAGAAAAGATTAGAAAGGCTGAGACTGAAGCCCCAGCACAGGGAAGCCTGACTACTCCTGACGCTAGGTAGAGACAAACTAAGTTGGAAGGGGTTACTGCAGGCGGGTATTGACCAGTGGGACAGCCCCCATGGGTGTGTCTATGCTAAATGCTTTTGTTCTTTTAACAAAGTCTTATGCCTAGCTACTCCTGCGGATTGGAAGTCAATACCCAATAGTGATGACTTATGAGGGGCGGCGACTGTCGGAGGACGTAAGAGAAAAAAGGACATCCATTTTATTTGGGTACAGCATTGCCCGACCACGCAATTGTCCGTTAAATAACGCAGTGCCGAATCCCAAAAAATGGCCTGGTCATTAAGGGTGAAAATCTTCCGGTCCAGAAGTGGTTAAAAAAATAAAAAATATCTGATCACTTTTATTGCTGTCACAAGGAATGTAAACATCCCTTGTGACAGTAATATGCAGTGACAGGTACTCTTTATGGAGGGATCTGGGGTCTAAACGGCCCCAAACCCCTCCACTGCACTTAAAAGTCCCCTTCCGCTCTCTGTGATAATGGCTGAGTGGCTGCTGAGCCGCATCGGTTGTTATTGGAAAGCCGACTGCCTGCTCTAAGAAACGGTACCGTGTTGATGCCTTCAAGCTGACGTACAGGTACATCGGTTTGCGGGAAGTAGTTAAAAGAATTTTTCCAACACTTCAACACAAAAACATACATATAAAAAGGCAAGTTATCACAGTTTCTATCAAAGCCCTTAAGTGTTTGTTACCCCAACACTTCATATCCCTGAGCATCTACTTGTATAAGAAAATATTCTGTTCTCTTTGTGTTGCTTACTTTATTTGAAATGCCTGGTGTTCCTACTAGCCCCCTTGCTTTCTGATTAAAAACTGACCACACCACATTAAGCAGGAGAGCACAGTGTGGTCAGTTCTCTAGCTATGCTGGAAACTCTGTGTACTCCCCTTTTCAATGATCAGACTTGTCCTGACAGCTTCCCAGTGAATGGCTGTGCAGCGGGGGCATAAGTGTCCTCCTGCTTCTCCTCCCCCCAGCTCTTATGCAGCTGAGAACAGAGGGAATGTGATAAGTTCTAAAAAAGGGAAAAAAAGGTATTAATGTTTTTTTCTATCTATACAAAAATGTTTTGCCTTTCATTTCTATTATAAACTTGAATAGGTTGTTTTACAAGGTGATCGTTTACAATCACTTTAAGCAATCTAAGCTGTTGGTTGTAGGTTGAAAAGATCCATTTCATTTTGGGATTATAAACTGGTTAAAGCTGTCTGAAAATTGTCTTGCACATAGGTAGACTCTTGTAAACTTTATCTTGAATCAAATGCAGTTAAAGTGGTTGTAAACTCTTACATGTACCCAGTAAAGTGACTAGCCTCATGTGATATACACGGATTAAACAAATTCTCCCACATAAGTTAGACATACAGTAAGCAGTTTATTTGAAGACTTCTCTTTTCTACAGCCATTCAAAGTACATCACTTATACAGCTTCTCTGAGCTTTCAGAAAGCAAAGGGCAGTGAGCTGAAGTTACACACTGCAGAGCTCCTTGTGGAGAGCTGAGTGCCCCCTTCGCACAGCACACAGGAACAAAGCTCAAGCTATCAATCACAGGCTGTGTGCTGGAGCTCCCTCCTCTGTCACCTTTTTACCTCTTGGTGTCAGGAAAATCTGTGACCTTTTTTAGATAGCAGATATGAACAAGACAGCAGACAGAAATGACACTTAGAGCTCTAGACTGAAACAAGTACACACTACAGAGAGATCTGCTTTGTTCATATTTCATGTCAGAGGTTTACAACTAATTTAAACCTTGCAAAACAGTATGACATGACATTGAAGAAATAGAACCTGGAGGTGACCCACTTTTGTAGTAAATTAATTTAAAAAGGGTAAGAAAACTTTCACAAAAAACTTCCTTCCCCTTTGACTTCAACCCTTTTAGGTTGGTCCAGACCAATGTTTCTCAACTCCAGTCCTCAAGTACCCCCAACAGGTCATGTTTTCAGGCTTTCCATTATTTTGCACAGGTGATTTGATCAGTTTTACTGCCTTAGTAATTACCACAGCCGTTTCATTTGAGGGAAATCTGAAAACATGACCTGTTGGGGGCACTTGAGGACTGGAGTTGAGAAACATTGATCTAGACCACTCACCTCTCCAACCCCCCAACTAGTATGCTTACCTTAAAATTTGCTGTGCACTCCACCTGTGCAGTTAAGCCTCAGAAATTTCAATAGAAGCATATGAGGCTGAAATGCGCAAGTGTGCATGTTAAATAAAAATGCAGATGAAGGGATGTAAACTATGCCCGCAAGCTGTGAAACGAGATCTAGGTAAGTATAGTGATTTGGTTGAGGTAAGGACGGTGGTCTAGAACTTTTTAACCAATTGACCTCCCCAAGATTTTACTCCCATCATCACCAGGGTATTTTTTGCTATTATGCACTGCACTACTTTAAATAGTAATTCCACTTTTATGAGGAAAAAAAAAAATAGCAAAAAAAGAAAAAATAATCTAGCATATACAATTGCGACACAAGTCATAGTGTAATTGAATGTTCTTAAAAATGACCTTTCCTTTTCAATCTGCAGCTGCTGTAATTACCTGAAAATGCATTGCAATATGGCTACCTGAAGTTGTTCTGTACACAGAATCTGTACAGAACGCCCCCCAGAAACATTTCCTGCTTATGTGATTGGCTCACCAATTTTCCCAGAAGTCTGCCTAAGATACAAGTCAGATTTTAGGCATCCCCTGGAACAAAAATGTAATTTTTGGTGAGATACTCCCAATAGGAACAAGTCTAAAGGGGTGCAGACCAAGCAGATTCCTCATCAGTGCTCTGCAGCTGCATAGCTGGTTGATAAATATGAAGCCACTCCCATTAGACCCACTCAGCACAGAGGAACAAACAGTGATTTCTTTAGAATAACAAAAAAGGTAAAAATCTGCAACAAAGGTTGTCATAATCCTTGCAATGTACATATCAACCAGAGGGGAATGTATTTTTCTCAACAAAAGTGGAGTTACGATTTACCTGGTATAATGCAGATAGACTCCATTCTGAACTTCTGCACCAGCACAAAGCAGTTCAGCTCCTTGAGGTCTAGGATTGGACAGGACTGGACGCACTTTGCCTTTCTTCCTGGAAACTGTAAACAGGTTTTGTACCGCCCCAAACAGACCCTGCGAGTGGTCCGGAGACAGGTGCAAGCTGGAAAGAGTGAACCTGGTCGGGGGACAAGAGCAAAACTCGATCGTGTAGCAGGACCGAATTACTTTGTGGACCCACTGGTCTAGCACCCTGGAAGTCCAGAGTTTCGGAAACCAGCGAAGACGTCCCCCAAACCCCGATACGGGTGAGGGCCCACCTTCATGCTGAAAGAGTATTGTCTTCAGGTCTGGAGAAGCCTGCTCTCAGCTTGCCGGACCAGGTTCATTTGGATCTTCCAGAGGAGGCCCTGAAAGGCTTCAAGCCTCTGTCGTTCCTGAGGGACGAAAAAACATCTTATGAGCTGAAAAGGAAGGCCCACGTCTATGACAAGGTTCCTTGCTCTTAGTAGCCTAAGGAAGAAAGGTACTCTTCTCCCCTGTGAGACCTTTTATGATGTTCTCCAAACAGGCTTCTGGAAAGGGAAGATCATTCAAGGCCTTTTTAGAAGTCTGGTCCGCAGACCAGCATTTAAACCAAAAGACATGCTGAAGGACCACTGCCAAAACAGAGAGCCCAGCCACCAGGGGAGCCGCTACCAAAAGAGGCATCGCAGATAAACTGCAGCCCCTGGACCATATGGTCCGCCAGCTCGGCAAAGGCAGGGGGGAGCTGTTCTCCCTCCAGGTCACAGGGTAAGAGGTTAGCCCACTCGGTCAGAGTTTGCGAAACCAGCAATGGTGAATACCAGCCTCAGTGTCAAACAAGCAAGAGTGTACATATTGCGGGCCAAACCCTACGCCTTCCTGTCAGACTGGTCCTTAAAGGCTGGGGACTCTTCAACCGGAATCATAGTTGTTCAATCTGGAAATCGGAGGGTCCACCACCGGTGGAACAGTTCACTTCATAAGAAGGGACTCCTCATAGGGGTAACGCTTAGTAAAGTGCTTAAGGACCCCACGGGGACGCTTTGGTTGTCCCAACTCTTTAGCGTCAATTCTGTCAAAATAAGCAGGGAAAGGATACACCTTTACCGCTTTGGATGGCTTGTGAGTACCAAAGGCAACCTGCGCCTCCGTCGCAGCTGCATCCTCCATCTTCAAGGTCTCACACACAGATACAATCAGTGCTTCCACCAGTGCATTTTCGTGTGTGACTGCAGACGTGGAGGAATCATCCTCTCTATCAGAGATTTCTGGGCGCATGGTTGCAGACCCAGCAGGGTGACCCATGGATCTGATGAGACAGATGAGGCAGGGGCGCTTTTTGCTAGCCCATCGCCCGAAGACCACCTCCACCCGGGACACAAAGGACTCCAAGACCGCCGTCAATGCATCAATGGATGGTTGGGACCCAGGGGGCCCTGCAGCCTTAGAGATGTGCTCCATAGACTCCATGAGTAACCAGGGGAACCCCACAAAAAGTGTAAAACACTGCAGGGGACAAGCCCCACCTCGCTGGCAGCACCACCCAGTCGCCAGGCACAAGCACCAAGTGATGCTCAGCACAGAGGGAAATTAGCCCACCAGACCCCCCCCCCCGCACAGTCAATCGTCTGATCGTTGCTGGCACACCCCCCTGGCCCCCATCGCCAGCATAGCACCCTGACCCCACCCCAGGAGGTGAACCAGACCACCGAAACAGCCCCAACATATGTGGAGGGGGGGTAGGATGGGGGACAGATGACAAGGGGGGGTGCCTGACGAGAAGGAGGGGATCCCGAGGGTCCAACCGTCCCAAGGAGGGGCCCTCGTCCACCCCAAAATCCTCAAGGGGGAAGAGGGGGGACAGCTACTCACCATACCACGAACTAGGCGGGCACCGCTCCAGACAGAACCTCTCTCCATCGAAATGGAGGGGGGGGAGGGGGCTGTCGGCCAGGAGGAACGCTGCGACTCGGGCCAAGACCCGGTCCTATGAACTCGCAGGCTAGCCCCTGTCCAGTGGGGCTATGTCGCAGCTGACCTAGAATGGAGCGGAGGTCTGAGCGCTTACTGCCCAGACTGGGGTGACCACTGGATCTAAATTATCCAGTTCGGCAGTTGATTGTAGATCTCAAGGGAGAAAATCTAGGAGAAAAAAATTTCTATCTAAAAATTGCCAGGACCAAAGATCCCAGCAAAGATCTAGGTCCTTACTCCTGATTAGGCAGAAAAAAACCTAAAGTGCCTATAGCAGAGTGAGGGAGGATACCCCCTAAACTTTCCATGGGCGTAGCCAGACTTTTATGCCTAGTGTCCTACTCCTGTAGGGGGCAGTATAACCCAACCTTTATGAAGATCTGAAGCGGTGTCCGTCAATAAATGAAAGAGAAATTCTATAGCTATAGATGCTATACTTGTAACGACGGTGGTCAGCGACTTACAATGTGAATGCGATAGCGTGGCGAACAATCTGGCACTAACAGATACTGGCTGGGAGGGTCACTAACTGACTCTGATGTCGCTAGTGACACTAATACAACCATCAGTGATAAAATTGTACACGGTACTAATGACACTGGCTGGGAAGGGATAATATCAATAGGCTTAACTGTGTGCCTAACAAGTGCAATGTATGCTGCTTTTACTCACTGATCTAGCTGTTTTTTCTTTCTGCTTCTCAGGGAGAAAAAAAAAACAGCCAGATCATTGTTCTTTGTACACAGAGTTCTGTGCTTGCAAACACAGAACTCTGTGCTGGGATTGGACACAGCCATTCAGCAGCTTTCAGGTGAAATCATTGGCTGAAATTTGCTGCCAAACTCGTGCTGTGTGCAATCACAACACAGGTCAGGTCAGCCGAAGTGTGCGCATGCACGCCCCTAAACCTGGAAGAAAGCCAGTATTGTACGTTGCTGAGCCTGCATCTGCCCTCCACTTACAGGTGGGTAAAATCAGCTGCTTGCTGTAAATTTGAAAATGTGGTAATCAACCTAAACGATTACCTATAGCGCTTGCTAAACACAATATTGTATAAAGATGTACATACAAAAAAATATATATTGCATAGGTGATATTACTAGGTGATAATAAACAATGATTCTACACACAAAGATATATTGAAAAGTCCATATAATGAAATCTTCCAAAAAAAAATGTGATATTCAATTAAAGCAAAGAAAAATAGTCCAATAAGGTGCAAAAAAAATGTTTTTAATAAAGTACCAGTGCTCCTTTTTCCTCTTCCCAAAACAGTGGCCCTTCACCGTGGAAAATAAGTGAAATTCAGACTCACCAGATACCGTGGGTCCTATATGCCTTACGGCATTAAGACCAGCCGTGCTTTGGAGACAATCTCCAGATTAAAAGGTACGTCCCTCCTGTCGGATATAGATGATCCTCTACGGTACCACTTCTGCTGCCAGCCCTCTCCAGAGGGGTGTGGTCCCAACAAGGCTCACTGGGTCTGTGGTCCTAATTCGGGTCACCTCCGGCCACAGGGTATAAAGAGGAATAAAAACCCGGATAGTGCAGTACTGTATATAGTTGGTTTATTGCACACCCCCGGTCACTCCAAATACATGCAGTCCCAAAAAGGTAGGTATAAAAATTGGTGTAAATACAATTATAAAATCAAAGAACATCAGTGCGTGGTAAAAAAGTCCAAAAAACAGTGTGATAAACACAGGTAAAGTCCATGCAACATACAAAACCGCCGTCATACACGAGGGCTTCGAGTGGAGAGCGGTACTTCCTGGCTTGCGTTCCACTAAGCCCGTATGACGTCACGACGTGCGTTCCACCCAACGCGTTTCGTCATTGGCTAGACGTCTTCACACCTCTGAAGACGTCTAGCCAATGACGAAACGCGTTAGATGGAACGCACGTCGTGACGTCATACGGGCTTAGTGGAACACAAGCCAGGAAGTACTGCTCTCCACTCGAAGCCCTCGTGTACGACGGCGGTTTTGTATGTTGCATGGACTTTACCTGTGTTTATCACACTGTTTTTTGGACTTTTTTACCACGCACACTGATGTTCTTTGATTTTATAATTGTATTTACACCAATTTTTATACCTACCTTTTTGGGACTGCATGTATTTGGAGTGACCGGGGGTGTGCAATAAACCAACTATTTATATACAGTACTGCACTATCCGGGTTTTTATTCCTTTTTATACCCTGTGGCCGGAGGTGACCCGAATTAGAAGGACCACAGACCCAGTGAGCCTTGTTGGGACCATACCCCTCTGGAGAGGGCTGGCAGCAGAAGTGGTACCGTAGAGGATCATCTATATCCGCCAGGAGGGACGTACCTTTAATCTGGAGATTGTCTCCAAAGCACAGCTGGTCTTAATGCCGTAAGGCATATAGGACCCATGGTATCTGGTGAGTCTGAATTTCACTTATTTTCCACGGTGAAGGGCCACTGTTTTGGGAAGAGAAAAAAGGAGCACTGGCACTCTATTAAAAAAAATTTTTTTGCACCTTATTGGACTATTTTTCTTTGCTTTAATTGAATATCACATTTTTTTGGAAGATTTCATTATATGGACTTTTCAATATATCTTTGTGTGTAGAATCATTGTTTATTATCACCTAGTAATATCACCTATGCAATATATATTTTTTGTATGTACATCTTTATACAATATTGTGTTTAGCAAGCGCTATAGGTAATCGTTTAGGTTGATTACCACATTTTCACATTTGCACTAGCACCTCTATAGCTGCTGCTATTTATTTAACTATTTATATCAATTTAATAATAATTAGGTCACACTCATCATTTACACTATATTTATTTATCTGGTTCACCTAGATCTAGGCCAAATCTATTTAGATCCCCCACTGGCGCAGGTAATATACTCTGTATATTTTTTCTCACACGCTTGCTGTAAATTGCCTTTTGGTTTAACTTTCTTGTACCACCTGATTTTCTAATAAAAAATATTTATAAAATCAGCTGCCATAAGTGCTTTAACCACTTCCATACCGAGTCATAGTAATATGACGTCGGCATGGTGGTTGTACGGATCCGGGCGGGCGTCATATGACGTCCGCCCGCTCTAGCTGCTACTGCGCGCCCCCGGGGGCGCGCAGCGCAGCGATCGGGGGTGAGGCTCGTCCCTCGGACATAGCCCATCCCTGATCAAGGTAAACAGCCAATAGAAATTGGCTGTTTACCACGTGATCGGCTGTGTCAATCACAGCCGATCACATGAGCGGCTCCAGCACGAGCCGCTCGTTCTCTCTGCAATGCGCGCCCCCGGGGGCACGCAGAGCAGCGATCGGGGACGAGGCTCGTCCCTCGGACAGTCGATCACCGATCTAGGTAAAGAGCCAATGAAATTGGCTCTTTACCACGTGACCGGCTGTGTCCAATCACAGCCGGTCACAAATGTCAACAGAGAACATGGTAACTAGCTGTCACCGTGTTCTCCTCCTCACACACTGATCCTGTGTGAGGAAGAGAGTGTGGTAACAGCTAGTTACCAAGTACAGTGCACCCCAAACACACTGATTGCCCCCCCCCCCAATAAAGAGCACCTGTCACTAGCCCATCAAAGTACCCGAGTACCTGTCACCAGCCCATCAGGTACTCTGATGACAGGTACTCGGGTACTCTGATGGGCTGGTGACAGGTACTCGGGTACTCTGATGACAGGTACTCGGGTACTCTGATGACAGGTACTCGGGTACTCTGATGACAGGTACTCGGGTACTCTGATGACAGGTACTCGGGTACTTTGAGTACCTGTCAACGGAGTACCTGTCATCAGAGTACCTGAGTACCTGTCACCTACCCATCAGAGTACCCGAGTACCTTCCACCTGCTCATCAGAGTACCTGACGCCTGAAGTACCCGAGTACTTGCCGCCTGCTCATCAGTACCCATCACTACTCATCAGTACCTATCACGTATCAGTACTGATCATCAGTACCCATCAGTACAGTATCACCTATCAGTACTACTCATCAGTACCTATCACCTGCCTGTCACCTGCCCATCAGAGTACCCGAGTACCTGTCACCTGCCTATCGGAGTACCCGAGTACCTGCCACCTGCTCATCAGTACCAGAGTACCTGTCACCTGCCTGTCACCTGCCCAACAAAGGACCCGAGTACCTGTCGCCCTTCATACAGCCACCATGTCTAAGTCCAAAAAAGTTTATATACGTCCTCCGTTTAAACCTAAATACCGGTGTTATGGCAGCAGATAGCTGCCATAACCCTGGTATTTTTTTAAACAGTGGACGGTTGGCTTTCCGATAAAAGTGGTCCCAGCTGCGGATTCGCCGTGGGATCACCCTTTCCGGGATGGCGGAAAAGGTGCCCCCCCCTCCCGCCGCATCCGGTCCTTTTCCCCGCTTACCGGACCCGCCGACAGCGGGGAAAACGATCCGGTCCCGGATCCTCACAGACAGGATGTCGAGTGAGGGCAAGCTTGCCCTCACTTGACTCTATGGTCGTGGAGGACCGGAGCTACGGAAAATGTTGTTGCCTAGCAACCGGTTTAAAGGTCCTTTTTTTTTTTTTTTTCATTTTATATAATAATTTTTTTTTTTTCTATCTTTTAGTGTACTTGTGAGATCTGAGGACTTTTTGACCCCAGATCTCACAAAAAAGAGGTCCTGTCGTGCCTTTTTCTATTACAAGTAATGTTTACATTTCTTGTAATAGAAATAAAAATGATCCATTTTTTTTGTTTTGTTAAACGGTGTAAAAATAAAAAATAATAAATAAAATATATAGTAAAAAAAAAAAAAAAAAAAATTAAAGCACCCTGTCCCCGTTAGCTCGCGCGCAGAAGCAACGCATACGGAAACCCCACCCACATATGTAAACGGTGTTCAAACCACACATGTGAGGTATCGCCGCGATCGTTAGAGCAAGGGGAATAATTTGAGCCCTAGACCTCCTCTGTAACTCAAAGATGGCAACCTGTAGAAATTTTTAAATTGTCGCCTATGGGGATTTTTAAGTACCAAAGTTTGTCGCCATTCCGTGAGCGTGCGCAATTTTGAAACATGACATGTTGGGTATCTATTTACTCAAAGTAACATTATCTTTCACATTATGGAAAAAAATTGGGCTAACTTTACTGGTTTCTTATTTTTTAATTAAAAAAAGTGAATTTTTTCCAAAAAAATTGCGTTTGGAAGACCGCTGCGCAAATATGGTGTGATAAAAAATATTGCAATAATCTCCATTTTAATCTCTAGGGTCTCTGCTAAAAAAATATATAATGTTTGGGGGTTCTAAGCAGTTTTCTAGCAAAACAACTGATTTTAGCTTGTAAATACCAAATGTCAAAAATAGGCCTAGGCAAGTGGCTAGGATGCATGATGATGCTCCTTGGATGTTGGGCCCCTCTATATGGCTAGGCTGTGAAAAAGTCTCACACATGTGGTATTGCCATACTCAGGAGGAGTGGCAGAATGTATTTTGGGGTGTCATTTTTGCTGTGTACATGCTATGTGTTAGGAATATCCTATAAATTGACAACTTTGTGTAAAAAAAAAAAAAAAAAGTTTTAATTTTTTTCCCACATATTCCAAAAACCTGTGAAAAAAAATGATATGTTCAAACAACCCATAATGCCTCATAGAATATACGTTGGAGTGTTTGCTTTCCAAAATGGGGTCATTTTGTGGACTTTTCCATTGTATTGGTGCTCTAGGGCCTTGAAAAGTGTGATGGGTAGTAATAAAGTTTTATGTGTATTTATGCTCCTAGAACGCCTGAAGGTGCTTCTTGGACGTGGAGTCTCTTTTTGTGGCCAGGCTGTGTAAAAGTCTCACATATGTGGTATCGCCATACTCGGAAGGAGTAGCAGAATGTATTTTTGGGTGTAATTTTTGCTGTGTACATGCTATGTGTTAGAAATAGCTTATAAATTGACAACTTTGTGGGGAAAAAAAGAAAAAAAAATGTTTTTCTTCATTTTCCCAAGAATTGTGGGAAAAAATTACAACTTCAAAAAACCCACCATGCCTCTTACTAAATACCTTGGACTGTCTACTTTACAAAAAGGGGTCATTTGGGCGGTATTTGTACTGTCCTGACATTTCAGGGCCTCAAGAAAGGAGATAGGCAGTCAGTACATCTGGTGTGATCAATTTTCAGTAATTGGTACCATAGCTTCTAGACTCAATAACTTTCACACAGACTAAATAATATACACTAATTTGGGTTAATTTTACCAGAGACATGTAGCAGTATACATTTTGGCCCAAATGTATGAAGAAAAATAAATTTTTTGCAAAATTTTATAATCGAAACTAAAAAAAAGTTTTTTTTTTCAAAATTTTTGCTCTTTTTTTTGCATATATCACGAAAAAAAAAAAAAAAACCCAGTTGTGATCAAATACCACCAAAAGAAAGCTCTATTTGTGTGAAAAAAATGATAAAAATTTTGTTTGGTTACAGTGTAGCATGACTGAGCAATTGTCATTCAAAGTGTGAGAGTGCTGAAAGCTGAAAATTGGTCTGGGCAGGAAGGGTGTCTAACTGCTCTGTATGGAAGTGGTTAAAAAAACAGAAGGTTCAATATCCACTTGACCTCCGGAAGATTTACCCTCTTTCATGACTAGGCCATTTTTTGCGTTAATTTTAACTGACAATTTTAGGGTCATGCAATGCTTTACCCCAAAAAAATGTATATAATTTTTTCCCCACAATTAGAGCTTTCTTTTGGTGGTATTTGACCACCTACATAGTAACATAGTTAGTCAGGTTGAAAAACGACCAACTAGCTCAACCAATAAAAAAAACAAAAAAACACAAAAAAAAACACAATCCTATACCCGCAGTTGATCCAGAGGAAGGCGAAAAACCCCAGCAAAGCATTTCCAATTTGCTACAGCAGGGGAAAAAAATTATTTCTTGACCCACCGAGAGGCAATTGGATATTCCCTGGATCAACTTTAGCTATAAATATCATTACCCATTTATATTATGTACATACAGGAAAGAATCCAGGCCTTTTTTTAAGCAATATAGTGAGCTAGCCAGAACCACCTCTGGAGGGAGTCTATTCAACATTTTCACAGCTCTTATGGTGACGAAACCGTTCCGTATTTGGAGACAAAATCTGTTTTCCTCTAGATGTAAAGAGTGCCCCCTTGTCCTCTGTGATGACCTTAAATTGAATAACTCAACACCAAGTTCACTATATAGACCCCTTATGTATTTATACATGTTGATCATACTACCCCTTAATCTCTTCTTTTCAAGAGAGAATAAATTCAGTTCCTCTAATCTTTTTTCATAGCTGAGCTCCTCCATGCCTCTTATCAGTTTGGTTGCTCATCTCTGCACTTTCTCCAGTTCCCAATATCCTTTTTGAGAACTGGTGCCCACAGCTGAACTGCATATTCCTCTGCATTTTTTATCTTTTGAGCTATTAAATATATATATATATATATTGACAATTTTAAAAAGAAAATATATTTATTTTCTGCTACAAAACACATATAATTAAAAGAAATGTAAAAATCAAATTTCTTCATAAATTTAGGCCAATATGCATTCTGCTACATATTTTTGGTTAAAAAAAATCCCAATGAGCATACATTTGGTTTGCGCAAAAGTTTTAGCGTCTGCAAGTCATGGAATATATACTGGAATTTTTATTTATTTATTTTGTTATACTAGTAATGATGGCGATCAGGGACTTATAGCATGACTGAGATATTGCGGCGGACAATCGGACAGTGACACTTTGTGGGAACCAGTGATCAGTGCTAAAAATATACACGGTCACTGTACTAATGACACTATATGGGAAATTAAATGTGTGCTTAGGCCACGTTTTTGTGTACTTTGTGTGGTGTTTTTACAGGGAAAGGAAATCCATCACATCCCCGCTGTCAGAACGGAGCTCTGCCTTGCTTACATGCGCAGAGCTCCGTCCAGCCCCCCTTCCCAACGATCAGTGGGTGCCAGTGGACATCCATTGGCCAGCACCCGCTGATCGGCTTCTGCTGCAACTAATCACAGCAGAAGCAGTGTGCGCCCCCCTAGGTGGAAATGCAAAATCACATATATATATATTTACCCGCATGCTTTTCCCTATGGGGATTTTATTTCAAGATAGATGGCTATGACAAATAGCACAGCTATGGTCTTCTTAATTGTATAAATAAAGTTGTCTATTTTTATTATACAACTGTGTACGCTCCTCTCACTGGCATCTACAGTCGACATTTTGTGTTTTTTCCCGGTCTTTTTCTATTATACTTTAAAATGTAATGTAATGTGCCATTTTTGATAAACACATTACTAGGTAAAATAGCCCCAACAAGGGTAAATACTGATTTTTTTTTGTATAGTCTATGTTCAACCCTTTTTTTTCTGTATTATTTTATGCACGACAAAACATAAAAAGATGGACTGAAAATGGCTTAAAATGGAGGCTGCATTTCTTATCTTCTTCCCACAGCAGGATAAAAGCTGTGAAGTTGTATTTTTATTTTTCATGAAAAGTCTAAATTCAGGTTTTCAAGGGAACAAAACAAGACAGACCTTGTGCTGCAATCTCATCTCTGCTTTTCACACACAGAACAAGGAATGAAAATGGACACAAAATAAAAAGATGCCCTTGTTCAAAAAAGGTTCTTAACCTTTTTTTCTTTTTTTTAAATCAGAGTCCCTGAATAATCTAATGAAAGCTATGGACCCCATCCCAAGAAATAAACATAACTTTTGCATGCAATGAATATCTGTACTTCAACTTATTGAAATTTAATTGCCTCATGCATATATGATATATAGAAAGTAAACAAACACTCTTAACAAAAAACTCCTTTTTTTATGCAAAAAATAATGGCCACATTAAAAAATGAAATACAATCACCTTGTGCAAAATAAACAAAACAGGTTTAATTCTGTTCAAATCTACTACTACTACTAGAAAAATGGGATTTTTGACTTATCGTAAAAAATCAATTTCTCTGATGTTCATTGACAGACACAGCTCTTCATCTTCATGACTGCAGGGTTATACTGCCCCCTACAGGAGTAGGGCACTAGGCAGAGAAAAAAGCTTGAGCACGCCTATGGGGCAGTCCCTGGGGGTATACTCCCACTTCCCGCTATAGGAATTCAGTTTTGTAACAACATTGTCAGAAGAACAAAAAAAAAAAACAATTCCAAAGACGGGTGGGTGCAGTGTCTGTCAACAAACATTAGAGAAAAGGATTTATATGTTAAGTCAAAAATCTAATTTTCCCTTTCGTTCATTGACGGACACAGCTCTTCATCTTTAGGACTGTAGGGACATCCCAAAGCAGTGTCAAACATGAGGGGTGGTAACAACAGAAAACAAACTTCCCCAAGGCTAAACATAGCCAACCAGGTAATTTGGAGCTCAACTGTTAACAACTGAAGCTCACCTGAAAAAACACACCCAAAAGAGGACCAGGTCCTCTAAACAGCAGCCTGCAAAACTTTGCGGCCAAAAGAAGGATCCGCAGATGCCAACACATCCACTTTATAAAACTTTGTGAATGTGTGCACAGACAACCAGGTGGCCGCCTTGCAAACCTGCACCACTGACGCCTGATGACAGAAGGCCCAGGAGGCACTAAGCGCCCGAGTAGAGAGCGCTCTGACTAAAGAGGAACCCAACCCTTAATAGAATAAGCCTGAACCACAGTCTGTCTGATCCATCTGGCAATGGTCGCAGCAGAAGCAGCCAGCCCCTTGTGAGGTCCATCTGTGAGGATGAATGGTGAGTCTGACTTCCTAAATGACTCCTTAGCTGCCAGATACACCCTTATAATCTGAACCACATCCAGAGATTGCAAAGCAACTTCCTTAGGATGCTTAGACTTGGGACACAGGGAGGGCAACACAATGTCTTCACCAAGATGAAAATCAGAGACACGGATATGGCAGAGGAACCACCTTATCCCTGTGAACCACTAGATAAGGAGAACAATAAGACAGCGCTGCCAGTTCGCACACCCACACACATAAGTAATAGGCACCAAAAAGGCCACCTTCTGGGACAACGTAAGCAGGGGAAACTCCTGAATATTTTCAAAGGGGGTTTCTGGAGAACTGACAACACCAAATTGAGGTCCCACGGTGGCAAACGAGACTGCACTGGCAAGCGTCTCAGTCCCTGGAGAAAGGTATGCACCAAGGAGTGTGTGGCCAATGGACGTTGAAAGAAAACCGCCAAGGCTGAGACCTGGCCTTTGATGGTACTCAAGGCCAGACGCTGCTCAACCCCTTGTTGGAGGAAAGCCAAGATCCGAGTCGCCGAAAAGGAGCAGGGGGTGAACCCTTAGGGATTCACACCACGCAATATATATGTCTTCCAAGTACGATCGTAAATATTCCTAGAAGTAGATTTTCTAGCTTTCAAAAGTGTAGGAATCACTGATTCAGATAATCCTCTATCCTTCAGCACCTGGCTTTCAACAGCGAAGTCGTCAAAGCCGTGCTGTATGTAACTGATTTTTTCAGTGTCTTTTGTTGTGGTTAGCTGTGATTGGCCAAAGCTAATCACATGGTACAGGTGGGCTGCGATTGGCCCTGTCTATACCACCTGATAGTGGTCAGACGTGGACACATCTAGTGACAGATCACGCTGCTGTGCGACCACACGAGCGGCGCCTTCTGGGAGGAAGTCTTATGACGTCCACGGACGAAAGGCCCATAGAAGATTGACAGCTGGGCAGGAAGGTGCTAAAGTGAATATAAACCTATCGTTTTTTTTTTATTTTTTTATAACAAACATGTTATACTTGCCTGCTCTGTGCAATGGCTTTGCAGTTTTTAGTAGATAGATGAGAACATTATTTGAGATTTCAGTTCAGTCCACAGGAAGTTAATAGGACACCGAAATTCTGACAGGATCAACAGATTTCCTTCTGTACTTGCAGAAAATGCATTTACCCTTCAAACAGAAATTGGATGCATCCACGACATCTAAGGACTTGGAAGCTGCAATATATTCATTCTTTGCACTCTTATAAAAGAAATCCTAGCAGACTAAGAAGCCACTGGATTGCTTTTACAAGCAGTGGGGAGGGGATGCCCCCCCACCTCCTGCCGTGTCTTTATAGGGCTGTCCTGTTCCACCGGAACGGCTCTGTTTGCCTCTAGGATAACAGAAACTAGAAGTGATAAGCATACATCACTTCCAGTTTTCCCGAATGTAAACGGTGCCATTTTACAAAAATTAAAAGCAATCTTGGTGTGATCAAATGCTTTTAACCACTTAAGCCCCGGAGGATTTTCCTGCTAAAAGACCAGGGGGTATTTTGCGATTCGGCACTGCGTGACTTTAACGGACAATTGCGCGGTCGTGCGACGCTGTACCTAAACGAATTTGACGTCCTTTTTTTCCCACAAACAGAGCTTTCTTTTGGTGGTATTTGATCACCTGTGCGATTTTTTGATCACGCGCTATAAACAAAAAAAGAGCGACAATTTTGCAAAAATAGCAATATTTTTCACATTTTTTTATATGAAATTCCCCCCAAAAAAAATGTAAAAATCAAAATTTTTTAACATTTTTGGCCAATTTGTTTTATCCTATGTTTGGTAAAAAAAAAAAAATCGCAAAAAGCGTATTTTGATTGGTTTGCGCAAAAGTTATTGCGTTTACTAACAAAGGGAAAGATTTTTGTCATTTTTGTTGTTTTTTTTTTTTAACGCGTAATGGCGGCGATCTGCGATTTTTTTTTGCGGTACTGCGACATTGCGGCGGACAGATCGGACCCTTGACTGACATTTTTGACACTTTTGGGGTTACCAGTGACATTTCTACAGTAATCAGTGCTATACATATGCACTGTTACTGTAAAAATACACTGGCAGTGAAGGGGTTAACTTTATTTGGGAGGGAGGGGCTGTGTGTGTCCCTAGGGGCGTGATTCTTACTGTGATTGGCTGTGGCTCTAGCTGTAAGGACACTGATCAACGGATCTACATACTAGATCCGTGTAATCAGTGTCTTTACAGCGAGGAGAATGACAGGCAGCTTGTTTACACAAGCTGCCTGACATTCTCCCTCTTCCCCCGACGATCGCCGAGTGGCCGGCGGACATCGGGTCCGCTGATCACATGCGCGGGGGGGTGCGTGACCACGCGGGCGCGCGCTCGCTCCCCAGACCCTCCCAGGCTAGTGACGTTAATTAACGTCACTCTGCCTGGCAGGGGCTGACCGCCGCAGTAAATCTACTTGCGGCGGTCGGCAAGCAGTTAAAGGGCAGAGAAGTGATCTGGGGTTTAATAGACGCCAGATGTCTCCATAAGAAGTACCTGTCACTGCTTATTCCTATCACAGGGGCTATTTATACTCCCTGTGAGAACAATAAAAGTGATAATAAAATAAAAGCAACAGTGTAAAAGTAAAAATAAATACATTTAAAAAAATAAATGGATTTTTGTAAGAACTTACCGTAAAATCCTTTTCTCTTAAGCTCATTGACAGACGTAGTCTTCTTGATTCTCAAGAGCTGGGTTATGTTGTCTCCGCAGGAGTAGGACTAGGCAGAATGACAAAACGTTCTGGCTCCACCCTAGGGGGCAGTCCCTGAGGGTATATCCTCCCTCTCTCTGCTACAGGGAATCAGTTCTGTTTAAAGCAGTACAGAGAATTTAACCCAACCCAACTCAATGATAGAGGGGCGGGTACTACGTCTGTCAATGAGCTTAAGAGAAAAGGATTTTACGGTAAGTTCTTACAAAAATCCATTTTTCTCTATCGCTCATTGACAGACGTAGTCTTCTTGATTCTCAAGAGCTGGGACATCCAGAAGCAGTGCCACAAATGAGGGGTGGGATTGACAAAATCAAATCCAATCTAGAAGGCCCAACCGGTGCCAAACTAGAAGTTTTAAAGGCTCATTATAAACAAAGAATGAGACTAAAGAAAAATTTTCCAACGGAAAAAACCCTCGAGGTAGACCACTGGTCTCCTCAAATTGCGGCCTGCAAAACCTTGCGGCCAAATGAGGCATCAGACGATGCCATTACATCAACTTTATAATGTTTAGAGAAGGTATGCACCGACGACCAGGTAGCCGCCTTGCACACCTGGACCACTGACGCCTGATGGCGAAAGGCCCATGACGCACTAAGTGCCCGAGTAGAGTGCGCCTTAACAGGGAACGGGGGCTCCCGACCCTTAATAGAATAAGCCTGTACTACCGTCTGTCTGATCCATTTGGAAATGGTCGCGGCAGATGCAGGCAACCCCTTTTTGGGTCCATCTGGGATCACAAAAAGTGAATCCGTCTTGCGAAACGAGTCTGTCGTTTTCAAGTATACCCTGATCGCCCGGACCACATCCAAGGAGTGCAAAGCAAATTCCCGAGGATGACTGGGCTTAGGACACAGGGAAGGTAATACAATTTCTTCATTCAGATGAAATTCTGAAACTACTTTTGGTAGGAAGGATGGATTCGGACGAAGAACCACCTTATCTCTATGAACCACCAGATATGGTGAACGACAAGATAATGCGGCCAGTTCTGACACCCTGCGTGCAGAAGTAATAGCCACCAAGAAGGCCACCTTCTGGGACAACGTGGGTAGAGGAATCTCCCTAATATCTTCAAAGGGAGGTTTCTGAAGAACCGACAACACTAAATTAAGATCCCAGGGGGGTAACGGCGCGTGCACTGGCGGAGCCAGATGTCGCACCCCCTGGATGAAATTCCGCACCAAGGAATGAGTAGCCAAAGGCTTCTGAAAGAAGATGGCTAATGCTGAGACCTGACCCTTGATAGTACTCAAGGCCAGTTTCTGCTCAACCCCTTGTTGCAGAAAAGCCAATATTCGACTAATCGAATAAGACCGAGGACGGAACCCCAAAGGTTCACACCATGCAATGTAGGACTTCCATGTGCGATGATAAATCTTTCTGGAAGTCGCTTTCCTTGCTTCAACTAGAGTAGGAATAACTGAAGCTGACAAACCTTTGTCCTTCAGCACCTGGGTCTCAATAGCCAGGCCGTTAAAGCCAGCGATCGTAAAGCAGGATGGAAGATCGGTCCCTGAGACAGTAGATCCTCCCTGAGAGGAAGTCTCCATGGGACGTCCGCCACCAGTCTGACCATGTCGGCGTACCAAGCTCGACGAGGCCAGTCCGGAGCTACCAGGATTACTGGGATTCCTTCCTCCTCTACCCTGCGAAGAAGTCTTGGCAGTAACGCGAGAGGAGGGAAGGCATATATTAGCTGGTATTGCCCCCACGGGGCGATCAGTGCGTCTGCGGTTTCTGCTAGAGGATCGCGGGAGCGAGCCACGAATCTCTGAACTTTCCTGTTGAATCGTGATGCCAACAGATCCACATCCGGTGTGCCCCACCGTAGGCACAACTGGTGGAAAACGTCTGGATGGAGGGACCATTCCCCCTGATCCAGGGTCTGCCGGCTGAGATAATCTGCCTGCCAATTCTCCACCCCCGGAATGAACACCGCAGAGATTGCTGGAACAAATCGTTCCGCCCAGCGAAGAATGCAAGCCACTTCTTTGGCCGCTCGGACACTCTTGGTGCCCCCCTGATGATTGACATAAGCCACGGCCGTGGCATTGTCCGACTGGATCCGAACCGGGCTGCCCTGGAGCTGCTCGGTCCAGTGAATCAGACAAAGTCTGATCGCTCTCAGTTCCAATACATTTATCGGTAATCTGGATTCTTCCGGGGACCAAAGTCCCTGGACAGATAACTGACCAAGAATTCCTCCCCATCCGGATAGACTGGCATCCGTGGTCACTATCGTCCAATATATTGGCAGAAATGACTTTCCCTGGCTGAGCATTGGAGACCGAAGCCACCAAACCAGAGACTCTCTGGTCTGTTTGCTCAATCGTATCTGATTGTCCAGGGATTCCGGATTCCGATTCCATCTGAGAAGAATCTCTTGCTGAAGAATTCGGGTATGGGACTGGGCAAATGGGACTGCTTCGAATGAAGCCACCATCAACCCCAGAACCCTCATGCACGTCCGAAGGGAAGACCAGCTGTTGGACAGTAACAACTGGACTGCTGATTGAATCTTTCGAAGTTTCCCTACCGGAAGGAAAACTCTCGTCCTGACTGTGTCTAGAATTAGACCCAGATATTCGAGCCTCTTGGTGGGAACCAGAAATGACTTTTGCTGGTTCACCAGCCACCCGAATTCCTGTAAAGAAATCATAGTAATTTCTATGTTTTGTAGCAAGGTCTGAGGAGATTCTGCATGAAGCAGAAGATCGTCTAGGTAACCTAGAATCGATATACCTCTTTGGCGCAGAAGTGCCAACATAGGGGCCAACACCTTTGTGAAGACCCGCGGAGCTTTGGCGAGACCGAAAGGTAACGCCACAAACTGATAGTGGTTCTCCTCTACGGAAAAGCGTAGAAAACGCTGATGTCCTGCGAAAATGGGAATGTGAAGATAGGCGTCCTTGATGTCTATGGACGCTAGGACATCCCCTGGATGCAGGAAGGCTGCTACCGTGCGAATGGACTCCATTCTGAATCTTCTTATGTTGACGAAAGAATTGAGCGCTCTTAAGTCCAGAATTGGACGCACTTTGCCCTCTTTCCTGGGTATTGTAAACAGGTTTGAATAAAACCCTTGAAACCGTTCTGTCCAAGGAACGTGGACTACCACTCCTTGTTGTAGTAGATCTGTGACTGCTCTCCGCAGATCTTCTAGACGATCCGGAGATAGTCGGATATTGGAAGGGAAGAATCGCGCCGGTGGGAGAGATCGAAACTCGATCTTGTACCCTGACTTTATGACTTCGCAAACCCATTTGTCCGGGATTCTGGAAAGCCATGGATCCGGGAACCGGCGAAGACGTCCCCCCACCCCAGTTATGGGTGGGGGCGCACCTTCAGGCTTTGGATGGTTTATCTTCGGGTCTGGAGGGGGCGGGCTTTTGCTTGCCCGACCACCGACCCCTGACGCCTCCTGCAGGAGCTTTGGAGGACTTAGTTTTTTCACCCGCTGGACGAAAAAACCTCTTGTGAGCAGAAAAAGAAGGCCCTCGTCTTTGACGAGTTCCTTTACCTTTAAAATTTTGCTGTAAAAAGGTGCTTTTTCCACCTGTGAGATCCTTAATGATCTTATCTAAGTTGGCTCCAAATAGACGCTCTCCTGAAAAGGGGATATTAGCCAATGCTTTTTTGGAACCTTGGTCGGCTATCCAACCTTTTAGCCACAGTGTACGCCTGAGAACCACTGCTGAGACTGATGCTCGCGCCATTAATGGAGTGGCGTCTAACGCCGCATCACATACAAACTGTAACCCCTGTATCATTTGTTCCAACAAATCTGATACCGCCTGAGGGACTTCTTCTAAGTCCCGGCGTAACCACTTGGTCCATTCAGTTACAGCCTGCGAAACCAGACCAATAGCAATTATTGGCCTGAAAGCTGATCCAATCAAGGAAACATGGTGCGAGACATAGCTTCTATCTTGCGATCCACTGGATCTTTAAAAGACGGAGCGTCTTCTAAAGGAATAACCGTGGCTTTATTCAATCTAGCAATAGGTGAATCCACCACAGGTGGTTCTGTCCATTTCTTAATAAGGGTTTCCTCAAACGGATAACGCCTGTCAATGCGTTTGGAAATATTAAAAGTGCGTTTTGGCAGACGCCATTCTTCATCGATTGGATTGCCAAAACATTTGGGCAATGGAAAAACCTTTGCCACTTTGATGCGCTTTTTAGTCCCAAAAGGGATCTCAGTTTCAGCTATTTCTGATGGAATACCCTGTAACCTTAAAGTCTCTTGAACAGATACAATGAGTGCGTTTACCAACGCTTCCTCTCGGGCTATGGCAGATGCCGAAACATCCTCCTCACTGTCTGAAGAGACAGGACCCGAGACACCAATACCAGATGAAGTACCTGCAACTGCAGAAATAGGCTCAGAGTCTGAATCCGAGGTTTCAGATAATAAGGGGTTAGGCGGGGGTCGCTTTCTTGCGCCCTGTCCCTGACAAGCCACTTCCACCCGGGACACAAAAGTTTCCCTAATAGCTGACAAAGATTCAATTGTCAATGGGGTGCTGGAGGATCCCGCAGACCCCTCGAGGGGATCCGGAGGAGATACATGAGTGGCAGGGTCCATGTTAATACAGGACACTTTGCCAGCAATAAACAAAAAAACTTTTTTTTTTTTTTTTTTTGTGTGTCTCCCCCTAGCGCAATAGCGCCCCTCAGAGTACCTGCTTCTCGATCCCAGAGAGAGAGAGAGGGACCCCCAAGGCTCACCAACCGATGCAGTGCAGTTTTCAACAAACTGCAGCCAGCGTCTGTCTTACACAGACTGGAAGGAGCTGTTTGCTTTTTCCCGGGCAGAAGGCGTGGCTCCGCCCCCTGTGTACGCCTTCCGGCGTTCCCAGCCCTCCACGAGGAAGCTGGGCTCACAAAACATGGCCGCCCCCATAGAAGAGACATAAGACTCCAAAAACATGGCGGCCAGCGTGACCTGAGGACATATATGTATTCGGTCTACGGCAAAATGGCGGCGGACCGCCGATATCGTCTTCCCAGCACATCCACCTGCACTCTGCTGAGAGGTGACATATGGATCTACAGAGATACACTGCACATAAGGTAGGATTATACCTCCTATGTCTGCTGTAATGTTACAGTCTGCTGGGTAGAGTGTTAGCTCTTGAACCAAGTCCACTTCCCACAAACACATGCTGTATTACAAGGGGGACTTGTAAGTGTCAGATATATACTGACCATATATGGAGGGGCCCATAATATATACTGCCTCATAAATGAGGAAAAAAAGGGAACGTTTTACTCACCATACCGAACCGACAGGCACCCTCTCTTCATAATACCCTCTCCACCGGGGTGGGGGTTTGTGGACGCCTCGACTCTCTGGTCCTGGCGTCCAAGCGAGCTTTAACTCGCAAAAGTCAGTCCCTTTACTGGGACTCCGTCGCGGCCGACTCAGCGCACTGGTCTGCACGCGCCTTTAAGGCAGAAACCGGGGTGACCACTGGATCTCACATCCAGCCCGTCGCCCGGCCCCGCATACTTACTTGAATATGTCGCGGCCGACCAAGCGCAATGCCTGGTCTGCACGCGCTCGTAGGCCGGCTGGGGTGACCACAAGTGTCGCCCAGTCCGGCATTTTTGCTTGAAGATCTCACAGGAAAAAACACTGGAGAAAACTACCTAAAAAATGTCTTTTTCTTAAAGAAAAAAGGTCTTGCCAGGACCAAAAGATCCCAGCAAGGAGCTTAGGTCCTTACTCCTGACTAGACAGAAAAAAACTGATTCCCTGTAGCAGAGAGAGGGAGGATATACCCTCAGGGACTGCCCCCTAGGGTGGAGCCAGAACGTTTTGTCATTCTGCCTAGTCCTACTCCTGCGGAGACAACATAACCCAGCTCTTGAGAATCAAGAAGACTACGTCTGTCAATGAGCGATAGAGAAATATATATTTAAAGTGCCCATACCCCCGCACATGCGCAAAGGCGAACACACGCAAACAGTGATCGTCCCACACATGTGAGCTATCACCGTGAATGTCAGACCGTGGGCAGTAACTCTAACACCAGGACTCCTGTGTAAATCTAAAGTGGTAACCTGAGAAAGCTTTTAAAGAGTCCCCTATGGATAGTAAAATTTATGTTTGTTGGTGTTGCACAGGCATGTGCAATTTTAAAGCGTGACATGTTTGGTATCTATTTACTCAGGGTAACATAATTTTTAAAAATGTTACCAAAAATTGGGTATTATATTGTTTTTGTGCATTAAAAATCAAAAAAGCTTATTTTTACCCCAAAAAATTGTTTTTTAAAAAAACTGCTCCGCAAATACCACGACAGAAAAAATTGCAACAACTACCAAATTATTCTCCAGGACCTCTGCTTTAAAAAATATATATGTTTGGTGATATACTGATTGTTACATGCAAACAAAAAGTGCCAGAAAAGGCCTGGTCTTCAAGTGCTTAAAATGAAATACAGTAAACCCCCGCTCCATCGCGGTTCAGTTTTTGCGGTCCCGGTATATTGCGTTTTTTTTTTTTGTAATGTTATTTTACTATATAAATCATTAAAAATGAAATATTTTTGTGTTTTCCATAGCTCTTGCTATGTCTCTCAGTATCTTTTATGTGTTTAAATGAGTTTCTATTGTTTTAAAAGTGTGTTTAAAGACCTTAAAATGCTTTTACACGATACAGTGACAGTAAAAAAAACATGCCTACAATGCATTTTAATAGGGTTTTTCTATTTCACGGATTTTCACTTTTCGCGGCTGGGTCCGGAACGGAGGGGGGTTTACTGTACATCACAATGGAATGAGGTACACGCAGAATTCTGACTGTTCCCAATATAAAAACATACAAAATACACTGGAAAGACCCATACCTCTGCAATTTCATGCTGGAAAGTCAATGTCATCTGTGTTCTGCCATAATAAAAAGGCCCAGTTCTTTCTGAAATTGATTCAAACCACTTAATAATCAAAGGTGTTGAGACATTAAATGGGAGATTACCAATAATATGTACATTTGGTGGATCTGTAGAGTATGAAAAAAAAAATGCAAAGATAATTGTTTTAGTTCAGGTTTATCTAAAATCAACAACAAGCATTTAACATATTCCAGACTACCAATCCCTAGATGTGGGGACTGCATTTGTTTTTTTTTCCAGGTTTTTCTCCCCATTATTTTTACCTGTTGATCCTTTAAGCCACACAACTCTAGTCATAGATTGACAACCCTCACTCTCTGTACTTTATACACTGAAAAACAGTTTCCACTCTAGGGCATGACTCCAGAAACCTCCCCTGTCCTCTTCTCTATAACATAGAAGGGATGTTTTATAGTCTAGAGATGGCTGTGAACATGTAACTGCTAACAGTCAGCACAGAGAGAGGGCAAGAAGTTATCAGCTTGTTGGATATCTGGCAGGAACAACAGGTATTCTTTCCATCTATTGAACAGTTATAACAAAACCCTTTCAATGGTACAGTAACCGACCAAAAGAGAGCAATAAAAAAAAACGGAATTTTTGTAAAATCTTACCGTAAAATTCCTTTCTCTGAGTCCTCGGACAGTCTTCACCAATGGGTATTGACCTCTTATCCATATGAGCAAGCTAGGCATAAGACTTGTTAAAAACAAAGTAATTTACATAGACACACCTATGGGGGCTGTCCCACTGGTCCAATACCCCCCTGCTATCAGCCATCCCAAATCAGTTTGGTAGCAAGCCGTTAAAGTCCAAAGAACCCCAAATAGAGGGGCGGGGGCGGAGACTGTCAGAGGACTCAGAGAAAGGAATTTTACAGTAAGATTTTACAAAAATTCAGTTTTCTCTTACGTCCTCTGACAGTCGCCACCCACTCATTCAGTCTTCACCAATGGGATGTCTCAAAGCAGTGTAGACATGAGGGGTGGGAAACATAACCATCACAAAGGCAACGCAGCACCCACGTCAGAGAAAGGAACCTTACGTGAACAGAAGGTATCCTCTGGGCAACAGAAAAGCTCAACTGGAGCAACAACCCAGGAAAGCAACCCCAACAGCTAGGGACCTGCTAGGGCCCCCTTAAGGCACTGCCGCACACAGAACTTTGCGGCCAAAGGAGGCATCTGCTAGCCCCCATGCAGTTACGCTGTTCGAGCCGCGGCCAATCAATTGATTTATAACATGCCTGTATCAAGCAGCAACATGTGAGTTTTTTACCTTCTTATATAATAAAAGTTCTGTACATACTTCACCATGTGCGCCCCCATTTGTATTATTGGAGGTCATCCCATATGCACACCTGGGGTTCATTGAGGTCTACCGGATCCATGGTCCTACCCGGATGTTCTGCGGTTGATTGGAGAGGAATTTGGACGCAATATTTGTTCCTGGTGACTGACATCGCACGCCTGTTTGACCTTCCGTAACAGGGGGTCCAACTGTCCGGTAAGGGTACATCCTTTATTGTTTGTGTGATCTCTGCCAGAAACTCCATTTGCAAGATTGGTGTTGGATTTACGGCCATAATTTCAGCATCTGTTTTTTCTCTCTATATGGACTTATGGACTTTAGTTCACCTCTGCAAATTTAGCTAGCTAGTTACTTATTTAGTGGCGCTGTACCATCTCTACATCAACATCCAAGGAATGTAAGGTAAACTCCTTAGGATGTTTAGGATTCGCACAAAGCGAAGGCAAAACAATGTCCTCATTAAAGGTGAAAATCAGAAACCACCTTTGGAAGGAAGGACTGGTTGGGTCGCAAGACCACCTTATCCCTATGAACCACCAGGTAAGGGGAGCGGCAAGACAAGGCCGCCAACTCCGACACTGCGCGCAGAAGTGATCGCCACTAGAAAAGCAACCTTTTTTGACAGCAGAGGCAAGGCAATTTCCCTGATGTTTTCAAAGGGAGGACATTGCAAAACGGACAGAACAAAGTTCAAGTCCCAAGGAGGTAGAGGCGCCCTCAGAGAAGGGGCCAAGTGACGCACACCTTGAATAAAGGTGCGAATCAAAGAGTTAGATGCCAAAGGGCGTTGAAAAAGGACGGCCAGTGCAGACAGCTGGCCCTTAATCGTGGTCAAGGCCAGGCGCTGATGCACACCAGTTTGTAGGAAGGCCAACACCCTCGCCACCAAGTAGGCACGAGGAGGGAAGCCTCTGGATTCACACCAGGCAAAATAAGCCTTCCAAGTACGGTAATAGATCTTACCGGACGAGACTTTCCTAGCCTTGAGCAAATTAGGAATGACCTCAGATGAGATACCCCTGTCTCTCAGGACCCTGGCTTTCAACAGCCACGCCGTTAAAGCCAGCGACTGTAAAGCAGGATGGAAGATCGGCCCCTGAGACAGTAGATCTTCTCGTAACGGCAGCCGCCATGGAGGCTCGACAGGCCAGTTGAATGATGTCTGCGTGCCAGGACCGGCGCGGCCAGTCCGGTGCCACCAGAATCACCAACTTCGGTTCCGAGACCAACCTGCGGAGGACGCTAGACAACTGAATCGGGGGAAAGGCATATATCAGGACGATATCGAAGCTAAGGCACCACCAGCGCATCCGAGGCGTCTGCCAGAGGATCGCGCGTTCTTGCCACGAACCTTCCCACCTTGTTGTTTAACCGGGAGGCGAACAGATCCACATCCAGGGATTCCCATCTCGCACACAGCATTTGAAACGCCTCCGGGTGCATGGACCATTCCCCCTGGTCCAGGGTCTGGCGGCTCAGATAATCGGCCTGCCAATTCTCCACACCCAGAATGTGAACTGCCGAAATCGCCGGGACGCAAGTCTCGGCCCAAGACAGAATACTGGTCACTTCCTGGGCCCCCTTGGTGATTAATGTAAGCCATTGCAGTGGCATTGTCCGTCTGCACTTGTACAGAGCGGCCCTGAAGACGCTCTGACCAATGGAGCAGGCAAAGCCTGATCGCTCTCAATTCCAAGATGTTGATTGGTAGAGAAGATTCCTCCACCAACCAAGTTCCCTGGGCAGACAGGTTGTCCAGGACGCCACCCCAGCCCGACAGGCTGGCATCCGTGGTAATTACCGTCCACAGCAACGGCCAGAAGGATTTTCCCTCCGCTACAGCCGGGGACTGGAGCCACCACAGAAGATCCACTCTGGTTTGGAGACCGCGTGTGAAACTGTGCAAACGCATACAGGTCCTGAGTGACGAGGACTCTTTGTCCTTGAGGGACTTCACCTCGTCCTGCAGGGTCCGGAGCTTGTCCTCTGGCAGAAACACCTTCGCTTGGGCGGAGTCCAGGACCATCCCTAAATACAGGAGACGAACCGAAGGAGACAAAGTCGACTTCTGAACGTTGATGGTCCATCCAAACTCCTGGAGCGTCTGAACCGTAGTGGACAGATCGCGCAGCAGGCTCTGACTGGTACTCGATCTTAACAGGAGATCATCCAGATATCCCAAGACCACAATGCCCTGTGCCCGCAACAGGCCCAGAACAGGAGCCAGCGCTTTGGTAAACACCCTTGGAGCCGAAGCGAGACCGAAAGGCAATGCCACAAACTGATAGTGTTCCTCCGCAATAGCGAATCTGAGGTACCTCTGATGACCCTCGAAAATGGGAATGTGTAAATACGCATCCCTCAGGTCGATGGAAGCCAGGAAGTCTTCTGGACTCAGGGAGGCCACCACCGAGCGGAGCGATTCCATGCGGAACTTTTGAACGCGCACAAAGCGGTTGAGAGCTTTTAAGTCCAGAATCGGACACCTTGCCCTCCTTTCTGGGCACAGTGAACAGATTCGAGTAAAACCCACGAAATCTGTCCCGATGCGGCACCGGGACTATTACCCCCTGGGCGTGCAGATCCTGCAGCTTCCGATGAAGATCTTGCAACCGATCTGGGGTCAAATGAAGATTTGAGGGAAAGAACCTGTCCCTTGGTCGCGAAAGGAATTCGATCTTGTAACTGGATCGAATGATTTCCTGAACCCACCTGTCCGGAATCCGGAGCAGCCAAGGTTGGAGGAAACCGCGCAGACGTCCCCCACCCCTGAAACGGATGAGGGCGCCCCTTCAGGCAGTGGCGGACTGTGCCGCCGTACCAGCCTGGGCGGCCTTTGCTTGCCTGCCCAGGGCTTTCTCTGGCCACCCTGGCCCTTGAAAGGTTTCCCCTTGTCCTGCGCCTTGAAGGCACGAAAGGACCCCTGATTTGGTTTAAAGGATGGGCCCAGCTTACCGCGGAAAAACTTACCCTAGGATTCTGGGACAACAGAGTGCTCTTGCCCCCAGTGACACCTTTAACCAATTCATCCAGGGATTCTCCAAAAAGACGAGATCCAGCATGAGGGATGTCAGACACCGTCTTCCTGGAAGTCTGGTCACCCGACCAGCTTTTCAACCAAATCAAGCGGCAATTAAGTACTGCGACACTAGATACGAGCGCAGCTAATCGGGCCTCATTCAAGGCCGCATCGCACAAATACACGACCCCTTGACAAATCTGGTCCACCATCTCCAAGCTAGTAGGGGGGGCAGAATCAGCCACGAGGGTGCGTCTGAGCACCTTGGTCCAATCCGCCACGGCTTGAGCCACCATGACAGAGGCTAAAATAGGTTTAAGCATGGAACCCGCCACCATGTAGGAATGTCGGGCAAGAGATTCCAGCCTACTATCCGTAGGATCCCTAAACACCGGAGAATCCTCGGTGGGTACCAGAGTGGCCCTGTTCAATCTGGCCACAGTGTGATCCACTTTGGGAGCCACAGACCAGCGCGAATCCGTAGGAGACGCAAAAGGGGTAGAGCAGTTGAAACTTCTTTGGCACCACAAAAGTTGCACCATTGTTCATTCACAGTTTCGTGGAACTCAGCGGGGCAAGAGAATACCTGCGCCGCCTTACGGGATCTGTGGGTACCAAAAGAGGACCGTTTTCCCGGAGGATTGGGCTCATCCTCTAAATGTAGTGTTTCCTTAACCACTTTACCACCGGAGGATTTTCCTGCTAAAAGACCAGGGGTTTTTTTGCGATTTTTTACTGCGTGACTTTAACGGACAATTGCGCGGTCGCGCGACGCTGTACCTAAACAAATTTCTCGTCCTTTTTTTCCCACAAACAGAGCTTTCTTTTGGTGGTATTTGATCACCTGTGCGATTTTTTGATCACGCGCTATAAACAAAAGAGCGTAATTTTTGCAAAAACAACAATATTTTTCACTTTTTTTTATATGAAATTCCCCCCCAAAAAAATGTAAAAATCAAAATTTTTTTAAATTTTCGGCCAATTTGTTTTACGCTACCTATGTTTGGTAAAAAAAAAAATCGCAAAAAGCGTATTTTGATTGGTTTGCGCAAAAGTTATCGCGTTTACTAACAAAGGGAAAGATTTTTGTCATTTTTGGTGTTTTTTTTTTTAACGAGTAATGGCGGCGATCTGCGATTTTTTTTGCGGTACTGCGACATTGCGGCGGACAGATTGGACCCTTGACTGACATTTTTGACACTTTTGGGGGTACCAGTGACATTACTG
This sequence comes from Pelophylax lessonae, assembly GCF_965119305.1. Taxonomy (NCBI): domain Eukaryota; kingdom Metazoa; phylum Chordata; class Amphibia; order Anura; family Ranidae; genus Pelophylax; species Pelophylax lessonae. The sequence continues at coordinate 536,380,652 of NC_138770.1, read as the reverse complement.
CAGTAATCAGTGCTATATATATGCACTGTTACTGCAAAAATGACACTGGCAGGGAAGGGGTTAACAGTATTGGACAGGGAGGGGTTAAGTGTGTCCTAGGGGCGTGATTCTAACTGTGCAGGGACAGGTCTACTAGTGTAAAAACAAAGATCAACAGTTCTACATAGTAGAACTGTCTGATCTTCACTTTTACACAGGGAGAACTGACAGGCGGCTTGTTTACATAAGCCGCTCTGTCTTTCTCCCGCTGTACCGGCGATCGTAGTGTGACCGGCAGACATCGGGTCCGCCAGTCACACTCCCGCACTCCTCCGTGAACGAGCCGAGGCGGGCGCGCGCCTCAGCGGGCGCGCGCCCGCCCGCTATTGGCTCTAGAAGGAGTGACAGGCGAGCGACGTAGACCTACGTCACTCTGCCTGGCCGGGGCCGACTGCCGCAGTAAATATACTGTGCGCAGTCGGCAACCGGTTAACGGCAATGATCAGCGCATCCATAGCTGCGCGGTCCTCGGCCGTCCCAGGGGGGGAATCATCCACCCCCGCAACCTCCGCCTCCCCCTCAGACTGAGAAGAACAAGACCCTTCAAGGGGCACACTATCTACGGCAACCATGTCAGATTCAGAATTAGAAGAAAGAGAAAGCCTAGGCCTTTTTCTAGTATCCCGTTCAGTCATCAAAAGATCCACTTTGGACGCTAAAGTCGCAAGTGCGGCAGTCAGAGCAGGCAGAGCAGAAGATTCAGAGGAACCTGAATCATCCACCAAAGCAGGGGGAAATTTGCTGTCCTGGGACTCCATAATAAACTTTTTTTTTTTTTTTTAAGGTACTGGCCCTTTAAGCGCACCGCGATCCCCCGCAGTACACTGCTATGAAGGATTCTGCAAGCAGACCCCCAAACAGGAATAAGCTGACAGCCAGAGGTATTCCCACAAAAAAACAGCAAAGACAGACCCCACAAGTGTTACCACACGCCTGCCGATCTCCTCTGTACAGAAAAAAGGAAGTGATGACACCGCAGGAGGCTTCAGACTATGGAAACATGGTTGCCCATAGAAAGTAATGGGAGGCTCCGGGAAAATGGGCGCCGACATGTGCTCAGCAGAACACATTGCCACACACAAGATGGCGCCGTAAGGCGCCAAAATACACTACACACATCGCTGCAAAAGCGCCCACAGTGAAGCCAGCATGCTGCCCACACCTAAAATGGCGGACCGGCGGTTTTTAACCACGCAGCGGTCGCCGCACGTGTCTGCACCTCCACACACACACCTTAAGTGTCACATAGGAGAGGGACCCCCACAAACAAACCCACACAGCGAACTAGCAGAGTTAGAGCCCCCGCAGGGACCGGGAGAAAGGGAGCCCCAAAAACGCACAGACATCAGGGGATACCACAAACACACAGGACTGTCAGCCCCAGACAGAGGCCCCAGACAGAATATACTTACCGTACCCGATGGCGTGGGTGCCTCACATCGACGGAAAACCTCCCACCCCAGATGGCGGGGGTGCCGTCAGCCAAAAACGCAGGATGCTAGCAACGCACGGAACCGTGGGTGAGACGTCCACGCGAGGTGGCCACCTCGCAGGCTTGCATCCCTGAGGACAGGGATGGGTTGTTTGCCTGCCCTCTGTCCTGGAATACCAGGATGACCAGTGCGACTCCCAGCTCCGCGACGCCGTCATCATCTTGAAGAAGTGACTAACTAAACGCTGAGAAAAACAGCTAGTAATGCAAAGAAAAAAAACGCATTTGCAGAAATAAAATCATAAAAAAAAAAAAAATAGAAGAAGGCTGAGACTGTAGCCCCAGCACAGGGAGAGCCTATCTCACTCCTAACTAGGCAGAAGACAAACTGAGTTGGGATGGCTGATAGCAGGGGGGTATTGGACCAGTGGGACAGCCCCCATAGGTGTGTCTATGTAAATTACTTTGTTTTTAACAAGTCTTTATGCCTAGCTTGCTCCTATGGATAAGAGGTCAATACCCATTGGTGAAGACTGAATGAGTGGGCGGCGACTGTTAAAGGACGTAAGAGAAAACTTAATTGTTAGGGTTTAAAATCTATTTAAAAGGACAAAACTAATTTGTCTAGCAGCAGCTGGATAATTGAATTGGACCAATCACTAAAGTTCACACTACACATGAATCAGTAGGATACTGACTTCACTAAATCATTTACTAAAACAGAGAGATTTACTAAAACTGGTACACAGGTAATCTGGTGCAGCTGTGCAAAGTACACAATCAGTTTCTAGTTTTTATAGTCAAAGATTAATTGAGCAAGTTGACGCTAGAAGCCGATTGGTTGCTAGCTCCTATGGAGCGATCTGGTGTCTATTAGACCCTACAACCCCCTTCTACCCTGGCTACACCAGATTCTGTGTGAAGCAATTTTAGTGAATTTCCCCCATTCCTAATCTGTATACGTGTTACGTGCAACTGTAACTCACATGCTTCCAACATAGTTTTCTTTTAAATGTAAACCAAAAGGTTCGAAGTCAATTTTATATTCTGATTATTTCAGAAGACTGTATAGGCATATACAGCATGTTTCTGTGAATATTTATATATATATATAATATATATACTGTGTTTCCCCAAAAATAAGACAGTGTCTTATATTAATTTTTGCTCCCAAAGATGCGCTAGGTCTTATTTTCAGGGGATGTCTTATTTTGCCCCCTCTGATCCTCCTGTGTCATTTTAATTGCCCCCAAAGATCCTCCTGTGTCATTTTATGGCAAGTGATCCCCCCCCCCCCCCCACACACCTTAATCAGACATTTCCTACCTCAGTCACCAGTGCTCAGTGCCCGACTGTGTGACTCACTGTCAAGGCGGAGCGAGCAGCAGCGCGGGCTCTCCGATTGTCCTGCCTGCTCCGGCTGTGCTGCGGCCTACAGTGAGCTGCGCGGCGCCGCCCACCGCTACGGTCCAGAGTTACGGTACCGGTAAGCGTAAGCTTCGGGAGGCCTTATTATCGGGGATGTCTTATATTTCAACGAGAGGCAAAACTATTAGTAGGTCTTATTTTCGGGGGATGTCTTAGTTTCGAGGAAACACCGTACACACATACATACATACATACATACATACATATATATATACACACACACATACATATATACACACATACATATACACATATATATATATCTATACAGAATCCTTTTTAGCAAGGACCGAATGGTTTAAACAAAGAGCTGCCCTAATAAACTAACTTACCATCATCCCATTCCTTCTTTAAATGCTTCGGAAATGATCTGTCCATTCGGTATGTAAGTATATCACCATGAACAATTTTTAGTTTTCCAAAAGATGCTTCATTTAACATCTTTAAAAGAAAGAAGTGGATTTTCAGACCACAAAAGTAAATCCTTAGAACAAAAGTAATAATACATACTAGACATTTTGGATAGAATTGGGAATATATTAAACAATCCACTCCAGTACTTAGGTGTAATTCTAAAACCCTAAAAGCTGGAAATCTCTGCAGGCAGTAAACCTGCTAGTTAGTGGGTCGTTTGTCATCAAATTAAGGATGTGGAGCGAGAGCAATTTTCATGGGAAAATATTGGCCCATACTGCATAAAGAATACCAGGACCCCTTAGTCCACCCCAAAAAAAAAAAATCGTAAGACATCCAACCTTAGGAGTAGATTAGTAAAAATTGTGATCTCTTTTCTTGTAGAAGAATTGGGCACGTGTTTGATGTGAAGGATCTTTATCCTTGTAAAAAAATGCAACGTGCAAATCCACAGGAAATATCGTAAGAAAGATTAGTGGGCTTAAGTTGAATGTGACAGAAGAAGAATATCTGATTAAGCACCTTATTACATCCAACACCTTTTTTGTTACTTACCTGCTGGAGTGCCCGTGTGGCCTCCAGTATGTAGGCCAGATGAAGAGAAAATGACATGTTAGGTTAAATGAACACGTTGAAAATATTAGAAAGGGCCTTAAGAGTCATAGCCTTCCATAGGAATGTACATAACAGTGATCCAACCCAACTATAATTTTGTGGCATATTTAATGTGTTTGGGCATTGGAGGGAATCTAATAGAATTAGGAAGATCTCCAAAAATTAAACATACTGGATCTATGAACTTAAAGAGGATCTACAGCCACCTACAAAAAAAAAAAAAAAAAATATAAGTCTGCAGCTACAAAAAGTGTAGCTGCTGACTTTTAATAAACAGCCACTCACCTGTCCCACAGTCCAGCGGTGAGCTCACCCCAGCCGTCTTCATCCTCTGTCCTCCCTCAGCGACGCCGGCATCTTCACTATGGGCACCCGGCTGTGACAGCTTGCGGTTTCACAGGCGGGTGCCCACAGTGCATGCGTGATTAGCAGGGCGCATCCTGGATTGGTGGATACAGTCTTCTTGGACCTGTCATTGTCCCAGAAGACTGCAGGGGGAGGAAGGGAGGAGAACTTCTGTTCCTGAGCGCCTGTCAAAATCGGGTAGCTGCCCCCCGCTCCTCAAAGGGCCAATTGATGCGAGAGGAGTGGGGGACGAGTCCTTAAACTGAAACATCTCCTTTTGGGTGGAGTTCCACTTTAAAGTGGATGTAAAGATTCAGGATTTTTTTTTATAAAAATAACAAACATGCCTATACTTACCTGCTCTGTGCAATGGTTTGCACAGAGCACCCTGATCCTCTTTTTTTTGGTCCCCTGCTGGCACTTCAGACCCCTCCTCTTCATCGGGTGCCCCCAGGAAAAGCCGCTTTCCCTGTGGGCACCCGTGCGTGCTCCCCTTCGAGTCCCGCTGCTGCATCCATTGACACAGACAGTGGGACTCAGCCCCGCCCTCTCTCCCCGTGAAAGCGTATTTGATTTACAGGAGAAAAAGCCAATCTTTCCTGCTGCTATTAATCTGTCCAATGAGCGCTGTATCGGATGGGACTCCGGTAAGGAAAAGGGGGGGTCTCTGGGGCAGCTGCAGCACAGCAGGTTTTTCACCCTAATGCATAGAATGCACTGAGGTGAAAAACCTTAAGGCTTTAAAACCACTTCAACCACTTGCAGAGCAGTCCCTGTACTTTTACTGCAGCAGGTCGGCTCTGTCTCGCAAAACGACATACCTATTATGTTGCTTCGTGAAACAAATAGTGGGGGCACACACGTGCCGATTGGCCACAGGGGGGATCCAGTCAACAGGTCGGGTGGACGAGATGTCCGCTGGGCACCCGCGATCAGTCTCCATGGAGACAGACAGCCGTCTGCTGATGTAAACACGGCTGACCACGGTTCTGTCAGTTGTGAACACAGGGATCCAGTGTTCCTCCTATTTAGAAACACAGGTCTCTGTGTTCATCCAGCAAGTCTATCCCGCACACAGTAAGAAAGCATCCCCTAGGGCCACACTTAACCCTTTGATCGCCCATGGTGTTAATCGATGATCACCGCCATTACTAATGAAAAAAAGAAATACAAAAATCTTTCCCCTAGTTTGTAGATGCAGTAACTTTTGCGCAAACCAATCAATGTACACTTATTGGGATTTTTTTTTACCAAAAATATGTAGCAGAATACATATTGGCCTAAAATGATGAGAAAATTAGATTTTAAATTTTTTTTTATTGGGAATGTTTTATAGCAGAAAATAAAAAATTATTTTTTTTTTTTCAAAATTGTTACAAGTTTTTGTTTATAGCGCAAAAAAAAAAAAAAGAAAAATCGCAGGGGTGATCAAATACCACCAAAAGAAATCTCTATTTGTGGGAAAATAAGGACATCGATTTTATTTGGGTACAGCGTCGTGCGACCATGAAATTATAAGTTAAAATAACGCAGTGCCGGATCGCAAAAAATGGCATGGTCATTGGGGGGGGGGGGGGTAAAACCTTCCGATCCTTAAATGGTTAACTGCCTGCACCTATATAGACTAAGTATTGAAGATGATTTAAAATGGTTTTATAGCAGATTTTTAAAGGTTAATTTTTTTTAGGTAGGTTTAGGATTTTTAGCATTTGTGGTCATTTTATAAAGAATGTATTAAATATTTTATATACTGGATAGGAGTTATTAACTATGTACAGGATGCAATCTTAATTCCTGCTACCAGGGGGCGATAGGGATGATGATTATAAATCCTTTGGAAGGTAACTTTTTGGACTGGGACTTTAAGAGTACATTTTGTTTATTTTTAGTGAGCACTGTTTTTTTTTTTTTTTTTTTAGAAGTAAAAAGTTCTGGCTGGGCTGACTATCATTTTTAATAATTTAAGGGTCCAAGCCCCTTTTAATCACTACCTACGCCAAGAATACATTAACTTTAACTGCAGCCAAAAAAGAAATGAAGCATTCCTTATAAAAACAAGGATCTCCACTGGCACTTTTGGTCTTTGTTCTACATTTCAAACATTTATGGCCAGTTTACGCCAGAAAATGCCGCGGGAAAGCCGCATTCTGTGCGCCTTTCCAACACCGCGTTCAAATGCACCGTCCTTGCGATCTGAATGTTGGTGCCAATTTATTAATACCATAACCCCAAATGCAGTACATTTGCAGGCACCAAATGGCATTATACCCAGAGAAATGCGGTTTGGTGAAGTTTATTGTTAAAAGCACTACTTTTTGTGCGGTCCGGTGCATCTTGCACCCAATTCAAATGAAATAGCTATCAAAAAACGCACCACACAGGAACGCGCAGGAATGCATGGCTTTGAACCCTCGTGTTTCTGTACGATCCCGGTGTGAACCAGCTCTGAATATCTGCCATACATTTAACATGTATTACCTTAGGGCTGCTAAACTTGAAATACAGTAGAACCATCTGCATACATACAATCTACACTTCAGTGATAACTTTGAAAAACAGGAATAGTTGCCAGCTTACATTTTGTAGCCCTGTGAGCTGTGCTCTAATTGGTTGGTATGGTACATATCATTTTCTTTTATCTTTTTATTTTTACAGACTTAATAACCAACCCATGGGGCCACTTAAACTGATTTTTATACCAGTGTCTGCTTTACTTTTTGATCACATGATAAATTGCTGTACACTGTCCCAAATTTACATAGACTCCGGTTCCTCAGTGACGTCACATCCGGCCAGAGGTAGAATGCACGCGGAGGTTTACGTTCCACGTCTACCTCGCTGCACGGACTTAGAGGTTGACAATTACCCTAGGTGATGTACATTGCAGAATATTTATGTACATTTCTTGCAGATTCCTACCTTTGTTTCTCTTCTAAACAGAACTTTATCATTTCCAGTTTGTTGTATTGCAGGGTTTGGTTCATTAGTCATCTGGTGGAATCTCAGTATTAGCCTCCCTTTAGCAATAGTTAAAACTTTAGGAGTGTCTTACCAAACAAGCCAATTCCTATTGTATTGATTTTGTTTTTGGCCTGCTCAATTAAACTTCAGCAGCTGCAATTTGAAGTAGATGGGTAACAGTTACTAAATGGCTTGAGTAGCAATTGTACATGTTAACTCATTTTTCTTAACAAGCGGAGTTCTTCTTTAGACTTGCTCAGTATTCTTACTTATCAGGGATTTCTTTTTTTACATTGTGCAGCATGCTGTCTAATCCGTCTATGCTGAAACTGCTGTGATGCAGGTTAGTAGCTGGTAGAAGCCAGTGCCTTCCTTTTTGTTTTTCCAGGGTGGTCAGACCTTTTGTGGGCCTAGTGATGTGATGTTTATATCCTTGTATTTTTTACTGCCAATTTGCTGCAAAGCCATTTGTTTTCTGTCCTGAGCCAGGAGTTTGTCACCTCAGCCTTGCAGCCAGCCATTGCATAGAAGGGAAGGGGGGCATCTTTCAGGCAAGGTTTTTTTAATGTGTATGGGAAGCTAACTAATGGGCTCTTTGCCATCTAGCCCCTCCAAATGGGCATGCATCATGCACACTCTTAACTGAACCTGTGCCGCTCATAGCTTGGCAGAAAAAGCCATATATGTATCCTGCTTTGTTTAAGTGGTCAGGTATAAATAGAATAACAACTTGTCACATTTATTACGCATGGTCAATACACTCTAGAGGAGTTGTTTCCACTCACCCTGTGCACTGTCCAGTTTTCCCTTCCTGAATTAGTAAACTAGTCAAGAGTCACTCTGGAGAAGCCAATGCGTCATCCAAAATGTCAGTGAAGAGCTCCATTTTTAGGAAGCCAGGATGTTTCCGGTTATTTTGTGCCACAAAAAAATGTTTGCACTCCTCAAACTAACTGAAACTTACTTTCTCAGTGGATGGTAGTTCCAATCCATGCAGAAGAGGTTTTAGGACAGGCACTATTGTTGCTTTGAGGATCACATATATCCAACTTTCCAAAACAGTCTCTCTTCAAAAGTATCTCTGTTTCTCCATAGTTCAAGTCATTTAGGCAGTTTACATGCCTGATACAGGAGTTTGGCTGGTTAGTGAATAAAGAAAAGGGTCATCTGACCCCTAGATAAAATCTTTGTAATTCAGAGCCCAACTAATCATAGTTCTGAATGATGCTCTTTCTGCTGCCTGAAAACCTACTCGGCGTATGGTGCTGGATTGCCCTGCCATTCCTCTCATCTTTCAGCATCTGCATGCCTGATTATTGGGACCCAGGGTCTCCTCTGTTCCTGTATTGGAGTACCCCCTCTTTTTGGGCGCCCGTTGGCCTTTATGGTCCTTGTGGACACTTAGGGAGTCCATGCGCTGCCGATCTGACCAGTAGCCTGCATCAGCCCTGCCTGATAGAATTGCTGTATACTTTGTGTATCTACTAATTGTAAGCGAGCTTCTTCACACAGTAGCCCAATATAACGTATATGCTAAATACAATACAAACTGTATGCAAATTATGTTATATTTGTCTTATATCTCCTGAATTATTACAATATACAGTATTTTATTTCAGAGTTCTTTATACCCATTAACTCCCTTGAAGAAGGAAATATTCTAAAACATGTCAGGATTCATTCAAGGATTCTTTCCCAAGCTGACCAAAATATATTGCTGGCAATAGTCTGGGGTATATCTTGATGTATTGGGTATAATATGTATATGTATGAAATTGTTGGTTTTGTATACACACATTGGTTTGTTACAGGTGACATTTTTAAAAATCGGACTGATGTCCTTTTTATTTCATACTACAAAAAAAATAGGCACTTGCCTTTTAATCGTATTACTCTGTCTGTATTCTGCCTTTAAAGTCTGTGAGGGGTTTCCTTTGCACAACTGTGCATATGTCCATTTGATGTTGGCAGAAATCCTGTACACTCGATTGAGCTCATTATCCTAATGTAACCTGTATTGTGTAGCGAGCTTAGTGGAGAGGGAACTATTTCCAGAAAGGGTTTTCTCTAACAGTTGACATGTTAAACTATTCATATCTCACAGACAAAGATAAGATGCCTTTGGCAGTGGATGAAGTAGAAAATCTCTGTTGCCAATTGCCAAAGTCAACAGAATTTCACTATTCAGTGAGTTATCTCAAACATTCCACTGTTCTTGCAACCGTTTTGCTCCATGTGCCTTTTTTTGTCACCTGAAAGTAGGCTCTTCATTCTCAGTGAGGCTGGACAACATGACAGCGAACTAAATCACATCAAGAGGCAGGTCAAACCTATGGCCTTAGTCTACTCACAGAGGTAGTGCTGACCCGGGCAGAAGGATTCTCTCCAAAGCAAACTACATGCCAAGGATTCAAAAATTTCTAGGATAACTCTATATTCCGTGTCACTATTGAACAACAAGTGGTCTTTATCTCCAGGCTCCTTCAAGTGGCTTCTGTTTGTGTCAACTTTAAAACTGCTAGCAGGAAAGTTTTTATTAAGGGGAATAGGCCAGCAATTCTGGAAGTGGATGTTCTGACAGATCAGGAGAGGATTCCAAAGCTGTATGCTTTCCATCTAGTCCTTACCATATTTAGTTTCTTAGGACTACTGTTTAAAAAAAGGAAACCATTGCAGTGTTTCCCAAAAGGCCAAACATCAGGCTTTGGGTCCTTCTTCGAATTCAAACTCTGTTATTGGGACCCAGTTCCTCGCTCTCTCAGATGTGATCTTCTGTTGCAGGGTGCAATACTCCAATCTTTTTCATCACCGCCAGTTATTGACTGATATATGTTCTTTATGTATACTCCAGATTGAGGATTGACCAATATCGGTGGGGCCGATAATCAGGGGCCGATATTTTTGAAGTATTGGTATTGGCCACAAACTTGGCAATATGACCGATATTTCTTCAAGTGGTTGTAAAGGAGTGATGACTTCAACTAGAGGCATCACCTGTGTTTAGAGCGGACGGTTTGCTTTCTTGTAATGACAATTGATGCGGCTAAGCAGCCGCTTGATTGTCATTACAAGGAGTGGGACGCGTCTCGCCGGGGTCTCCCATCCCACCAGGAGACCCGAGCAACCAGTCCGCACGTCCGGCGGCTGTCTGAAGACCCGAACAAAGCCGCATTCGGCTCTGATCGGGTCTCTAATGCAAAAACCCAGAAGCGATGTCATGCTATCACTTCCGGGTACTGGAGTCTTAAGGGTGCCAGATTTTCAAAAAAATTACAGCATTCTTTACATTCATTACAGCCAAACTTGGCGTTGTATATGCTTTTAAGTGCAGAGGAGGGGTTTGGATGGATCCCTCCATAAAGAGTACCTGTCACTGCCTATTACTGTCACAAGGGATGTTTACATTCCTTGTGACTGCAATAAAAGTTATCAAAAAAAGCATTTTTTTAAAAGGACAGTGTAAAATTAAAAACCTTAATTGTGCAGAATATTGGCTCTTAACATCGGCTATCGGCCTGAAGGGTGGCCGGAAAATCAGTATCGGCCCTAAAAAAACAATATCAGTCGTTCCCTACTCTAGATGGATGATGCACTAATATAGTACGTCCAGTTACAACCGCTTTCAACTTAAATCTTGTTTCAATCCTCAGGTCCACTACACTCTGGACTTTCTATAGACCAACCTGGATATTGGGCTGATCTTAGGCTCTCAGAATGTAGATCTCTGCACGCAGGCTCTCTCTCTCATGGGTGAATGACCCCTTTCTCATTCTGTTTCTTAATGAGAGGCTGTGACTTTAGACTCCAGAGAGCCAAAACTCCCAAGCTGGGATTTACCATTTGCTGTTGATTTCTTGACAACAACAGATGGGATCACTTTAAGTCCAGTTAGCCACTCCAGCTCCGGAAGATTTACCCCCCTTCATGACCAGGCCATTTTTTGCAATACAGCACTGCATTCATTTAACTGACAATTATGCAGTTGTGCGACACTGTACTCAAATACAATTTATGTCCTTTTTTTCCCTCTTCAAATAGAGCTTTCTTTTGGTGGTATTTGATCACCTCTGCGGTTTTAATTTTTTGCGCTATATACGAAAAAAAGACCGAAAAGTTTGAAGAAAAAACTAAATTTTTTAGTTTCCGCTATAAAACCCATCCACGAAAAAATTGGAAAAAAAAAAAAAAAAAAAAAAAAAACTTATTTCTTCATCAATTTAGGCCAGTAAAGTATTCTGCTACAAATTTTTGGTAAAAATGTGTACATTGATTGTTTTGTGCAAAAGTTATAGCGTCTGCAAACTATGGGATATTTTTTTTTTTTACTAAGAATGATGGTAATCAGCGACTTAAAGCGGCACTGCGAAATTACGGTAGACAAAAAATGGACACTAACACTTTTTGGGGACAAGTGCTAAAAAATATGCGCTGTCACTGTACTAATGACATTGGCTGGGTAAGGGTTAACATCAGAAGCAATCAAAGTGTTAAATGTGTTCCTAGCCAGTGAACTGTGTGGGAGGTGCTTTTACTAGAGGAAGGCATAGAGGAAGGCATAGCTCCGTGTCCCTGCTTTGCAAGAACACAAGATCAATGCCTTCCCTACTGACAGAACGGCAATCTGCCTCATTTACATAGAAGGAGCAGGCCGGTGGCAGGGTGTGCGCGAGTCCCAGGCCCGGAAGTGTCAGATCAGATACCAGTTACATGATCTAGTGCAGAGCGGCAGCCCTGCCACAGTATAGCTACGGTGGGCGGTCATGAAGCGGTTTTTAAAAAGATGATCAATGAAGACAGCCCTGCCAATAGCGATCATCTTTAGCCAGAAAGTTTGCAGAGATTAGGCTACGAGGAACCCTTTTTTTTTTGTTCTGGCCAGTTTGGGTATTGTTCTCCCCACAAGTAGGGCTACCTAGGGGGACAAGTTCCATTTGCTGGATGTCAGGATACTTTAAGCTTATTCACAAGCTTTGACCTTGTTAAAGATTTAGGCCACCTCTGTCACATATTCTGGAGCAAAAATTTAGAGGGAAGGAAACTTCACCCAGATTCATTGCTGGATACAGGGCTAAGGTATTGCTCTTACAGAAGCAATGACAAAATGCTTAACCAGGAGTGTGTAAACTTTATGGGATCCCTTTCAAGAGGTTCTGAAAGCAATTGTAGTCAGTGTTTTGTTGAATGGTCGTGCATGGTTTTCAGATCCGTGATGTGCAGGCAATATGTTTTGACTCATGTTGTCACCAGTTTCTAGCTGTCAATTGCTGCAGCACCAGCTTGCTATAGGCCATCTCCAGGAATTAGTGACAGCATGATCCTCCACTGATACTTTTAGGACTCATAGTGGAGGAAAGCTAGCATCCTTAACCTGTTATTTTTGGCATCAAAGTTTCACCCCACCGTTGCTTTGTGCTAGTTAGTTACCATTTATACGATACCATGGAGTTAGTCAGGGAATGGAAAATAGATATCAAATGCTTACCAAAATTTTCCATTCATGAATAACTCCATGGCAGCATATAACCTCCTCCCCCCCCCCCAGTTGTTGGGTAGGCTAGTTACAGAACACGTGGACTGGATCAGCCCCAAAATTAATAGGAAGGGGGTCCTATGAGGTAGGAACGAGGACAATGTCTACCCATTTGTATGCTGCCATGGAGTTATTTATACTTTGTACTGATTTTCCATTGTTCATGGTTCTTGATAGGACATCGGTCTGTCTATATGCAGCCTTAAATAGCTGTTTGTAACCTTCAGGAGCAAACCTCAAACTGAATTCTACAGACACTCGAGTTGTTGCTGGAGCGATTGGCTATTAGTAACACTGCTCTGCTCAAAAGCTGAATCAATCACTGCTTACGCATAGTGGCTACAGAGTAGGCTTGTGACGGTATCAGATTTTCATGCTGCGATTAATTGATTAAGGTTTTGCCACGGTATACGGTATTATCACGGTATTCTATTATTAAATTTAAATTATTAAATTTCTACCTCACTTCAATTTCATTGCTGAATTTTAGGGGCTTTGGTTCACTTATGCACATTATTATGCCTGTGCAAATGTGGGCCCCCAACCCGCATACATGTGAACCAGGCCTAAAGCAATAGTAAAGTCATTAATTGGTTAAACCTGCAGGAGGACCGCTGTTTTTATCTATTAATGACTTTACTATTGCTTTAGGCCTGGTTCACATGTATGCGGGTTGGGGGCCCACATTTGCACAGGCATAGCAGCCTATTGATGTGAATGGGCTTGAGCTGCTATGCCTGCGTTTTCAGCTGAAAAAAGGTGCATGCAGAATTAAAAAAAATGCAGTGGCCATGAAATCCATCCTTCTTTTGCACCATGCGACTTACCTGCTGTTGCTGCACACGCAAACTGTTTTTAAATGCCGTGCCCACGTATACAAAAAATGCAGAAAGCTTGCCAGAGCAGGAACTGCAGGTTAGTCGCATGGTGCAAAAGCAGGATGGATTTCAAGGCCACTGAATTTTAAAAAAATGCTGCATGCACCTTTTTTCTGCGGAAAATGAGGGCATAGCAGCCCGTTCAAATCAATGGGCTGCTATGCCTGTGCAAATGTGGGCCGCCAACCCGCATACATGTGAACCGCCAAGCCGCATACATGTGAACCACCAACCCGCATACATGTGAACCGCCAACCCGCATACATGTGAACCAGGCCTAAAGCAATAGTAAAGTCATTAATAGATAAAAACACCGATCCTCCTGCAGGTTTAACCACTTCTGGATCGCAAGGATTTGCCCCTTTAAAGACCAGGCCATCGGATCAGAGCGCCAGGACCAGTCATCACCAGGTAGGCCAGACACTGCTTGATGGCTATATAATAATGTAATGTGGGCTGCTATGCGTGTGTGTGTGTGTGTATATATTAGAGCTGCACGATTCTGGCCAAAATGAGAATCACGATTTTTTAGCTTGGAATAAAGATCACGATTCTCTGTGTAACAAAAAAAAAAAAATTGGGATAACTTTACTGTTACGTTTTTTTTTTTTTTATTCATTAAAGTCTATTAATTGCGTTTGAAAGACTGCTGCGCAAATACAGTGTGACATAAAATATTACAACAATCGCCATTTCTTTCTGTAGGGTCTCTGCTAAAAAAATATATAAAATGTTTGGGGGTTCTAAGTACTTTTCTAGCAAAAAAAAAAAAACAGATTTTAACTTGCAAGCAACAAGTGTCAGAAAAAGGTCCAGTCTTTAAGAGGTTAAACTTCCTTTCTCCCTGGCAGAGGGAAGGAAAAGATACAAATGTAATCATTTTTGTTTATAGTTACTGGGAGACTGTGTTAGCTGTGTGAGTGAATGAGTCATCCAGCTCACTGAAATGTATCAATTCACAAGTCAGACCCAGGAGCAGAGAAACTCGGTATTTTAAAAATGCCACAATAACAATACTGTGGCTATGAAATACCGCGATATATCGAATTACTGAAAACCGGCATATGTCTACTACAGAGTAAATTTCGATATTGTCATCTCCAATGTTACTGGGATCTCTGGACAATGTCTTGGGGACCAGCTAGGTTATACCTCCCTGCAGCATGAAATATTATAAGTTGATTACGGACACAATGGATTTGTTGCTGCAAAGGTTTATAGAGGCTTAATTAGGTTAAGGGGTAAGTACGATCAGCTCACAAGATATCTGGTTGGATGAGCAGGTGTTTTTCCAGAGCAAGAAGGTAGATACAACGCTAAAATACATATATGGGACTGATGTAAATGCAAAATATTGACTCCATGCAGGTACTGTAGTTTTATGATTCAGGCACCCCTACCGAACATCACAGCCAAGTCTTTAACCTCCACTGCAGCATCTGCACAGATTGGTTAGCCATAAATATACTCTAGCATAAATTCCTAGCATTTGTACCTGCCTGGGGAATTGCATGTGGTGTGTACAGCTGGCCACAGAAGTTGCTGTATGCCGCTATACTCGCGTATACACCCGTGCTTTCTTGCATCACCTTAAACATGCACACATGCGTATGACATATTTCCCCAAATACAGAATTTATGCCTCAAAGTGTCAGTGTGCATGAGGCCTAAAGGAGAAGTATAATAAGGTCATCCCTCTGCTCCTGGCAGCCTATACAAATGCTCTTAATGCTCGCCCTTTCTGTCCAAGGCTTTTAGCGCTCGCTCTTTCTCTCCAGGGCTTTTAGTGCTCACCCTTTCTCTCCAAGGTTGAGTCCCAGAAAGTAATATTCAGTGTAATAAAAAGAAACAATCATATCTAGAGCTAGAAATAAACATGGTGTTTTTGCCTGCAGTTCAGCTTTAAAATAAAATTTGAACTTTTTTTCATACATTCAGGATAACAAAATGTGTGCGCAGAAATGGTTAGTCATCATTGGCTAACTTGGTAGAGCAATAATGTTGTAATAAGCATACATAACAAGCTATGTTAGAAATGATCCATTCAAATCTGTATTAGTAGACATTGATCTGTCAGCAGTTTTTAATTTTGCTTAGGTGATCTACCATGTGCACCATCAAATTAAAAAAAGTATTAGCATTGGTGGGGAGTCATGAAAAGATCTGCTTCTTTGCGCATAGGAAATAATTCTAATTTTGCATAAAGCCCAGATAATTGTAGCATATCTTCCACTGTAATTTACTTTTCCATTGCTTTTCTATTCCTAGTCTCGTCGTGCTGCGCGAGCTGTATGTTACACACTTAGGAATGGCAAGTATTCTCCTTGTAAGGGGTGAATCACCAACTTGACTGTTTACTCCTTTGTGACATTTCTTTTTCCTTCAGAAAATGTTCATCAGAAAGGCACCACTTTAAAATTTAAGCCAGCTGAAGCATCTTAGCTGAACCCACATATTTAACTGTGTGCTTGCTGATGCACAGATCAGGGACTGCACCGCTGTGCTGCCTGGCAACCGTACAATGTTGCTGGGTGAATGCAATCAAGGCAACTGCCATGAAGCTGTCATTTCTTCTTACTTCACTGCCCACTATTCTATTAATTATACATGTTTCTAAAAGATAGCTGTGAAGTACCTGCTGTGGGAGAACTACGTGGGACAACAGAGCGCAAAAATATTTATAAAAAAAAATATTTTTTTGCATTACAACATGAAATGACCGACAGAATAGACAAACAGTCCTAAGTTATATATGCTTTGTGGATTCACAGGGAAATGTTCTTATTCGACATTGACACATCATCTAGGTGGGGTCAACAGACGCAAAATTATTCATAGTTCAATAAAGAAACGAAAATAGATAAATTATCTTACCCTGGGCTACAAAGTTATCATGGGAGGTGGTACTATGGCCAAGAAAGGGTCTCTCAAAAAGCTCAAATAAGTCATTGTCATTCATTCATCCAACCACAGGCTCCAAATTGTAGTAAATGCACCAAAGAATGCATGGCTTAGATAGATTTATTTGTATTTTGGCAGTGCCTCTGATCAACTTCATAAAAGGTGGCATAAATTGGGGGGGGGGGGGGGGGGGGGTTGCAAGTCTTTCCAGCATAAAAATAGGTCTATGTAGAGACATACATAATTCTGCTACAGGTCGCTGGGATTTACCCATGTATAAAATCAAAGCTGAACATTTCCTGTGCATATGGTGCGTGGAAAGGGAAATTTTGTGTTAGGAAGAATACATCTTGGACCAGTAGGTATATATATATATATATATATATATATATATATATATATATATATATATATATATATATATATATATATATATAAGGGTACAGCCTCGCATCACCACTGTTCCGCCCCTACAGCAGGGCCGTGAAGGCTTCTCATGACAGTGCTGCAGGCGAGCAGAGAGATAGTTACATCACCTCCAACAGCCTGCATGTGGAAGTTTACCCCCTTGGACACCACTGGGGAGAGGCTGCCAGAAGTAGTGTAAGTAGTGACAAGCTGCATCTGGGTGGCAGGTGACAGTGGCAAGTGACATGTTGCATCTGGGTGGCAGGTGACAATGGCAAGTGACATGATGCATCTGGGTGGCAGGGGACAGTGGTAAGTGACACGATGCATCTGGGTGGCAGGTGACAGTGGCAAGGGACACAATGCATCTGGGTGGCAGGTGAAAGTGGCAAGTGACACGATGTATCTGACAGGGGACTGTGGCAAGTGACACGCATCTGGGTGGCAGGTGACAGTGGCATGTGACACGTTGCATCGGGATGGCAGGGGACAGTGGCAAGTGACACGCTGCATCTGGATGGCAGGGGACAGTGGCAAGTGACACGCTGCATCTGGATGGCAGGGGACAGTGGCAAGTGACACGCTGCATCTGGATGGCAGGTGACGGTGATGTACAGAATATCGGCACGTAATATCAGCTATTGGCCTGAAAGGTGGCCGAAAATCGATATCGGCCCTGAAAAAACAATATCAGTCGACCCCTATCTGAATAAAATACAAGATACAAGATTGTTCCTTCTCAATACAATCCAGATTGTTAGGCAAACGAAGATACGGTTTCCATTTACAATAGGGTTTGGAGAAATGGAATTGCTCAAAGGTTTGTAGAAGGTTATATAGGTTAATGACCACTTTTTCTTGGTCTGGGACCATTAAAAAGGTTCAAGAGGACTAAAAGGTAGTTCCATTTGAAAGAAACTGAACTGTGCAGATTTGATAAGGAGGAATTGCGCAGCATAAACTTTCTAAAACTGAGCATGTGCAGAGCTGCCGACACTGCTCTGCAAAATCCCTAGCTGAATTGGGGAAAGAGAGAGCAGCAGAATCAACCAGTTGTTTTGCAGAATACAGAAAACGAATCCCATAGTGACTGAGGGAGTATGAACAGAATGTACAGCTTTTATTGATAGCTTTTTATGATGTGGGTTTAGTGACATTTTAAAGAAGTCCCTGTAATAGACTTAAGTAGTTAGTGGGGTTGAAAAAAAAAAAAAACACCAGTCCATCCAGTTCAACCTATGCCTTGCGAAAGTATTCGGCCCCCTTGAACTTTTCGACCTTTTGCCACATTTCAGGCTTCAAACATAAAGATATAAAACTGTAATTTTTTGTGAAGCATCAACAACAAGTGGGACACAATCATGAAGTGGAACGAAATTTATTGGATATTTCAAACTTTTTTAACAAATAAAAAACTGAAAAATTGGGCGTGCAAAATTATTCAGCCCCCTTAAGTTAATACTTTGTAGCGCCACCTTTTGCTGCGATTACAGCTGTAAGTTGCTTGGGGTATTTCTATCAGTTTTGCAAATTGAGAGACTTACATTTTTTCCCATTCCTCCTTGCAAAACAGCTCGAGCTCAGTGAGGTTGGATGGAGAGCGTTTGTGAACAGCAGTTTTCAGTTCTTTCCACAGATTCTCGATTGGATTCAGGTCTGGATTTTGACTTGGCCATTATAACACCTGGATATGTTTACTTGTGAACCATTCCAATGTAGATTTTGCTTTGTTTTGGATCATTGTCTTGTTGGAAGATAAACCTCCGTCCCAGTCTCAGGTCTTTTGCAGACTCCATCAGGTTTTCTTCCAGAATGGTCCTGTATTTGGCTCCATCCATCTTCCCATCAATTTTAACCATCTTCCCTGTCCCTGCTGAAGAAAAGCAGGCCCAAACCATGATGCTGCCACCACCATGTTTGACAGTGGGGATGGTGTGTTCAGGGTGATGAGCTGTATTGCTTTTATGCCAAACATAACGTTTTGCATTGTTGCCAAAAAGTTAGATTTTGGTTTCATCTGACCAGAGCACCTTCTTCCACATGTTTGGTGTGTCTGCCAGGTGGCTCATGGCAAACTTTAAACGACACTTTTTATGGATATCTTTAAGAAATGGCTTTCTTCTTGCCACTCTTCCATAAAGGCCAGATTTGTGCAGTATACGACTGATTGTTGTCCTATGGACAGAGTCTCCCACCTCAGCTGTAGATCTCTGCAGTTCATCCAGAGTGATCATGGGCCTCTTGGCTGCATCTCTGATCAGTCTTCTCCTTGTATGAGCTGAAAGTTTGAGGGATGGCCAGGTCTTCGTAGATTTGCAGTGGTCTGATACTCCTTCCATTTCAATATTATCGCTTGCACAGTGCTCCTTCGGATCTTTAAAACGTTGGGAAATCTTATTGTATCCAAATCCGGCTGTAAACTTCTCCACAACAGTATCTCGGACCTGCCTGGTGTGTTCCTTGTTCTTCATGATGCTCTCTGCGCTTTAAACGGACCTCTGAGACTATCACAGTGCAGGTGCATTTATACGGAGACTTGATTACACACAGGTGGATTCTATTTATCATCATTAGTCATTTAGGTCAACATTGGATCATTCAGAGATCCTCACTGAACTTCTGGAGAGAGTTTGCTGCACTGAAAGTAAAGGGGCTGAATAATTTTGCACGCCCAATTTTTCAGTTTTTTTATTTGTTAAAAAGGTTTGAAATATCCAATAAATTTCGTTCCACTTCATGATTGTGTCCCACTTGTTGATTCTTCACAAAAAAATTACAGTTTTATATCTTTATGTTTGAAGCCTGAAATGTGGCAAAAGGTCGAAAAGTTCAAGGGGCCGAATACTTTCGCAAGGCACTGTATATATATATATTTATTTAGGTCAATAGTACATTGTATAGGCCTGTATGTTGTGGTCGTTAAGGTGCCCATCAAATAGTTTTTTTGATACCACTGCTTGTGGAGGAGAATTCCATATCCTTACTGCTCTGGCAGTAAAGAACCCTTTACACAGTTTAAGGATAAACCGCTTCTCTACTAATTTTAGTGAATTGCCATGTGTCTTTTTCCCTTTCACTGAAAATTTGTTTCCTATGCTAGGGTCACCAATACAGTATTTGTAGATTGATACCATATTCTCCTCTCTAGAGAGAATAGGTTCAATGTTTGTAGTCTTTCCTCATAACTAAAGACTTGCCATTCTTCAGGGTAGAACACAAATGTATTTGGCCTATTTATTTTACGTACTGTATTTCCTACTGAAGTTTTGTTTATTGCAGTTTTTGCATGTAGAGGATACAAAAGCTGGATGTAACCCTCAGGCCAGACCTGGAGAGCCCTGTTTTACATAGAGAATTACAAAAATTATAACCCACGCTAAAAGTTGAATGTGTTAAATAAAAAGTAGTTGTATGTTATGTGTACTGCAGCTGCTGCCCACTAAGTAAAAACTCAGAATAATGAATATGCCAAAAAGCTGTGCTTGCAATTATATAAATAGTGAAATATAAATACTTAGGTGTAAATAACATAAATACATAAATAAGGTGCAATAGTACCAAATTAGATCATACGTAGGTGCATAAAGTGCAATTGTGCTAAATCCAAACAATATTGAATACAATAGAAATGAGCCAAAATAAGGTGCTCAATATAAGTGCAAAAGTGCAAATAATAACGGTATCAATGTCACCAATGTAACAATTCAAAGAATTGCTCAAATTAATAGTCCCTTAATTAAGTACAATGGTGCTCAATAAGGTGCTGATGCCAAAGGTGCAATGATGCTCCACACAGTGGAAGGTGCCTTGGGTCCCCCTAAGAGAATCCATTTACCAGAGCCAGTGGGTCAAATGAGCCTAAGAATTGTATGGACTTGTAGTTCTCCAACCAGGAAACTCTCTCTGGTGTCACTCAAAAAAAGGAATAAAACCTTACTGGGAGAGATGTTTCACTATTTATATCATTGCAAGCGCTGCTTTTTGGCATATTCCTTACTTATTTCAATATGTCTTGTTGATGAATAAGAACTTAAGATTTACATGTCTTCAAACTGATTGATATACTGTATATCCCACATACTTTTTGGCAGTTGTAATAAAAGGAAAGTCTGCCGTCCTAGTGTGATATTTAGATTTAACCCTATTGCTGCCAGTCTGTACGGACCTACAGCACTGCTTCCAGCTGGCCAAGTCCGTTTGCCATACGGACCCGATTCCTACTTCTGCTGTAAGCTTATGGTCACTTTAAGGACCATGAACGTAAAGCCAAACTGTTCAGCAGACTCTGCTGAACAAAACAAAGCTCTCAGCGGCTACTAAGCTGCTGATCACAGCTATTCACCTAAAAATACAGCACCCCCCTCCCTTGTTCACCTCGCTCACACTGTTTCCTCCCCTCCACTTCCCCTGCTACACTGCACCCAAAATGCCTCCCTAACCATCCCCTTCCTTTGGCACAGATTCCCACCCCCAGCACCAGTTAACCCCCCCCCCCCCTGCAGCATCAATCCCTGTGGATCTGACGCAGTTTCTTTCTGGCTTCCACTTGCTGCCTCTCCCGCCAGCAATTGCAGTTAAGTAGTTAAAAAATCCCCCCCCTCCCGCTGGGATCCCCCCTTCAGTGTTCCCCCCCCACCACCTCATGAACCTCCGGCAGCCCCCATCATGCAGCTTTGATGGCCAGCTTTCCCTCCCGCCGGCAGCAGCTGCTGCCCGGGAGATTAGTAAACTGTCAAAATGGAAACATGTGTTTACCAGCCCCTTTTCTTTCCTGAATGAACAAAGTGATCGGTAGCGGTCACTCTGTTTATTAATCACTGACACATAGTAAACAGTATTTACTCTCGTCAGTTTGTGAATGAAAAGGAGTCTATTTACAGACTCCTGTCTCATTCATTATAGTGCAGCTCAGGCTGCAGAGAAAGGGACCGTCTTCAGTTCCTTATCTCTGTCTCAAAAAATACATTGTAGGGGTCTGTTAAGACCCCAGATGTATCTTCAAAGCCCCTGCCCAACCCCCCCAAAAATAAATACATTTTTTTAAATAATTTGTACCAAAAAAAATAAATAAAAATTGTAAAAAAGAATACAAATAAAAAAAAAAAATAATAAAAAAAAAAGTAGGGAAGATTTAGACATGCGTCTAAACCTCCCTTGCCTCTGAAGCCTGATCTGCGTTTAGCTCGCAATCCAGAGGCTACTGATAGGTATTGAGAAAGCGATGCGATACCTCCTCACCACCTGTTCTAACCCCCTTTTTTAGTGACAAATACGCTGCAACCGCATGTATTGCACGCAGTTGTAGGAAAATCAGTAGAACCTTCTTTTTATTCTACTGGTCATGAGCTTTCAGAAAATATATGGTATGTGGGGGTCTTTTACAAACTCAAAGCTGTAAGGGAAGAATGAAAACCTTCAGATTTTTACAAATTTGGTTTATTATTTATTATTATTATTCGATTTTTTGCATATATTCGGTTTTCACCATTCCGCAAAAAGTCACAATTTAAAATTTACAAATATTTGTTATTTAATAACTCAACACAGGTCAAGCTTTTATATTTAACATGGATTTTGTAAAATTTGCTGTGTTTTTATCTGTCCATAATGTATTCAGTGTATTTTTAAACAAAAATATTGCTTTGATAAACATTTGCACAAAAATCACGGGGCCTTATGAATCAGTAGAACCTTCTTTATACTCCACTGGTCACGTGCTTTTAGAAAATATATAGTTTGGGGGTCTTTTACAAACTCAAAGATGTAAAGGAAAAATAAAAAAAGCAATGGAAAAAATGCAAAAAAAGTTGCGCAGGGCCTGGCAGCGAAAGGGTTAATAAGTGGACACCTGCAAGGTTCAATGGAGAAACAGTTTCCTGACCAGCATGACATTTAGGACCTACTAAATCTGCAGAGGATATATAAGCTTCATTGTTGGTCCTACACTCAATTCATAGAGTTCACTGGCACTGACTACATATACATTTTATAACAGCAGTAGTATAGTAGTATTTTTTCATTATTTCTTCCTAAGTATTATCATTATACCTGTTCTATATTCTGCCAAGGTTTTCAGCATTATATAATGTGAGAACAAAGAGAAGTGTTAATAATAATAAAAAATTAAAATAAACAAATCAAAATAAGAATGCCAGCGCTTACAATCAAAAGGGGTATACACCTTAGGCAATTTCTAGCAGTAGGATAACAGGCAATAAAAACATTTTTCCTATCCTGACAGTCTAGATCAGGGATCCTCAAACTACAGCCCTCCAGCTGTTGCGGAACTACACGTCCCATGAGGCATTGTAAAACTCTTGATATTCACAGACATGACTAAGCATGATGGGAATTGTAGTTCCTGAACAACTGGAGGGCCATTGATGGTTGAATACAGCAGCATGTTCTAACTCCCACACCCTAACATCTCTTGACCTCTCTGCCCTTCTGTATGGTCCTCCCCCTTTGGCGGCCTGTCCTACCCACAGCTCCCAGGGAAGACGGCCTTAGTCCGTACTTATCCATTGCACCTGTCCTTCGGTTAGTGGAAATTCAAAATTATTTTATTTTTTTACCAATTTTGACCAAAAGTGATTTTCTTGATGTTATATCGGATGTATGTTGGTTATCAGCTTAAAATTTGCTTGGTCTCCCGATGAAGTGAGCCTTGCTTCACAAAACATGTTGAGAAGCAACTTAACCGGTTCTGATTGTTACTACACACTGTTGTTATGCTCAATGTGATGTACTGTGGTGCATATTACTACACATTTTATCAAAATTATTTCTGATTTTATATGTAATGTGACAAAGTTGCTAAATATGTTTTTTATAGAATGGTCTGAACAATTTTTTTTGGGATAGACCCCTCAAAATCCCCACAGGCATCTTTTCAGTGAATACAAAAATTATAGCAAGACATAGGAACTAGATGTTCAACTAAAATTCAGAGCAGGGAGGCAGATCAGAATATTATATAAGAATGGCTTTGCAAATGTCTCAACATTTGTGCAAGTGTAATATATCCCGTAGTGTATGTAGAGTAACATTCCTAAGCTCAGGGCATAATTCCAAAGGAATCCTAATCTACATATTGCAGGCATGAACCGGTTAACACATAATATCAAAATTAATAGTGCATAAGTATTACCAACTGCCATGTTTAGAGTACCATCAATAATTGCAGTAACCCCAGAATAAAATATACCTTAAGTCCAGGGATAAATCTGGTATCCTTTTCAACCACCAGAAGCTCTTCAACTCCAGAATTCAGAATGGCTCTTGTAAGGCCACCAGGTCCAGGGCCAACCTCACATACATAGGCTCCCTTCAAACTGCCTGCCTTTCTGACAATTTTATCTGAAAAAGTACACACTATTATTAACAACTGTATCTTGAAACATATAGAGAAATCACACAACAAATAATGTCCCCTTGATGTGGACAGAAGGCTTTTTACTGAATGCTAATTGTAGAAAAGATATTTGGGAGGGTGGTAAGAGGCCGCATATAAAACAGAAAATTTTATAGTCTGCATGGATTAGATTAATGCTGATCAGCCATGACTTTACCACCACTGACAGGTAATGTGAATAACATTGATTATCTCATTAAAATGGCATATGAAAGTCGGTGGGATATTTTAGCAAGTAAACAAGTTGTCCCTGAAGCTGATGTGCTAGAAGCAGAAAAAATGGGCATAGCAGTTAGTTGTGTATAGGCTGAGTAGCCGCAGACCAGTCAGGGTGCCCATGGTGACCCGTGTTCACAGCCAAATGCACCTACAATGGGTATGTGAGCATCAGAACTTGACAACAGAGCAATGGAAGAAGGTGGCCTGATCTGATGAATCACGTTTTCTTTTAAATCATGTGGATGGCCTGGTGCATGCGAGTCACTTACCTGGGGAAGAGGTGGCACCAGGATGCAGTATGGGAAGAAGATAAGTTGGCAGAGGCATTGTGATGCCTTGGGAAATGTTCTGCTGGGAAACTTTGGTTTCATTTATGTGGATGTTACGTTAACACGTACCATCTACCTAAACATTGTTGACTCATGAATGGTTTGAGGAACACAACAAGTTTGAGTGTTTTTGCCTCTGAATACTCCAGATTTCAATCAATCATGTATCTGTGGGAAGTGCTGAAAAAACTGAATTTTTGTAAAATTTTACCTGTAAAATTCCTTTCTCTGAGTCCTCCGACAGTCGCCGCCGCTTCATATTCATCACTAATGGGGTTATTGATCTTTTCTCCGCAGGAGTAGCTAGGCAACAAAATGTATTAATATCAAAGCTTTTAGCATATCCCACCCCTAGGGGGTGGTCCCCTCAGTCAATACCTCCCTGCTTCCTGCATTCCCAACTCAGTTTCAGTAGCATAGCAGTAGAGTACATAAACAAACCCCAAAAGAGGGGCGGGGGCGGCGACTGTCGGAGGACTCAGAGAAAGGAATTTTACAGGTTAGATTTTACAAAAATTCAGTTTTCTCTTACGTCCTCCGACAGTCGCCGCCGCTTCATATTCATTACTAATGGGGACGTCCCATAGCAGAGTAGACATGAGGGGTGGGAAAACGCAGCCGCGCATAAAGCAACGCAGTACCCACAACAGAGAAAAAGGAATCTTACCAAGTAAGAGAACCAACTGGGCAACATGAAAACGCGCTCAACAGGAGCAACAACCCAGGAAAACAAGTAACCCAGGGATAAGAACATCCCAACAGCCAAGGACCCAAAGCAAGGGACCCTAAGGCACTGCCGCACTAAGAACTTTGCGGCCGCCTTACATACCTGGGCCACAGAAGCCCGATGATGACAGGCCCAAGACGTACTCAGAGATCTGGTAGAGTGCGCCTTCACAGGCACGGGAGGAACCTTCCCCCTCAAAGCATAGGCCTGCTCAATGGTCTGCCTGATCCATTTGGCGATGGTAGAAGCCGACGCCGCCATGCCCTTTCGAGGCCCTTCAAGGACAAATAGAGAATCCGACTTGCGAAAAGACTTAGTCGCCGACAGGTAAACCCTGATCGCCCGAACAACATCCAAAGAATGTAAGGCCACCTCCTTCGGATGCTTTGGCCTCGCGCAGAGCGAAGGCAAGACAATGTCCTCATTGAGGTGAAATTCCGAAATCCTCTTCGGAAGAAAAGACGGGTTAGGTCACAAGACCACCTTATCCAAGTGAATCACCAAGTAGGGAGAGCTGCAGGACAAGGCCGCCAGCTCCGACACTCTGGGAGCCGAAGTGATCGCCACCAAAAAAGCAACCTTCTTGGACAACAGAGGTAACGAGATCTCCCTGATCTTTTCAAAAGGAGCATGTTGTAACACGGACAGAACAAGGTTCAAGTCCCATGGAGGCAAAGGCTCCCTCCTAGGAGGGACCAGGTGTCGCACCCCTTGAACAAAGGTGCTAACCAAAGAGTTAGACGCCACAGGGCGTTGAAAGAGAACCCTTAATCGTGGCCAACGCCAAACGCTGGTCCACGCCCGTTTGAAGGAAAGCCAACACTCTCGACACAGAGTATGAGCGAGGGGAATACCCCCTGGACTCACACCAGGCAAAATACGCCTTCCAAGTACAGTAGTAAATCTTCCCCGAAGAGGCCTTCCTGGCCTTAAAGTGGGAGAGACCCCTATCCTTCAGGACCTGGCTTTCAACAGCCAGGCCGTTAAAGCCAGCGACTGTAAAGCAGGATGGAATATCGGTCCTTGAGACAGGAGGTCCTCTCGAAGAGGCAGACGACACGGAGCGTCGACCGACAGATTCACGAGGTCTGCGTACCAAGACCGGCGAGGCCAGTCCGGTGCCACCAGAATCACCGTGTGCGGTTCCGAGGCTAACCTGCAAAGGAACCTGGACAACAGTTGAATCGGTGGAAAGGCATACATCAGACGATACTGACGCCAGGGTGTCACTAACGCGTCTGAGGCGTCCGCCCGAGGATCGCGCGTCCTTGCTACGAACCTTTCCACCTTGTTGTTTAGACGAGACGCGAACAGGTCCACATCTGGGGACCCCCACTTCGCGCACAGCATCTGAAAGACATCCGGGTGAAGGGACCATTCTCCCTGGTCCAGGGTCTGGCGACTCAGATAATCCGCCTGCCAGTTCTCCACCCCCGGAATGTGAACTGCCGTTATCGCCGGGACGTGCGTCTCGGCCCAAGACAGAATGTCGGCTACTTCCCGAGCCGCTCGGGCACTCCTGGTGCCCCCTTGGTGGTTGATGTAGGCCACCGCTGTGGCATTGTCCGTCTGCACCCGAACCGGACGGCCCTGAAGCCTGTCCGTCCAACGCAGAAGGCAGAGATTTATCGCTCGCAATTCCAGAATGTTGATCGGAAGAGAGAACTCCTCCTCCGACCAAGTTCCCTGGGCGGACAGAATGCCCAGAGCACCACCCCAGCCCGACAGGCTGGCATCCGTGGTGATCACCGTCCACGAGAAAGGGCGAAAAGACTTGCCCCCCGACACCGCCGGGGACCGGAGCCACCACAGAAGGTCCCTTCTGGTACGATGACTCAATGAGATCCGTAGATCCAGAGATTGCAGACGCCCGTCCCACTCGGCCAGAATCTCCGCCTGGAGACCCCGCGTGTGAAACTGGGCAAAAGGAATCGCCTCGAAGGCCGAGACCATCAATCCCAGACACCTCATACACGTCCGGAGGGACGAGTACCGATTGACCCTGAGGGACTGAACTGCGTCCTGAAGCGTACGGAGCTTGTCTTCCGGCAGGAAGACCTTCGCTTGAGCAGAGTCCAGGATCATTCCCAGGTAGGGAAGACGAACTGAC
Organism: Pelophylax lessonae; assembly: GCF_965119305.1. Lineage (NCBI taxonomy): Eukaryota > Metazoa > Chordata > Amphibia > Anura > Ranidae > Pelophylax > Pelophylax lessonae. The sequence goes on along the minus strand of NC_138770.1, from coordinate 536,352,902 downwards.
GGATACAGAGTTGACTTTGGAAAATTTACCGTCCACCCGAACTCCTGCAGAGTCTGCATCGTGATGGACAGATCGGTCACCAGGCCCTGACTGGTCGCAGACCGAATCAGGATATCGTCCAGATACCCCAGGACAGAAATGCCCTGGGCTCTCAATAAGGCCAGAACCGGTGCAAGCACCTTGGTGAAAACCCGCGGAGCCGAAGCGAGGCCAAAGTGTAACGCCACGAATTGGTAATGATCCTCCGCAATGGCGAATCGAAGGTACCTCTGGTGACCCTCGAAAATGGGAATGTGAAGATACGCATCCTTCAAATCGATGGAGGCCATGAATTCCCCCGGAACCAGGGCAGCCACCACCAAGCGCAGGGATTCCATGCGGAACTTGCGAACCCGCACAAAGCGGTTCAGAGCTTTCAAGTCCAGAATCGGACGTACCTTGCCCTCCTTTCTGGGCACGGTGAACAGATTGGAATAGAACCCCCGAAATCTGTCCCGATGAGGCACCGGAACCACCACTCCCTGGGCCCGCAGGTCCCGCACCGCCAGGTGCAGATCCTGCAAGCGTTCCGGAGTCAGCTGAAGGTTTGAGGGGAAAAATCTGCCCGCCGGCCAAGAGAGAAACTCGATCTTGTATCCAGATCGAACAATTTCCTGAACCCACCTGTCCCGAACGCGGTCCAGCCAGGGTTGAAGAAAACCGAGCAAACGTCCCCCCCCCCCCCCAGATCTGGGTGAGGGCTTCCCTTCAGGCCGTATTGTTATGGGCAGCGGACCCGGACTGGCCGGACTTCTGCTTACCCGTCCACGGCTTCTTTTGGGAGCCTTGGCCCTTGAAGGGCTTGCCCTTATAGTGCAACCGAAAGGCACGAAAGGACCCCTGAGAGGGCCTAAACGAGGTATTCTTCTTACCACAAACAAACTTATTCTTGTGAGATTGGGGTAAGAAAGTGCTCTTACCCCCAGAAATTCCCTTTATCAGAGTATCCAAAGATTCGCCAAAAAGGCGAGATCCCCCGTAGGGCAAATTAGCCAAAGTCTTGCGAGAGGATTGGTCAACAGACCAACATTTCAGCCATATCAGGCGACGGTTTAATACCGCCACACTAGAAAGACGCGCAGCCAAAGGGACTAAATCCAAGTCCGCATCACACAGATACATGACACCCTGATGAATTTGATCCACCATAGCCAAGGTTGTCGGCGGGCCAGAATCAGCCACCAGGGTGCGCCTGAGCACCTGCGTCCAATCCGCAATAGCCTGGGCTGCCATAATGGAAGCAAAAATAGGCTTCAACATAGAACCAGCAACCGTATAGGCATGACGGGCCAGAGACTCCAATATCCTGTCCGTAGGGTCCCGGAACACTGGGGTATCTTCAGCAGGAATCGCAGTAGATTTATTTAAAATCGCCACTGCATGATCCACCTGAGGCGGTACACACCAACGCTCATCAGTAGCCGGTGTAAAAGGATAACGCAGCTTGAACCTACTCGGCACAGCAAAAGGCTTCTTTAAATTGCGCCATTGCTCATCAACAGCGCGCTGAAATTCCGTAGAGCAAGGAAAAACCTGCGATGTTTTGCGTTTCCTTTGCATCCCATAAGAGGACATCAAAGCAGGAGGACATGGTTCATCCTGGAAATGCAGCGTTTGCTTGATAGAGGCAACTAACTCATCCATGAGTGCAAGCTCTTCAGACGAGCCAGGGGGAGAATTATCAACCCCTTCTACCTCAGCCTCCCCCTCAGACCCCACAAGGTCTAGAGATGAGTGAGACCCTGAGAAGGGTACACCAGCCATAGCAGCCCCATCGCCCTCTGAATCAGAGGAAATAGACACTCTGGGCCGTTTTGTGGATCGATCAGCCACCAACATCTGCACCTGAGCAGCCAAGTTCGCCACAATAGTAGCCAGATCAGCCCCCTCGGGGGAAGCAGCAGCCCCTTGACCCCCCACCAAGGTGGGAGGAAACTTGCAATCCTGAGAATCCATGCCCCAGCAATATTAGAAAAAAAGGAGCACTGTCCCTTTAAGATCGCGGCGAGCGTAGCCCACCGCACCCACTGAATACACCGACCCCCACAGGGATAAGAACACTGGGCAAAGAATACAGAAAAATGGAAAGGTAAAAACCTGGAGAGATCACAGAGGCTGCTGCACCGATCGCTGTCCCAGAGCAAAAGGAAGTGATGCATGACTGACCGCCCCTATAAAGCCTATGTAAGGCTACACAAACATGGCCGCTCGGCTGAGGATTCCTGAGGCAAATAGAAAATGGCGCCGACATGTGGCCTGATCGATTGCCGCCAAAATGGCGGCGCTTGGCGCCAAAACGCCGCTCCTTACCACACAGGACCGGCCACCTAATTCTGCCGCAAAAAAATGGCGGGTCCCCGCAGCGATCGCTGCACAACATGCCTAAATCCAGACTGCTTTATGCATACACCCAGGCAGAGCAGGAGAGCCCCCCCCCCTCGCAGCCCACACACAGGCAGCAATTCCACACAGGAATCTGACAGGGAGCTCAGCAGCCACACAGGCATGCAGGGTGACACAGTCCCAGACTGACACCCAAGTAGACACCCAAGTAGACAGGTCCCCACATAGAGTTTTACCAGTCCGGATGGCGTGGGGAACCTGCTCCAGCGACCAAACCGCTGCACTGAGGACAGGGAGTGTCGCAGCCATGACGCAGTGGAACTGCGGTGCGAAACCGCAATGGCGTCCAGTGAGGTAGCCACCTCACAGAAAGCATCCCTGTAGCGAACAGGGATGGGTCGTTCAATATGCCAGGGCAAAACCTAAGCTGAACGCTCGATGGCAGGCTGGGAAGCCCCTGGCCCTGAGCCCTGGGATCCAGGGTGGCCAGTCCGAGACCCAGCTCCGCACGATCATCTTCATCAGAAGAATCTAACTAATGCTGAAAACAAACAGCTAAGTAAAAGAAAGAGAAAAAGACTCAAAATAAAATCAAAAAGAGAGTAAAGGCTGAGACGGAGAGCCCCAGCACAAGAACAGCCAGCCTACTCCTAAGCTAGGCATTAGAAACTGAGTTGGGAATGCAGGAAGCAGGGAGGTATTGACTGAGGGGACCACCCCCTAGGGGTGGGATATGCTAAAAGCTTTGATATTAATAAATTTTGTAGTCTAGCTACTCCTGCGGAGCAAAGGTCAATAATCCCATTAGTGATGAATATGAAGCGGCGGCGACTGTCGGAGGACGTAAGAGAAACAAGTCTGATCCGTGGAGGCCCCACCTTGCAACATTATAGGTCTAAAAGGCTTGATGCCATATACCATTGCATACCTTCAGTGATCTAGTTGCATCTATGCCATGAACTGGAGAGCAAAAGGGGCTAAATTGGTGGCAAAAGGGGGACGTACTTAATGTTTGATCAATGTATGTTGTCAAACATAATAAAGTTCCATTTATGTAGCTTTTTTTTTTCTTTTTTGCAAATATTTTATTTAAGTTATGCAAGAAATTACAGAAAGAAGAGCCATACAAACAACAAACAGTAAGAAATAAGCGTAAACAACCCAAGAGATACAACAAAATAAAGGAACGACAGCGCCATGGAAATAGTATCACATTGACAATACGGGGTAAAGCAAATACCCATATAGGTAAATAAAGGCCGCCCGTTTATGTAGCTTTAAAGTGGTTGTAACCCAAAAAAAAAAAAAAAAAAAATGCTTCTGCCCCATTAAGGCACAATATATAGCACAGTGCTTTTGCCATGTCAATTGTCCCTTTCTATGTTGTACAAAACCTGGCTGATCCTGCCTGTTCCTATGTTCTCCTCTGTAATCTGACCAACCGACCATGTTTATCATGGCTGTTGACCTCTGATAGCGTGGTCAGTTTGCGTGCCTCCGTCATCCAGCTATCTGCCCAGCGGCTCTGCGTTTGCCCCTCTCCCTGTCTTTATTGTAGTCTGTGTGAGAGAAGATCTCCTCCCTTCCCCTCCCCCCTACCCTTGCCTAACTAGAGCAATGCTATTCCCCTGTAGCTACTCCTCCCCTCCTCTTCGTTAACCAGTTCCCACCTAGGCCAATTCGGACATTCCTCTCCTACATATAAAAAAATTGTATTTTTATTTTTTTTATAGAAAAGTACTTAGCACCCCCAAACATTTTTTTTAGCAGAGACCTTAGAAAATAAAATGGTGGGTGTTGCAATTTTTTATGTCACATGGTATTTGTGCAGTGGTTTTTCAAATGCAATTTTTTGGGGGGGTATGGACCTCTTATCCATAGGAGCAAGCTAGGCATAAGACTTGTTAAAAACAAAGTAATTTACATAGACACACCTATGGGGGCTGTCCCACTGGTCCAATACCCCCCTGCTATCAGCCATCCCAACTCAGTTTGGTAGCAAGCAGTTAAAGTCCACAGAACCCCAAATAGAGTGGCGGGGGCGGCGACTGTCAAAGGACTCAGAGAAAGGAATTTTACGGTAAGATTTTACAAAAATTCTGTTTTCTCTTATGTCCTCTGACAGTCGCCGCCCACTCATTCAGTCTTCACCAATGGGATGTCCCAAAGCAGTGTAGACATGAGGGGTGGGAAACGTAACCATCACAAAGGCAACGCAGCACCCAAGTCAGAGAAAGGAACCTTACACGAACAGAAAGGTAAATCCTCTGGGAACAAAAAAGGCTCAACTGGAGCAACAACCCAGGAAAGCAAATAAACAAGGGGAAAAAACAACAGCCAGGGACCCACAAAACCAGGGTCCCCTTAAGGCAGGGCTCGACAAACCCCGGGCTCCAGGTCGCAATTGCGAATAGAATTAGCGACCTGGCGCCTGGGGTGCCCTGCAGGAGGTGTCCTGTCCATTTTGCGCCCCCACCTCCTCCCCGAGTGCAGGGACTTCCGCACCGTCCGAAAATTGAGGCCCCGGCTTTTCGCCCTTCTTCTGTGAGTGAGAGGCTTCCAATGGGGAACTGGCGCCCTCTTGTGGTGGCTGGGAGTAATGACTTTCCACTGCCTGTTCTCAATGCATTCCCATCTCCTTCCCAAGAGGAGATGAGAGGGAAGTTTTTGCAGGCTTCATCTCCCTGTCCAGTTACCTTTGCTTAAAGGTAAGTGGACAGGGAGTGTGGTTATAATTAATTTATTTTTTAAATTGAAAAAAAAAAATAATTTTTTTATTTTTTTTTTTTATTTAACCACTTAAGCCCCGGAGGATTTGGCTGCTAAACGACCAGGGGGTATTTTGCAATTCGGCACTGCGTGAATTTAACGGACAATTGCGCGGTCGTGCGACGCTGTACCTAAACGAATTTGACGTCCTTTTTTTCCCCACAAACAGAGCTTTCTTTTGGTGGTATTTGATCACCTGTGCGATTTTTACTTTTTGCGCTATAAACAAAAAAAAGAGCGTAAATTTTGCAAAAATAATATTTTTCACATTTTTTTATATGAAATTCCCCAAAAAAAAAAAATGTAAAAATCAAAATTTTTTAACATTTTCGGCCAATTTGTTTTATCCTACCTATGTTTGGTAAAAAAAAAAAAAAAAAAAAATCGCAAAAAGCGTATTTTTATTGGTTTGCGCAAAAGTTATCGCGTTTACTAACAAAGGGAAAGATTTTTGTCATTTTTGTTGTTTTTTTTTTAACGCGTAATGACGGCGATCTGCGATTTTTTTTGCGGTACTGCGACATTGCGGCGGACAGATCGGACCCTTGACTGACATTTTTGACACTTTTGGGGTTACCAGTGACATTACTACAGTAATCAGTGCTATACATATGCACTGTTACTGTAAAAATACACTGGTAGTGAAGGGGTTAACTTTATTTGGGAGGGAGGGGCTGTGTGTGTCCCTAGGGGCGTGCTTTCTACTGTGATTGGCTGTGGCTTGAGGCGTAAGGACACTGATCAACGGTTCTACATAGTAGATCCGTCTGATCAGTGTTTTTACACCGAGGAGAATGACAGGTGGCTTGTTTACACAAGCCGCCTGACTTTCTCCCTCTCCCCCGACGATCGCCGAGTGACCGGCGGACATCGGGTCCGCCAGTCACACGCGCGCGGGGGGGGTCCATGACCGCGCGGGCGGGCGCTCGCTCCCCAGACCCTCCCAGGCTAGTGACGTTAATTAACGTCACTCTGCCTGGCCGGGGCTGACCGCCGCAGTAAATCTACTTGCGGCGGTCGGCAAGCGGTTAAAAAATTTTTTTTTTCTTTTTTTTCAATTATTATGATAAAAAAAAAAGATATATATATATATATATATATATATATATATATATATATATATATATATATATATATATATATATATATATATATATATATATATATATATCTTTTTTTTTTCTTCTTCCCTAATCGCTACAGCCGAAGGCCCCTTTCACATGGGCTGTCTGATCAGGTCCACCTGTCAGTTTTTCAGGCAGACCTGATCAGACCCTTCATTCTCCTCTATGGAGCGTTAATCTGCCGCCATCTGATCCTGTCAGCCAAATACAGACGGATGGTCATTCTATTTTCTATCCATCCAGAGCGTGGATCGGATCAGATGGCAGCGGATGGAAAGAGACAGACAGTCTGTTTCCATCCAATTGCGCTATAGGAGGAGAGTGGGGTTCTAGTCGTATTTATGTGTAAATTTAGTATCCGTTTTATTAACTAAAGCTTGGTTGTTCGTTTAAAAAAAAAAAAAAAAAAACTGGCTCCTAACTTTTTTAGCTGGCTCCTAGATTTCAGGCAAATTTGTCAAGCCCTGCCTTAAAAGGCACTGCCGCACACAGAACTTTGCGGCCAAAGGAGGCATCTGCCGATGCCAGAACATCCAGTTTGCAGAACTTTGAAAAGGTGTGCACTGACGACCAAGTCGCAGCCTTGCACACCTGGGCCACCGAAGCCTGATGCCGGAAGGCCCAGGACGCACTCACCGCTCTGGTAGAGTGCGCCTTGACAGGGAAGGGCGGTGCCCGTTCCTTAATCGAATAGGCCTGTACAATCTGATCTGTCTGATCCATTTTGAAATGGTCGCCGCAGACGCAGCCATACCCTTCCGAGGTCCCTCAGGAAGGACAAAAAGAATCCGACTTCCGAAAGGTTTCAGTGGCCAACAGGTAAACCCTGATCGCCCTGACAACATCCAAGGAATGTAAGGCAAACTCCTTAGGATGTTTAGGATTCGCACAAAGCGAAGGCAAAACAATGTCCTCATTAAGGTGAAAATCAGAAACTACCTTAGGAAGGAAGGACTGGTTGGGTCGCAAGACCACCTTATCCCTATGAACCACCAGGTAAGGGGAGCGGCAGAACAAGGCCGCCAATTCCGACACTCTGCGTGCTGAAGTGATCACCACTAGAAAGGCAACCTTTTGCGACAGCAGAGGCAAAGAAATTTCCCTGATGTTTTCAAAGGGAGGACGTTGCAAAACAGCCAGAACTAAGTTCAAGTCCCAAGGAGGTAGAGGCGCCCTCCGAGGAGGGGCCAAGTGACGCACACCTTGAATAAAAGGTGCGAATCAAAGAGTTAGATGCCAAGGGGCGCTGAAAAAGGACGGCCAGTGCCGACAGCTGGCCCTTAATCATGGTCAATGACAGGCGCTGATCCACACCAGTTTGTAGAAAGGCCAACACCCTCGCCACCGAGTAGGCACAAGGAGGGAAGCCTCCTGATTCACCCCAGGCAAAATAAGCCTTCCAAGTACGGTAATAGATCTTACCGGATGAGACATTCCTAGCCTTGAGCAAAGTAGGAATGACCTCAGATGAAAGACCCCTGTCTCTCAGGACCTGGCTTTCAACAGCCACGCAGTTAAAGCCAGTGACTGTAAAGCAGGATGGAAGATCGGTCCCTGAGACAGCAGATCATCTCGTAACGGTAGCCGCCATGGAGGCTTGACAGCCAGTTGAACGATGTCCGTGTACCAGGACCGGCGTGGCCAGTCCGGGGCCACTAGAATCACCAACTTCAGTTCAGAGATCAACCTGCGCAGGAACCTGGACAACAACTGAATCGGAGGAAAGGCATATATCAGACGATACCGATGCCAAAGCACCACCAGCGCATCCGAGGCGTCTGCCAGTGGATCGCACGTTCTTGCCACGAACTTTCCCACCTTGTTGTTTAGCCGGGACGCAAACAGATCCACATCTGGGGATCCCCATTTCGCACAAAGCATCTGAAACACCTCCGGGTGCAGGGACCATTCCCCCTGGTCCAGGGTCTGGCGGCTCAGATAATCGGCCTGCCAGTTCTCCACACCCGGAATGTGAACTGCCGAAATCGCCGGGATGTGAGTCTCGGCCCAAGATAGAATACTGGTCACTTCCTGGGCCGCCCAGGCACTCCTGGTGCCCCCTTGGTGATTGATGTAAGCCACCGCAGTGGCTGCACCCATACAGGATGGCCCTGAAGTCTATCCGACCAATGGATCAGGCACAGCCTGATCGCTCTCAATTCCAAGTTGTTTATCGGTAGGGAGGATTCCTCCACTGACTAGGTGCCCTGAGCAGACAGGTTGCCCAGAACGCCACCCCAGCCCGATAGGCTGGCATCCGTGGTAATCACAGTCCACAGCAACGGCCAGAAGGATTTTCCCCCGCTACCGCTGGGGACTTGAGCCACCATAGGTGACTCAGAGACACCCTCAGGTCCAAGGACTGGGGGAGCCTGTACCATCTGGCAAGTATCTCCGCCTGGAGAGACCGCGTGTGAAACTGCGCAAACGGTATGGCCTCGAAGGCCAACACCATCAACCCCAGGGACTGCATACAGGTCCGAAGTGACGAGGCCTCGTTGTCCCTGAGGGACCTGACCTCGTCCTGCAAGGTCCGGAGCTTGTCCTCCGGCAGAAACACCTTCGCTTGGGCGGAGTCCAGGACCATCCCCAGATACGGAAGACGAACCGAAGGAGACAACGTCGACTTCTGAACGTTGATGGTCCACCGAACTCCTGGAGCGTCTGAACCGTAGTGGACAAATCGCGCAGCAGGCTCTGACTGGCACTCGATCTTAATAGGAGATCATCCAGATATCCCAAGAACGCAATGCCCTGTGCCCGTAACAGGCCCAGAACAGGAGCCAGCACTTTGGTAAACACCCTTGGAGCCGAAGCGAGACCGAAAGGTAACGGCACAAACAGTGTTCCTCCGCGTTAGCGAATCGGAGGTACCTCTGACGACCCTCGAATATGGGGGTGTGTAAATACGCATCCTTTAGGTCGATAGAAGCCAGGAAATCTCCCGGACTCAAGGAGGCCACCACCGAACGGAGGGATTCCATGCGGAATTTTTGAACGTGCACGAATCGGTTCAGAGCTTTTAAGTCCAGAATCGGAGGCACCTTGCCCTCCTTTCTGGGCACAGTAAACAGATTTGAATAAAACCCCCGAAATCTGTCCCGATGAGGCACCGGGACGACAACCCCCTGGGCAAGGAGATCCTGCACCGCCCGATGAAGATCGAGCAACCGATCTGGGGTCAAATGAAGATTTGAGGGAAAGAATCTTGTAGCCCGATCAAATTATTTCCTGAACCCACCTGTCCTGAATCCGGAGCAGACAAGGTTGGAGGAAACCACGCAGACGTTCCCCCACCCCTGAAACGGGTGAGGGCGCCCCTTCAGGCAGTGGCGGACTGAGCCGCCGCACCAGCCTGGGCAGCCTTTTGCTTGCCCGCCCAGGGCTTTCTCTGGCCACCCTGGCCCTTGAAGGGTTTTCCCTTGTCCTGCGCCTTGAAGGCACGAAAGGACCTCTGATTTGGTTTAAAGGAAGGGCCCCGCTTACCGCGGAAGAACTTACCCTTAGGATTCTGGGGCAGCAGAGTGCACTTGCCCCCAGTGACACCTTTTACCAATTCATCCAGGGAGTCCCTAAAAAGACGATTTCCCGCATAAGGGATGTCAGACACCGTCTTCCTGGAAGTCTGGTCAGCCGACCAGCTTTTTAACCAAATCAAGCGACGGTTAAGTACCGCGACCCCCGAAAGGCGAGCCACCAATGGGGCCTCATCGAAGGCCACATCACACAGATACATGACCCCATGGTAAATCTGGTCCACCATCTCCAAAGTAGTAGGAGGGGCAGAATCAGTCACAAGGGTGCGTTTGAGCACCTTAGACCAATCTGCCACAGCCTGAGCCGCCATGACGGAGGCAAAAATAGGTTTCAGCATGGAACCCGCCACCGTATAGGAATGGCGGGCAAGGGATTCCAGCCTCCTATCCGTAGGGTCCCGGAACACCGGGAATCCTCGGTGGGTACCAGAGTGGCCCTGTTCAATATAGACACAGTGTGATCCACCTTAGGAGCCACAGTCCAGCGCGAATCCGTAGGAGACTCAAAAGGGTAACGGACTTGAAACCGTTTAGGCACCACAAAATTGCGCAATTGTTCATTCACAGTTTCATGGAACTCAGCGGGGCAAGGGAACACCTGCGCCGCCTTACGGGATCTGCGGGTACCAAAAGAGGACCGCTTGCCCGGAGGATTGGGCTCATCCTCCAAATGTAGTGTATCCTTAATAGCAGTAATCAGCGCAGCCATAGCTGCGCGTTCTTCGGCCGTCCCAGGGGGGGAAATCATTCCCCTCCTCATCCTCCCCCTCCCCATCAGACTGGGAAGAACGAGGCCCCTCAAGGGGCACACTGTCCACGGCAACCATATCAGAATCGGAATCAGAAGAAAGAGAAAGCCTAGGCCTCTACTTAGTATCCCGTTCAGCCATCAAAAGATCCACTTTGGACCCTAAAGTCGCAAGTGCAGCAGCAAGAGAAGGCAGTGAAGAACATCCAGGAGGAACCTGAATCACCCACCAAACTGGGGGAAATTTGCTGTCCTGGGACTCCATCAGGAAAAAAAAACTTTTTTTTTTTTTTTAAAAAGGTACTGGCCCTTTAAGCACACAACGATCCCACCGCAGTACACCGCTATGAAGGACTATACAAGCAGACCCCGCTAGTAGGAATGAGCTGACAGCCAGAGATATTCCCCACAAAAGACAGCAAGACAGACCCCACAAGTGTTACCACACGCCAGCCGATTTCCACTGCAGAGAAAAAGGAAGTGATGTCACTGCATGAGGCTGAACTAGGAAAAACAGACTAAGGAAAAATGGTTGCCCATAGAAAGTAATGGGAGGCTCCGGGAAAATGGCCACCGACATGTGCACAGAAGAACACATTGCCACACACAAGATGGTGCCGTAAGGCGCCAAAACACACTAAATGCATTGCTGCAGAAAAAGCCAGCAGCACGCCCACACCTAAAATGGCGGACCGGCGGTTTTTTAACCCGCAGCGGTCGCCACACATGTCTGCACCTCCAACCACATACACAGTGTCACTCATGAGAGGGACACCCCCCAACGATCTCGCTGCGATAGCGCCCCCGCAGGGACCGGGAGTAAGGGAGCCCCAAACACACAGACATGAGGGGATACCACAGATCAGCAGACTGCCAGCCCCAGACAGAGGCCCCACACAGAATGTACTTACCGTACCCAATGGCGTGGGTGCCTCTCATCGACGGGAAGCCTCCCACCCCAGCCAAAAACGCAGGACGCTAGCAACCCACAGAACCGTGGGTGAGACGTCCAAGTGAGGTGGCCACCTCGCAGGCTTTCATCCCTGAGGACAGGGACAGTCGTTTGCGAGGCCAGGGCATACACATAGCCCGCTAAATGCTCAATGGCGGGCTGGGACTCCATAAGGCCCTCTGTCCTGGAACACCAGGACGACCAGTGCGACTCCCAGCTCCGCAACGCCGTCGTCATCCGAACAATCGACTAACTAAATGCTGAGAAATAAACAGCTAGTAGTGCAAGAAAAAACACTTGAGAAAATAAAATCATAAAATAGAAGAAAGGCTGAGACCATAGCCCCAGCACAGGGAAGCCTATCTTACTCCTTAACTAGGCAGAATACAAACTGGGTTGGGATGGCTCATAGTAGGGGGTATTGGACCAGTGGGACAGCCCCCATAGGTGTGTCTATGTAAATTACTTTGTTTTTAACAAGTCTTATACCTAGCTTGCTCCTATGGATAAGAGGTCAATACCCATTGGTGAAGACTGAATGAGTGGGCGGCGACTGTCAGAGGATGTAAGAGAAAAACAAACTTTAAAGTTATGCTAAGGTCTTTTTTTTTTTTTTAATTAACAAACATGCTATTTTAACCTCCTCTGTGTAGTGGTTTTGCAAAGAGCAGCCCAGATCCTCACATTCTCAGATCCCTGGCTGGAGCTCCTGGCCCATGCCTCAAGGTGAGTGCCCCCACAGCAAGCAGCTTGCTATGGGGACACCTGAGCTGAGACACAGCTCCCTATGATCATTCAGACATGGAGCCGCGAGCTGGCCACACACCTTTTCTCACCTCGTTGGGCTCACTGACTGATTGGTTCCTGCTGCTGTCAATGGCGCTGAGCTGCTGGCTCACCCAATGAGGAGGGGAGTCCCGGACAGCCGAGTCTCTTGTGCAACATCGCTGGATCTAGATGGACCTCAGGTAAGTATTAGGGAGGGCTGAGGGGGGCTGCTACACAGAGAAGGTTTTTTATCTTAATGCGTACACTCTATAATACCAAATTATTGTTAAAATATAAAAGATGATTTTACGCTAGGCAAATAGATACCAAACATGAGACGCTTTAAAATTGCATATGTCCTTGGAATGGCGCCAAACTATGGTACCTAAAAAATTCCATTAGTGGCGCTTCAAAAGCTTTTACAGGTTACCAGTTTAGAGTTTCATGGGAGGTCTGGTGCTAGATCGACCGACCTATCCTTCCTATTCCTTGACCAATCCTAGTTCTATCAACCGGTCGTTACTGCGACCGACCACAACCGGTCCTTACCCCGATCAAACGACCAGTTCTTTGACCAATCCTTCCTTGTTTCGATTGATCCTTCCTTCATTATTTTTGAGCTAATATTTTTTTGCAAAGTTATTTATCCTTATAGAATACAACCTGGTTGATCCTGCCTGTTCCTGTTAGTAAACTGACTTCCCATTATCTTGCTCTCTCTGCAGCATCAGTATCTCCCTCCTCCCCCTCCATTCCTGTCATTTCCATGGTCTGTGTGAAGCTCCTGCCACTGGAGTCTCTATACTAGGGAGTTAGACCTTTAGAAAACCATGTGACTGCACAGAATCACTGCTGAGAAAAAGGTATTTAGAGATTATATTGCAGAAAAAAACAGTGCCATTACTACTGCCCCATAAGAAAACCTATTATGGGAGTTTATTGAGGAGACTTTACAACCACCAAGCAGAAACCCGGGTAGAATATGTGAGTTCTACTAAAATATTTTTTAAGTGGAACTATAGTTCTGCTACGATACACGGTAAGCAGACAGACCTTTTTTTGAAGAAGAGACATGCAATGTTTCTTCTGCAATAAAACATGCCTCCCTTCCTGCTCACAGCGATCCCCGGACTTCAAACTGAGTTGCACCTGGCAAGCTCAGCATACATCGGCTAGGCCGATCCTGTGTGCCGAGATGACCAATTCCTGCATAAATGCAGAAGGATATCATTCTGCACCGGCCAATGAAGGTGGCCGAAACCCAGCACACAGGAGAAGATGCCAGCAAGGGAGTGTTGGGAAAATTAGTGTACTTCCTTTAGTTCCACCTTAACTATTTCTTTACAGATATCTGAGCTATTTATTAAAGTGAGCATGGAGCTCAGTTTACATGCTGGAGAAGCCTACAAGCAGACAGATAGGTGTATTTTATTGTGATAATAGCCTGCCTGCTTGCAGTCGGTTATATAATATGCCCAGTTCAGCTTTAAGTGATTAAAATAAGTCAGGAGCTTGGTATCAATTGTTTCAGCTACCCCCCAGGTGTCATGTAACAGTTATCCAGGCCCTGTGGATCACAAAAAGTGAAGACCTAACTCCTCCCTCTGATTCTGGGCTATCAGAAGTAGGCAGTCGATCTTATGGCTCTTAGTCATCTATAGCAGCAGAGACCCACAAGTACACAGAACTGATTTACAAGGTTTCACCATGCCCCCTGCGGCACGTATCCTGTATGCTCTGTGACCGCTATGTCCTTTGGACACAGCTGATCACAGATTGGGGTAAAGGGCCAATCACAGCCGCCCTTTACCACATGATCAGCTGTGTCCAATCACAGCTGATAACTCTATAAATGCAATTGCTGGTTATTTCCATTCTTTTCCTCATGCACTGTCACAGCGTGAGGAGAGAAGAGCCAGTAACTGGCAAGTTTGACAGGGGACATCTACACTGATAATCAGGGCACTGATCAACAATGTCCTGATTATCAGTGCAGCCCCAACAGTGCCCATCAATGCCACCTCCTCAGTACACATCAGTGAAGGGGAAAACAATTACTTTTTTGCAAAATTGTATAACAGAAGCGAAGAAAAATGTTTTTAGTTCTTCAAAATGTTCAGTATTTTTTATGTGTTTAGCAAAAAATAAACCCAGTGGTGATTGAATACCACCAAAAGAAAGCTATATTTGAAAAAACAAAATCATATGGGTACAGTGTTGCATGACCGCACAATTTCATTCAAAGAGTGACAGCACTGAAAGCTGAAAATTGGCCTGGGCAGGAAGGGAGTGAAAGCGCCCAGTGGTTAAAAAGAGATTGTTGCCAGAACATTCATTTCAACAACAATCTTCCTAAACAATTATTTGTGCAATTATTGCATTTACAGTATGTGCGTTATTGACCTGTAAAAGTCTCCCTTGTGTGACAATTATGACCAAACTCTTTTGGAATGACAGATATATTAATTTTCACAAAAGTCTGCTGCTTCAGTGTTTTTAGATCTTTTTGTCAGATGTTACTATGGTATACTGAAGTATAATTACAAGCACTTCATAAATGTCAAAGGCTTTTATTGACAATTACATGAACTTTACGCAAAGGGTCAATATTTGCAGTGTTGACCCTTCTTTTTCAAGACCTCTGCAATTCGCTTTGGCATGCGGTCAATCAACTTCTGGGCTACATCCTGACTGATGACACTCCGTTCTTCCATAATCAATGCTTGGAGTTTGTCAGAATTTGTTGGGTTTTTTTTGTTCATCTGCCTCTGGAGGACTGACCAAGTTCTCAATGCGATTAAGGTCTGGGGAGTTTCCTGGCCATGGACCCAAAATTTTCGATGTTTTGTTTCCTAAGCCACCTAGGTATCACTTTTGCCCTATGGCAAGGTGCTCCATCATGCTGGAAAAGGCATTGTTCCTCACCAAACTGTTGTTGTATGTTGGGAGAAGTTGCTCTCGGAGAATGTTTTTGTACCATTCTTTATTTATGGCTGTGTTCTTAGGCAAAATTATGAGTGAGCCCACTCCCTTGGCTGAAAAGCAACCCCACACATGAATGGTCTCAGGATGCTTTACTGCTGACATGGCACAGGACTGATGGTAGCGCTCATCCTTTTCTTCTCCGGACAAGGTTTTATACAGATGCCCCAAACAATATGAAAACAGATTCATCATGTCCCTGATGTTTTTCATGTAGAAGTGGCTTCTTTGTTGCCCTTTTGACACCAGGCCATCCTCCAAAAGTGTTCTTCTCACTGTACATGCAGATGGACTCACACCTGCCTGCTGCCATTCCTGAGCAAGCTCTGCACTGGTGGTGTCCCGATCCCACAGCTGAATCAACTGTAGAAGACTGTCCTGACGCTTGCTGGACTTTCTTGGGTGCCCTAAAGCCTTCTTCACAAATGCAGTGGAACTGTTTTTTAGGGGATTAAGATAATTTTAATAGCAAAGAGGGACTTTGCAATTAATCTGATCACTCTTCATAACATTCTGGAGTATATGCTAATTGCCATCATAAAAACGAAGTCAGGAGACTTTGTGAAATTGAATATTTGTGTCATTCTCAAAACTTTTGACCACAGCTGTAGACATTTAAAAATCTAGAGACTGCTCCTGGGCACCAATATCATGGAAGTGATGTCAGCAGCCCCAGCAGACTCAGAGCCGTCACTCAAGTAAAGCATTCCCTTTCACTCCTCTCCATACCTCATTATAAAGGGTTATGTAGGGAGATGAGGGAAGGTGTGGAAAACCTTGCCCAGCACAGAAAGTAATTCATTAGACACTTGTTCAAAAAGAGGTAGTAGGCACTTCCTAGAATAGTCACATTTCCAGCAAGTTCAGAAGCTTACTTCCAAGGCAATAAATAATAATCAAAAGAAAAAAAATGACGCAAGCAAGCATTTAAAATATTTGATTTTTCTGTGCTTTTACCTGCAATTTTGTAGGTTAGTCATGATGTCTCTTTAAACCTCAGGTGGAAAGTCTTTCTCTGTATAGTTATAGCACCATCAGACAATTCTTTCCTCTTCCAGAAACCAGCACCGAATATCTGTGAGTGCATCTTCTTTCTTTCACTTATACCATTTTTTGGTTTTACGCTATGGCGTTTTGTTTTTTATTCCATGAACTTTTAAATGCACATTGGTTTCATTGCAAGCACAAGAGGCTTTCAGGTGGTAACCGGCATTAAGAGATCCTGATCTTGATTTGCTTGATTGATTTTCTGGCACTCTATTCACAGCTTTCTGGTAAGCATATTACCATAAGGATTTTCACCTTGGACACCTTTACTTACGCTCATTATTTATGGACATATTTATGGACATTTAATTTATTCTCAATTTGTTATCACAAACATTTTACATATTATTTTGGTTATCAATTTTTAGCATGACTTATATATTATTTAGTTTGTCACATATGCCTAGTGCAAACAGTTTGGGAGAGAAACACATTAACCTTTCAATTTATCGTTCGTTCGGCAGAATTTTCCAAACTGTTCTTTCGATTTTTCAGCTCTGAAAAGTTAAAAGAGATTTTCTATTTGTGCCCATTAACTGGACGAAAAACAAACGAACGGACCAAAATGACAGATTTTCGAATGATTTTTCAGCTAGTGTATGGCCAACATTACCTCGACAATAACTCTAGAACTCATTTTTCTGATTGACAGCAGGTCTGAAACTAGAAACACACAGAGTTGCACATTCCTAGCTCTCTGCTATAATGGTAATTTACCTTCACCTGGCAAATGGCATTATAGAACCATATTACGGTTGAGAAGGAAAAAGGAAAAATAAAATGCAAATTAAACTTCAGCTTTAATCCCTGGTCAAATTGGTGGAACTTGTCATGCGATTTGGATTTAAAAAAAAAAATCACATGACGACAAGTCACACCCTATTGTCCAAAATAAAGCGGAAAAATAGGACGCACCAATTTTGAAAGTAGTTCCTGCACTACTTTTTGCAAGTTCAGGTGCGACTTGCATTAACATCTGAGCATGAAGTCGCACAGATGTCTTCCAAGTCGCACTGACATGCGACTTTGAAATAGTGCAACTTCAAGTGAATTCGGATTCAGTGTGACCAAAGCCTTATAACATGAAATCTCGAAAAATGTAAAAAAAAAAAAAAAACACACAACACCACCACCATACCTGTAAGTTTCAAGTCCAACAAAAAGTTCTGAGAGAGTTGTTTTTGTGCTCTTAAATTGTAAAGCTTTATAATTTCCTTGATGGTTGGCAAAGGAGGTAACCGATACAAGCTCATCTTGCTTTCATTTATGTTATACACCTAAAAAAAGTTCAAACAAAGTTGTCAATAAACAAGTAAAAACAATGAAGGCCATTTCCATACATAGATCATCATTATCCTCATTTGATAATTCTAAAGCCCTAGAGTACTTGCACTGATAGGCAGACCCCCCTGTCAACACAGTGCACATTTAAAAAAAAAAATAAAGCAGATAACTAAAATTTACCTACTGTGCCATCTGCTGGCAAATCAAAGTCCAGCAACTGCGAAAAAAAAAGAAAAACCTCTGGACAGTAAAAAAAAAAAAAAAAACGGCAAGGGATGGGGGTTTCCGCTATTGAGGCAGATTTATTATTATTATTATTACAGACGTGAAACATTTTCACACAAAAAATATTGTTAGTACTCACTTCAACTATCCAAATCATGTGAAAAACAAATTCCTGTTCAGCGGTTTCATAGGCAAATGTGGGTATTCAAAGAGTAACTCCACTTTTGCTGATAAAAAGAAAATCCCTCTGGGTCATCAATGTACATTGCAAGGCTTTCAACAAATTTTATTGCAGAGTTCTACCTGTTTCTACTGTGAAGGAATATCTCATTGACAGATCATGTTTTGTGAAGGACCGATTTGAATGGGAGTGACTTTTCCTACATTGATCACCTAATGAACTTGCAGTGTTCTATAACCACTTAAGCCCCGGAGGATTTGGCTGCTAAAGGACCAGACCCCTTTTTTCAACTTGGCACTTCGTGACTTTAACTGATAATTGCGCGGTCATGCAATGCAGTACCTAAACGAAATTTACGTCCTTTTTTTCCCACAAACAGAGCTTTCTTTTGGTGGTATTTGATCACCTCTGCGCTTTTTATTTTTTGCGATATTAATAAAAAAAGAGCGAACATTTTGCAAAAAAATGACATTTTCAACTTTGTCTTTTAAAAAATATCCAATATACTCAATTTATGTCATTTTTTTTGGCCAAAATATATTTAGCTACATGTCTTTGACAAAAAAAAAAATCAATGAGCGTATTTTTATTGGTTTGCGCAAAAGTTATAGCGTCTACAAACTATGGTGTAAATACTGAAATTTGCGAAGCTTTAATTTCTGACTGCCTATCTCATTTCATGAAGTGCTAAAATGGCGGGGCAGTACAAAACCCCCCCAAACTACCACTTTTTGGAAAGTAGACATCCTAAGGAATGTTCTGAGGGGCATGTTGAGCTCATTGAATATTTTATTTTTTTGTCACAGGTGTTTGAAAAATGACAAAAAAAATTTTTTTTTTTTTTACACAAAGTTGTCATTGAAATGATATATTGCTCACACATGCCATGGGTATATGTGTAATTACACCCCAAAATATATTCTGCTGCTTCTCCTGAGTACAGGGATACCACATATGTGAGACTTTTTGGGAGCGTAGCTATGTACGGGAGCCGGAAAACAAATCACCACCATCAGAATTTCAAAGGGCGTACATTTTTCATTGCATTTTCTCACTACCTATAACGGTTTTGGAGGCCCTGAAATGTCAAGATACCACAAAACCCCCCCAAATGACCCCATTTTGGAAAGTAGACACCCCAAGCTGTTTGCTGAGAGGCATGGTGAGTCCATGGAATATTTTATATTTTGCCACAAGTTTCGGGAAAATTACAATTTTTTTTTTTAATTTTTTATTTTTACACAACGTTGTCACTAAAAGATAAATTTCTCACACATGACATGGGTATATGTGGAATGACACCCCAAAATACATTCTGCCACTTCTCCTGAGTATGGGGATGCCCCATTTGTGAGACTTTTTGGGAGCCTAGCTGTGTACAGGACCGCGAAAACCAATCAACACTCTCAGGTTTTCTAATGGCGTAAATTGTTCATGTCACCTCTGCACTACCTGTCGCAGTTTCGGAGGCCCTAAAATTCCAAAATAGCACAAAACCCCCCCAAATGACCCCATTTTGCAAAGTAGACACCCCAAGCTATTTGCTGAGAGGCATGGTGAGTCCATGGAATATTTTATATTTTGCCACAAGTTCCGGGAAATATATATATATATATTTTTTTTTTTTTTTACACAAAGTTGTCAGTAAATGATATATTGCTCACACATGCCATGGGTATATGTGAAATGACACCCCAAAATACATTCTGCTGCTTCTCCTGAGTACAAGGATACCCCATGTGTGAGACTTTTTTGCAGTCTAGCCGCGTACAGGACCCGGAAAACCAATCTGCACCTTCTGGCTTTCTAAGGGCGTAAATTGTTGATCTCACTCCTTACTACCTATCACACTTTTGAAGTCCATAAAAGGCCAAGATGGCACAAAACCCCCCCAAATGACACCATTTTGCAAAGTAGACACTCCAATCTATTTGCTGAGAGGCATGGTGAGTATTTTGCAGCTCTCATTTTTTTTGGAAAATGAAGAAAAAAACAGGAAAATGCATTTTTTTTCCTCTTTTTTCAATTTCCAAAACTTTGTGACAAAAAGTGAGATCTGCAAAACACTCAACATGCCTCTCTGCAAATAGCTCAGGGTGTCTACTTTCCAAAATGGGGTCATTTGGGGGGGTTTTGTGCTATCTTGGAATTTTAGGGCCTCCGAAACTGTGATAGGTAGTCAGGAGTGAAATCAACAATTTACGCCCTTGGAAAGCCTGAAAGTGGAGGTTGGTTTTCGGGGTCCTGTACTCGGCTAGACTGCAAAAAAGTCTCACACATGGGGTATCCCTGTACTCAGGAGAAGCAGCAGAATGTATTTTGGGGTGTCATTTCACATATACCCATGGCATGGGTGAGCAATATATCATTTACTGACAGCTTTGTGTAAAAAAAAAAAAAAAATATATATATATATATATATATATATATATATATATATATATATATATATATATATATATATATATATATTTCCCGGAACTTGTGGCAAAATATAAAATATTCCATGGACTCACCATGCCTCTCAGCAAACAGCTTGGGGTGTCTACTTTCCAAAATGGGGTCATTTGGGGGGGTTTTGTGCTATCTTGGAATTTTAGGGCCTCCGAAACTGATAGGTAGTCAGGAGTGAAATCAACAATTTACGCCTTTGGAAAGCCTGAAAGTGGGGACTGGTTTTCGGGGACCTGTACTCGGCTAGACTGCAAAAAAGTTTCACACATGGGGTATCCCTGTACTCAGGATAAGCAGCAGAATGTATTTTGGGGTGTCATTTCACATATACCCATGGCATGGGTGAGCATTATATCATTTACTGACAACTTTGTGTAAAAAAAAAAAAAAAAAATTATTTTCCCGAAACTTGTGGCAAAATATAAACCATTCCATGGACTCCCCATGCTTCTCAGCCAATAGCTTGGAGTGTCTACTTTGCAAAATGGGGTAATTTGGTGGGGTTTTGTGCTATCTTGAAATTTCAGGGCCTCTGAAACTGTGACGGGTAGTCAGGGGTAAAATCAGCAATTTACGCCATTAGAAAACCTGAAGATGTGGATTGGTTTTCGGGGGCACGTACACAGCTAGGCTGCCAAAAAGTCTCACACATGGGGTATCCCTGTACTCAGGAGAAGCAGCAGAATGTATTTTGGGGTGTCATTTCACATATACACATGGCATGTGTGAGCAATATATCATTTAGTGACAACTTTCTGTAAAAAAACAACAAAAAAAAAAGAAATAATAATTTTCCCGACACTTGTAGCAAAATATAAAATATTCCATGGACTCACCATGCCTCTCAGCAAATAGCTTTGGGTGTCTACTTTTCAAAAAGGGGTCATTTGGGGGGTGTTTGAACAGTCCCGGTATTTTACGCTCAATCTTAGCCACACATCACCCACTCTTCTAACCACTTGAAAACCAAGCCTTTTCTGTGCCTTTTTGTTTACATGAAAAAATAATTTTTTTTTTACTAGAAAATTACTTTGAACCCCCAAACATTATATATTTCTTTAAAGCAGAGGCCCTATAGAATAAAATGGTGGATGTTGCAAATTTTTTTGTCACACGGTATTTGCGCACAGATTTTCCAAACGCAATTTTTGCGAAAAAAATACATTTTTTTTAAATTTATTGCACAAATACACTATATAATTCCAATTTGTTTGGTAAAATTTAAAAGATGATCTTATGCCGAGTTCATAGACACCTGACATGACATGCTTTAAAAATTGCGCACACCTGCGCAGCGGCAAAAACGTACGTACATTTTTAAAAACCTTTAAAAGTCTCTACAGGTTACCACTTTAGACTTACAGAGGAGGTCTACTGCAAGAATTACTGCACTCGATCTGGCGATCGCGGCGATACCTCACATGCATGCTGAAATTGCGGTTTACATATGACACTAGACCAACGCTTGCGTGTGCCATTGCGCGCAAGCACGGGGGAAAGGGGGCGAAGCTCGATTTTTTTTTTGCTCTTTTATGTTATTTTGACACCTTTCCTTTAATTTTTTTTTTTTTAAATCATTTTTATTGCTATCACAGTGAATTTAGATATCCCCTATGATAGCAATCGGTAGTGACAGGTACTCTTTTTTTTAAAAAATTGGGGTCTTTTATACTCTAGATCTCTCCTCTGACCTTAATGCTTCTGAAAACGCCAAAATTGGTGTGATAAAATACTTTCCCAATTTCCCAATGGCCCTGTTTATTTCTGGCGAAAAAGAAGTCATGAAATGCTCGTAGCCTCCGGCATCTTAGGCCATAGAGATGATTGGAGCCATTCTAATCTTCAATTAGCTCTATGGTTAGATAACTGAACCACCGGCTGCACTCTCGGGTTAACCGGTGGGACAGGAGAGCCCGAGAAAAACCACGGAAGGCTGCGGAAGGCGGCGGTGGGGGGGGGGGGAGGCCCCTCCCACTGCATGTAAAAGCAGTCTAGCGGCCAATTACCTGCTAGGATTGCTTTTACATGTAAGCCGACCGCTGGCTGTAAAAAACGATACCAAGAAGATGCCTAAATCTGCAGGCATCATCCTGGTATAACCACTCAAAGTCCAGCAACGTACCAGTACATTGCTAGTCCTTGTTTGGCATATAGGTTTTTTTTTTTTTTCATGCAGCCTGTGGGCTGAACGGAAAAAAAGAGAACCTATCAGAAATCAGCACAGGAATAATGCGTAGTATTACTCATCATTAACCGCCCAAACAACCACCCACTGAATTTAATGATGGGTATACACGGCACTATCCACGTATACCAAAATAGGATTTTAACTGCAGTGCTGAAATCAGAAAATCACCACAGCTGCTATCAGCAAAGGTATCCATATATGCTGAGCGCAAACACTGTTTGTGTCAGAATATATAAAATCAATGCGTGGTAGCCGACGAGTACCTGCAAGAGAAACAGGTCACAAAAGAATGAAAAAACAAACAAAGGACATTTAAATGTACAGTAAGAAGAGTAGAAGGACATATAAAATGACTGACACAACAACAGTTTTTGGATCCTTTTATTTTTCTTTCTGTTTCTTCATGTCTTGATTTGGGACTGCGATCTTCTGCGATCTTCTCTTCCAGCTTGGGTCTCTCAAAATGTCGATGGACATCCAACATCCTTCGAGACCCTGTGTTTGTGTGCCCTACACTGTGTCGTGCTGTACCCTACACTAATACTCCACTAGTGTATGGTAGCGCTCAAAACATTCCCCGATGCAGAGACCAGGTTGGTCAGGACATTTGGGACAATAATAACGGGTGTCACGCCTAAATCCGCGCCTGCGACAGACACGACATCTTCTTTGGGGCCATCTTTGGGTAGGGGTACTTGGGAGGGCATAAGGAAAATGCCTCTCATGCAGCCGGCTCACTGCATCTGGAAGGGGAAGTTGGGCAGGCATGCCTCCTGGGTACAGGTAGGCAAGGATGATCTCTTCCTGGAATTCCCGGAAAGATCCAGTTCGTCCTGACGCCTTGTATAGGACAAAGGCGTTCAGCATCGCCAATTGGAATAAATAAACAGACACTTTTTTGTACCAGCGTCTGGCTTTACGGGCAACTAAATACGGCGCCAAAATCTGGTCGTTAAGGTCCACCCCTCCCATGTTAAGGTTATATTCGTGGACACAGAGGGGTTTCTCCACAACGCCAGTTGCCGTAGTGATTTGGATTGTCGTGTCTGCGTGAAGGGAGGACAGAACATAAACATCCCGTGTATCCTTCCACTTCACCGCAAGCAATTTGTCCGTTTTCAAGCAGGCTCTCGCCCCCCGACTAAGACGGGAATCTACAAGCCGTTGGGGGAAGCCCCGGCGATTAGGTCGCACGGTGCCACATGCGCCAATTTGTAAATCGAGCAGGTGACTAAATAGTGGCACGCTTGTATAAAAGTTGTCCACGTACAAATGGTACCCCTTTCCGGATAAGGGTGACACCAAGTCCCAAACGATCTTACCGCTGCTCCCTATGTAGTCTGGGCAGTTGGGGGGCTCCACAGTGCTATCTTTTCCCTCATAGACCCGGAAACTAACTGTATAGCCTGTGGCCCTGTCACACAATTTATACAGTTTGACCCCGTATCTGGCACGCTTGCTGGGGAGGTACTGTTTCATAGCAAGGCGGCCAGTAAATTTAATCAGGGACTCGTCAACGCAGACAACTTGTTCGGGGGTAAACAAGGCTGCAAACCGCTGATTGAAGTGGTCTATGAGGGGCCGAATTTTGTGGAGCCGATCGTATGCAGGGTCTCCCCGAGGACGACAGATTTCATTGTCGCTGAAATGCATAAATCGCAGAATTTGCTCATATCTCGCCCTGGACATGGAGGCAGAGTACATGCGCATATGGTGAAGTGGGCTAGTGGACCAATATAGCCGCAATTCACTCTGTTTAGTTATGCCCATGTGGAGGGAAAGGCCCAGAAAGATCTTAAATTCGGAAACCGTTAAAGGATTGTCTGGCAAGGGGCGAATTTGGGTTGGCGGCGATGAATTGTTGTGCATATAAATTTGATTGATCCACAATAGATCTGAAAAGATCTTCCGTGAAGAACAGCTCAAAAAAGTTCAGGGGCGTAAAACCAGCTGTCTCCACGTGGATTCCAGGTTGGGCGGTGAATGGGGGGAAGTACTGGCGCTGTAGTATCAGTGGGTTGCCAATTAGGAAATGCCAGCGCATCAGGGAGGGCACTATGGGCTCTACGGGCCTGTCTTCGAACACGCGGTGGCTGCGGGCCACTACTTGTGCTAGCCACCGCACCAGCTTCAACTGCACTTAGGGGACTCGCCACGTCACCAGGTCTTACTGCAGTGCTGGTTGTACTAGGTCCAGGGTGTACTAGGCCGCTGGCGCTTGCCAGGTCGCCAGAAGGATGAGCGGCACTAGTACCCACACTCTGCTCCATACGAGCACCCTGCGATTCCTGCATCTCATCAACTCCAGAATGGGGTCGGGTACGCCTGGGTCTAACAGGGACCCATCTGTCGTCGGAGCTATCTGTCAGGGAGCCGCTGCCGTCATCAGGTTCATATACTGACCCTGATTTGGTCATTGTAGCTTCCCCTTCGCTATCAGATGACTCGGTCAGCATAAAACTGATAAGCTCTTCATCTCTGTACGAACGTTTGGTCATTTTGGTAACTAAATTTACCCGTACAGTGATGCGACTCACAGGTAATAAAAGCACCTGGTTGTCGAAGATTATTTCAAGCGCTACCAAAAAAACTGCTAATGCTAGCAGGGATCAGGCCTGACTCTGCTAACACAGCGGTTTTGTGTCTTGTGTTTTTTTTGTAAGTGACAGTAATCTATTGATTACTACACTTACCTGGGTGAAAGGGTTAAACGCAGGTGCTGGCAGGAATCAGTGCTGATCGTGCAAACACTGCATTTTGGGAACCCTAAGCTATGGGGGCGCTAGTATAGTTCTGATCAGATCAGATATTGATCTGTTCAAACACTATACTAGAAATGGAAGTGTATGTGCGTGCGTGCGTGTGTGTGTGGCAATCAAGGGGTTATTTCTAAACTATGCGCTGGGGATCTGGGGGGGGTGGCGGGGACCCTAAACCTCCTTTGGGAAAGAAACTAGCTAGCTAGCACAACCTCAAGTCACAATGACACCAATACAAAATACAGTAAAAACAGTATATTATGTGTGTATTAGTGCTAATGTGACAGAGGGTGTAGGGGTTAACGGGATGTGATCAGGGGGGGATCAGGGGTTTAAATCTTTATTGGAAGGGGCTGGCGGGTATCCTAAGGATAAAAGGAACGGTGGCAAGCGCTAAACCTGGTCACAAGTCACACTTATACGGGTATATAGAAAATGCTATATACTGTATACAGTGTGCGTTGTGGCAGGGGGTGTAGGGGTGATCAGGGGGGGATCAGGGGATTAAATCTTTATTGGGCGGGTGGGGGGGACCCTAAACCTGCTTGGGACACAAACTTAGTCGCCTGCGCTAATTCTGATCACAATCACACTAATACAAAAATACAAAAACACAGTATATTACGTTTGTATTAGTGCTGATGTGACAGAGGGTGTAGGGGTTAACTAGCGGTGATCAGGAGGGGATCAGGGGGGATCAGGGGCTCAAATCTTTATTAGGGGGGGGTGGCGGGTAATTCAAGTGGAAAAGGGGGGGTCGCAAGCACTAGACCTGACCACAAATCACACTTATACGGGTATATAGCAAAATGCTATATACTGTATACGGTGTGTGTTATGGCAGGGGGTGTAGGGGTGATCAGGGGGGGTCAGGGGCTTAAATCTTTATTGGGCGGGTGGCGGGGACCCTAAACCTTCTTGGGACAGAAACTTAGTCGCCTGCGCTAATTCTGATCACAATGACACTAATACAAAAATACAATAACACCGTATATTGCGTTTGTATTAGTGCTGATGTGACAGAGGGTGTAGGGGTTAACGGCGGTGATCAGGGGGGGTTCAGGGGGGATCAGTGGGTTAAATCTTTATTAGGGGGGGGTGGGGGGTAATTTGAGTGGAAAAGGGGGGGTCGCAAGGGCTACACCTGTTCACAAATCACACTTATACAGGTATATAGGTATATGCTATATGCTGTACATAGTGTGTGTTGTGTCAGGTGCTGTAGGGGTTAATTGGGGGGGGGCGATCGGGGGTGAAATGTGCCTATCTAACTGTGTGTGGGTGTGCTTGGTGCAATACTCACAGTAAGATGTGCTCTCCGCTCTCCTCTCACGCTGGATCCAAAAAGACCGTTGTGGGGGGAGGGCACATCTCCTCTAAGCCTGTGTTTACATTTCACAGGCTTAGAGGATGATCTGATTGGGCAGGACCGATCAACAGGTCCAGACCAAAAATAATTGGCCTGGACCTGATGACTGATCGGTTCTGAACCCAATCGAGTCATCGGCGGCGGGGCGCGGGAGCGCGCACAGGGCCGGCAAAAAGTGCTGACGTAGGCCTACGTCAGTTTGCCTGGCCGGGGCTGAGTGCCGACGTAGATCGTCGTGCGCCGGTCGTTAAGTGGATAAAGGAGAGGTACAAAGTCTGCGTTCCTTTACAAATAATTAACCCTTTAGAAAAATATCAAAACTGAAATCTTTATTGCAGATGATGCCTAAAATCTGACTTGTATCTTAGTGCAGACTTCTGGGAAAATCAGTCAGCCAATCACACAAGCAGGAAATGACATCTCTGGGGACATTCGGTACACCATCTGTGTACAGAATGCCAACAGGTTACCTAACTGCATTGAATTTTACAGAAATTACAGTACTACAGATTAAAAAGGAAAGGTCGTTTTTAATAGCAATAAACAATATGGCTTGCGTCGCAATTGTATATAATAGAATATTTTTCCCCCACTAAAATGGAGTTATCCTTATAAATGAACAGGACTTTGCTTTTCACGTGATTGGATAATTGAACGGAATATTCACATAATTCACTGCGTGAAGATTTTCAATTTTCTTACAGTCTTATTATCTGTAAAAGGACTACAAGAAATGCAGCTGCGTTGCAGGGGTCCTAAAATGGCCATACACCTTGCTTAGTAGTTGGCCCTGTTTGCCCCCTCCTGCCCACTATGCTTTGACCCAAGAACTGAAGGAGCCGGGTGGAAAATTGTCAACCAAACAGCGGCTGCATCCAATCAGAAGCAGCCACTGTTCAGGTATTCTGACAGCTGCAGTTTTCAGAAACATTAACCACTTCCCCCATTTGTGGACTTCAGATGACGTCCTGGGGTTTAAGTGGTTGTACAAGAATGATGCCTACAGTACAGGCATCCTCCCAGTGTCAAATTTTGCAGCCAGCGATGCTCTTTTATGTAGGAATGATTAGAGTGGCTATGCAGCCACTTGATCACTTCTACAGGCAGTGGAAGGGAGTGCTCCCCACTCCCACCTCTGCCTTCACTGGGCGCTCCCATCCAATCAGGGAGCCGGGGACTGCTCCAACTAGTGGGATCCTCTGGAGTGAACAGAGAGAATAAATTATGTTTTTCTCCCTCTCTGTGACGACAGAAACCAGAAGCCACAAGGATTTTGTCACATGTTACCGGCCAGTAAAGCCGCTGATAAGACTGATCTGTGTCTGATCGGCTGCATTGGAGGCCAGAGGAGAGATCGGAGGTCTAATAGACCCCAGATCTCTCCACAAAGAGGACCAATCACGGCCCATGCTATCAAAGTGTAACAAAGAAGTTCTGTCCTGCTAAGCATAGATGTTTAGATGACCACAAGATTGGGTGTCTTTTCAATACCGTTCGCAAATCACTACACTGTCAAAAATAGTGTTCCAGCAATACTTTACTAAAAGATAAGCCTAGACACACTATGCATTTCATTAACAGCTGCCAATGAGCTCCCCATAGAAATAGAAGTAGCTGGAATTACCTGAATGAAAGTGGAGCAGGGGGTAGGACCTGTGGCAGAAGGACATAGTGATCAAATGTGCCTCCAGAAGGAGGTAACCAAAGGTGATAGTGGGCATGAATGTTACCCAGGAAAAGACAGCTTAAATGCTAAAGTGATGCCCTATACATTTGGGCCCACATAAAGAAATTCAGCAACTGCTGCATGCTCTGGAAGCACTGGAGGGTGCTGATGCATACTCTGCAGACATCTGGGAAAAACTGGACATTGTTAGCATTCCTTTTGACACATAGGTTGGGGTATCATCTAATCAAGAACCTATACTCCCCCATAAATGCAGGCTCTTGCTATGCATTGTGATGCTTTACTATCCTTGTATAACCCTTGCCCTTAGAAGTGGCTACATTTGTTACCAGGCCCTGCACTGTGGACTGGTAAGGTACTAGTTAGAATCTAAAACACCAAGACTCACTATGTTTGCTCCCTGAGACAGCCTTGGTAAAAACTTTGAGGACGTCACCGGAAGTGACGAAACGCGTCAGTTTTGACCGCACAGCGTCATTGCGTCACATCGAGGTGGAGCGCAAGCCGCAAGTAAGCCTGCCGCTCTGCGAAGAGGACGAGCAGCCCGCACCGCTAGACCACCAGTGATGTTTTATAACTTTTAAAGCTATTACACCCGATTTATGGGGAATAAAGGATTCTCTTAAACCTTATCACACTATTTGGAGCCTTCTTTTCTTCTATATATTATCATTGATACCCCGGAGCCTAGAGGAACCATTTGCAGTTTGTGGGACTACTCCAAGGGGATACCTATTGAGCCCAGGGGGCTTTTCAAGCGTGAACGGTTCTAATGCCATATGGCATATAGAACCCACTCAATCTGGTAAGTGATCCAGTTTATTTATTCACAAAGGAATTGATGTCACAGCAAATTATGCTAGAGCACATGCACTTTTGAATTGAAGATTCATTTTTGTCATCAAGGACATTCATCACGTTTTGAGCACTGAAGTCACATTTTTTTATATATATTTTTTTGGACTATTTTTCTTCGATTATCTACGTATATATTAATTTTTAGTAAATTTACAATTTTCCACATATATTCGGATCTGTTTTAATATATATATATTTATATGTTTATTCACCATGCAATTTGCACATGATTTATCAGATGGAATTTTTTTTGATTACATGTTGAATTAATTTGGGATATTCATACTGGTATTATACTTACTACAGCGAGAGTGATATAGTTATTGGTAGTCACTGGTTTTGAGCAAGCGCTGTATTTGGTCTTTTTATAAGGCCATAGATACCGTGGTAAAAACTTGTCTTAATCATAGATGTGATTTCCCCCAAGGTAGGGCACCTAGAGCTTTGAGAGTTTTATTATCATCAATATAATCATCAATAGTCAAAGTATTGCTCCTGATGCGAAACGGTTGTAGAGCTACTGAGACATGCCTGAGGTCCAGCTGCCACTCTAACATTTAGCATGGTGGCGTTTGATGTAAATTGACAGATTTTCCTGCTTCTTTTTGTCCTTTTTTGGACCTCGTTACATTGCTATCAGACTGGTTGATCAGTGTCAATTGTAATACTTTGTTATTTCTGTTATTTTAATGATATCCTATTTTGAAATAAGCTACTATACTATGAGCATCTCTCCTTTTTTTTTTTTTGAGCATCTCTCCTATGTTTGGATTTGCATTTGATCGATGCTACAACTTTTTATGAAGAGACCCTCGCAGTGGTTGCTTCACTCTTCAGGACCATTAAAGATCAAGACACCAGCAGCTTTATACGCTATTGCTGTCCTATCATTTAGACAGCATTTAGCTCTGGTGAGTGTGCACTTTATCCACATGGTGGAGGACCACGTTCTCGAGTGACTTAAATTGCATCACCTTTTCACTGGGATAATTCATCTGCTTTCACATATTATTATTAATTAGGGATGCACCGAAATGAAATTCTTGGCCGAAGCCGACGCCGAATAATAATGAAATGCTTGGCCGAAGGCCGAATACCGAACGCGGTGTTTCACATTTTTTCCATTTATTTTGCCAATTTTTTCTCTCTCCTCTCGTGTCTCTCTCTCTTGTCCTGGTATGTCTCTCTCTCTCTCTCTTGTCCTCTCGTGTCTCTCTCTCTTGTCCTCTCGTGTCTCTCTCTCTTGTCCTCTCGTGTCTCTCTCTCTTGTCCTCTCGTGTCTCTCTCTCTTGTCCTCTCGTGTCTCTCTCTCTTGTCCTCTCGTGTCTCTCTCTCTTGTCCTCTCGTGTCTCTCTCTCTTGTCCTCTCATGTCTCTCTCTCTCTCTCTTGTCCTCTCATGTCTCTCTCTCTCTCTCTCTCTTGTCCTCTCATGTCTCTCTCTCTCTTGTCCTCGGTCTCTCTCTTGTCCTCTGTCTCTCTCTCTCTCTCTTGTCCTCTCATGTCTCTCTCTCTCTCTTGTCCTCTCATGTCTCTCTCTCTCTCTTGTCCTCTCATGTCTCTCTCTCTCTCTTGTCCTCTCATGTCTCTCTCTCTTGTCCTCTCTCTCTCTCTCTCTCTTGTCCTCCCTCTCTCTCTCTCTCTTGTCCTCTCTCTCTCTCTCTCTCTTGTCCTCTCTCTCTCTCTCTCTTGTCCTCTCTCTCTCGTCCTCTCTCTCTCTCTGTCCTCTCATGTCTCTCTCTCTCGTCCTCACGTGTCTCTGTCCTCTCATGTCTCTCCTTACCTCCCTCCCTCCCATCTGCATAGTCGATGTTTGCTGTATGGCTCCTGTGCCCTGTCACAGGCGAAGTACATTTGGTATCACTCCGCCTGTGACAGACCCCGGCGCTAAGCGGCTATACAGGAAGCATCCGCTCTGCTTCCTGTAGTGCCTCCGGCTATGTTTACAGTGATGCTCGGGGATGGCGGGTCGCCGGTCGGGACATTGTTCGGCACAAATTTATTCGGCCTTTCTACTTATTCGGCCGAACACCGAAAGTGCTTTTTTGCTATTTTCGGCCGAATAATGTTCGGTTGCCGAACATTCGGTGCATCCCTAATTATTATTTTTGGACATCTATTAGACTTTTATCATGTTGTTTTACATTGATCACTGAGCACTGCAATTTGTTTTTTATTCATAATCAACAATACGTTACAGGAGTGAATATGACAGCATAAATTAACCAAGACTAGGCAGGACTGCAAATACCACCACCTTTACAACTAAACTGGCTAACCGCAATTATATTTTCAAATGAACGTTCATTCTTATGAAA
Source organism: Pelophylax lessonae (assembly GCF_965119305.1). Classification (NCBI taxonomy): domain Eukaryota; kingdom Metazoa; phylum Chordata; class Amphibia; order Anura; family Ranidae; genus Pelophylax; species Pelophylax lessonae. The sequence goes on along the minus strand of NC_138770.1, from coordinate 536,321,273 downwards.
GTAATTTGTGATTTTGATGACTGTTTGAAAGTACTTAGCTTTTTACATTTTGAAACCACATTCACTGTTAGAAATGTCTTCATTTAAGAAAAATTATCTATTCTGATTCTTTGAATTTTCACTTCACTGTGGTCAAAAACAAACACCTTTTTGACTGCCTAATGATTAGAAAATTGAACAAATGTTTTATTACTATGAAACATTTTAAACAAAATTCTACTGATGCAGAGTTAGATTTAAGATGGTCATGCACTAAAAAGGTTTTTTTTTTCCTGCCTGCAAGCTGATTGAAAAAACAACAACCGATTCCTTCATGCAGCTATACAGCATGGAGGGCCACATTTCTCTCTGTGACAATCATATTTTGACAGCCAGTTATGCTGGCAGTCAAAATACCCCAATGATGCCTTTATCTGATTGGATAAAGGTCCTGTTTGGTTGACAATTTTCTGCTCTGCTCGTTTGATTTTTCAATTAAGGCATGTTGGGTGGGAAGGGGGCCATTAGGACCACTCACTGACTGGGTTTTACTGTGTATGGCTAGCTTAATGTGGTTTTAAAGGCTAAAGGTTCTTTACTTCAATGCATTCTATGCATGAAGGTAAAAAAAAAAAAAAATCTGCATGCAGCTCCACCCCAGCTCCCCTAATACCTGAGCCCCATCTCAATCCAGCAATGTGCATGAGAGTGGCGGCTCTTTTGGGTCTCTGCCTCCTCAGTGGGGGCATGCCGGAGCCGTGCTCTGTGCCTAATGGATACACACAGGCTGCTCAAGATCGAGTGCCCCCATAGCAAGTGGCTTGTTATGGGGGCTCTTGGCTAGGGGGAGGGGCCAAGATTGCCAGCGGGGGGCCTGAGAAGAGAATCAAGGGTGCTCTGTGCAGACCCATTGCACAGAGCAGGTAAGTATAATATGTTTATTATTCAAGAAAAAAAAAAAAGAAGCATGAGCCTGTACTATCACTTTAAATCAGTATTAAGCATTTATTAGATAGCAGCTTACCAATTTGTAGATGTGATGGCTGCATTTGTCTTCTTTATTTTAGTCTTTCTTTCTTTTATTTTCATCTGGTGATCTGGTCAGTAAGTCTGTTTTATAAAAGAACATGCTCTCTTCCAGATGTATCAGAATACAGGGCTGAGACAAGTACATCTAACTCTTTCCCCTGCCCCCCTCAAATCCAACAATGCTGCCATCTGCTGTGTCCCTTGTGCTCATTCGTCCAGAATAGAGGCACTCTAATACAGGAGGTGTGTTGCTGGCCAGATCACCAGGTGAAAACCGAGGGGAAAAAAAGCCTAATAAAAAGAAAATGAATGCAGCCATCACATCCAATGATTGGTAAGCTGCAATATATTACATTTTTGGTTTTGGGTTGAATACTGCTTTAACCTCCAAGGAACAAAAGCAGTAAGGCATTGGAGTTTGCTGAGAACTGGAACTTTTGAAGGATAGCATGGAGGGAAGTGTAATAAAAACAAATATAAAAAAAAAAATACCTGATGCCTGGAGCTCTTCTTTCACAAGTTTTCAGATCATCAAACCTAATTCTCCTTTTTTTTTAATCCCAATACATTTTTATCCATTATGAACTACTTTTATGCATTCTATGCATGAAGGTAAAAAAAAAAAAAAAAAAAATCTTCTGCATGCAGCTCCACCCCCAGCACCCTAATAATTACCTGAGCCCCATCTCAATCCAGCAATGTGCATGAGAGCAGCGGGTCCTCAGTTTTGTCTAAATATGTGCAGAAGTGCTTTCAAGTCTTCAATGGTGGCTTCCGGATTACTCAGCACCACTTCCCTGAACGTCTGGTCAGGAAGCAGACACTGAGCATGTCACCTAACCACCCTAATTGACTATATATCTCATTAAACCTACCTCAGGAGCTGCTGTCAATGTATGAAAATGGGGGAGGAGCATGGTCGTGGCTTGCTCTCCTAGATTTAATCCTGGTTCACATTCGTGCATTTCGTGAAACCCTGCGATTGGTTGCCGATTTACACTAGTGTGATGCCAGACATCGCATGTGATTTGCACCGCATTGCTGTGCAGATCTCGTGATGTCTGTGCTATGTGATTTTAGCCATACAAACATTATGGCTGAAATTGCATTCGCACCAAAATGGTGCAGGACCCTTTTTTTGCTTCGCACTGGAATCGGATCGCATGGGTGTTCACACCTATGTGATCCTACTTTCTCAGTTTGCACTGCGATCTGCGAACCAATCTGGGGGTGATATTAACTTTATATTGCCACCCCCAGTGATTTGCAGATCTCAGTGTGAACCACTGTGAGATTCTGGTGTGATGCGGGAACTGACACTGAATTGCAGGGTTTCACGCATTGCACCAATGTGTACCGGGACTCAGGACTGGTTCCCGCATAGCACCAGAATCGCACAGTGATTCATACTGAGATCTGCAAATCGCTGGGGGTGTCAATGTAAAGTTAATGACACCCCCAGATTGGCTAGCAGATCACAGTGCGAACTGTGAAATGGTGCAGGAATCGGATTGCATAGGAGTGAACACCCTTGCGATCGGATTCCAGTGTGAACCAATAAAAAGGGTCCTGCACCATTTGGTGCGAATGCAATGCAATTTCAGCCATACAGTTTGTATGGCTGAAATTGCATCACACAGACATCGCATGTGATCTGCACAGCAATGCGGTGCGAATCACATGCGATGTCTGGAATCGCACAATTGTGAACCAGCACTCAAGGCTGCTTCTACATGATGGTGCAGGTAGTGTCTGGGCGTCCAGCTGTTCTTCCCTGCCGGGAGTGCACATTAAAAAGTGGCTACAACGGGGCTCCATGGGACCCTGCAAGGCAGCATAGCCACCTGAAAAAGGGATATACCGTAGGTTGACTTTTGACATGCAGAACAAAGACAAATAACAGGTAAAGGAAGGCACACATCAAATATGGTTAGTTTGTTTTACCTAAGGGCTCACATGCTGCAACACATGTGTTCAGATGTACGTTGTGCTGGGGATGTGTAACGCAATGCTACAAAGCATCACAGTTTAGTTTACAAGGGGGGAACTAAAACCAAAAATGTAATATATTGCAGCTTACCAATCATTAGCATTACTTTTCTTTACTTTGGCTTTTTTCCCTGTTTTCACCTGGTGATCTGACCAGTAACATGCCTTCTGTATTAGTGAGACACAAATCTGGATGAAGGAGCAAAGGGGGCACCTTTGCACAGCAGCAGTGTTAGTGTGAGGGGAGTATAAGAGGTACTAGCAGATTTAAATACGCAAAGTCAAACTCCAGCCCACACTTTATAAACAGTAAGGCCCCGTTCACACTGGGGCGATCCGACTTCCCGGGGCGACCTCACAGGTCGCGGCACGCTGCTCGCACCGCGACCTCGGAGCGGCCGGCACGGACTTCATAACATTGAAGTCAATGCAGGTCGCTCCAGGTCGCCCCAAAGAAGCTCCGGACCCTTTTTCTAAGTCGGAGTGACTTGTGTCGCTCCTATTAGAACGGGTCCACAGCTTCTCTATGCCAGGTGACCTACGGCGACCTGTCAGGCGACCAGGTCGCCTGACAGGTCACCGCAGTGTGAACGGGGGCTTACAGGAAAAAGTTTTTGTTTTCTTTTTGGGATAAAGGTTTTACATAAATAAAAGCCGATTGTTGTAAACACCCGTGCCAGCATAAATGGTTAGTTCCATCTCTGTAACGGATCCATTCTGCAGGAGAGCTTATTGGCTGGATCACCAGATGAAAATAGAAGAAAGCAAGCCTAAGGCCCCTTTCACGCGGGCGGTTGTTCTGCCGCTGGTAAAAGCATGTTTTGTTATTTGTTATTGTAAATTCCAAACACTCCTGGCACAAAGATTACTCTCATTTGTACATTGTGTTTATTTGCGACTACTTACATTTACATGTTGCTGTGTTTAGCTGCGGTAGTAAATTCTTCCCTTTTCTAAAGCAACTGTTTACTTATTTTTTTATTTGTACTGCAATTAACAGCGTTTATATACAGATAGCTGCAGACAGTACATCGCTTCCCGGACGCTGTCAACTTTTTATTTTCCTAAATGCACGAAACTCTATGTTATGAAAATGTTGATAAACGCAGTGTGTGTATGGGGCCATAGGGATGCACTGTCTGCATTTAGCTGCAGTAAATAAGTTCCTCTATCCGCAGCTAAAAGCTGAAATCTAACCGCTTGTGTGAAAGGGGCCAAAAAAATATTTGCTTTTCAGAAGCAGAACTATTCTCACCTTGGCTCTAGCAATGTGGCATCCCGGAGCTCTCTGCCAGCTGCTGACATCTTGGGGGTGGCCAGCTGGCTTCTGGGTCTCAGGCTCCAGCTGCTCCCTCGCATGCACTTCGGTATTGACTCGGTACAAGGGTGGCCAGGTGGGGTTGCTATAAGAAATCACGAGGCCCCCGTACGGCCTACCTGACAGCCCCTCCCCCCCACCAAAAATATCAGATATTTTCACTAAAATGCCACGGGCATGATATTATCCTTCTCAGCCATGGCAGATGATATGCCCCCATCGAACAAGGCTCATTCAGGTGAAAAGCACTGCTCTGCAAGTGCCCTGCAACTGCATGCAAAGCACAAGGTTGCTGTGTGCTAGTGTAGGGTTAAAGCAGGCAGTGAGGAGGCAATATTCCTCCTGTTGATGCTCCAAAGTGATCCAAATGCTGACTGCTCTTAAAAGCAAAGTACATTTGAAAGAGTCCTTAAAGCGGAACTTTACCCATAAGAACTTGCTTCTTGCTGGAGGCTGCCATTTTGCTGAAGCCCAGAGCCCCAAACAGCAGTAAATCATAAAGTGGAACTAAATTCATTGATTTAAAGAGGAGTTCCACCCAAAAGTGTAACTTCCGCTCATTTGCTTCCTCCCCCCCTCCAGTTCCACATTTGGCATCTTTCAGGGGGGATGGGGGGGAACGGTACCTGTTTTTTGACAGGTACCCTTCCCCACTTCCAGGAGACGGCACCGCGGCGCTGTCCCTCAGAAGTTTGGCCCCCTCCTCCTTCCCCCGCCGCCGAGCCAATCCAAATGCGCAGCTTCGCGCATGTGTAGTAGGGACAAGCCTGTGAAGCCACAAGGCTTCGCTGCCGGGTTCCCTTACCGGCAATGGCAGCACCCGACAGCCACGGTGCCGACATCGCTGAACTACAGGACAGGTAAGTGTCCTAATATTAAAAGTCAGCAGCTACAGTATGTGTAGCTGCTGATTTAATTTTTTGAGGGGAGGCCGGAACACCACTTTACAAGTTTAAAAAAAAGTTGTATTCCTTGTATGCCGGGATTGCTAACTGTCACATTTTCTTGTATCCTCAACCAAACTGTCAAACCATCAAATGACTGGTTTCTTAACTGATCACATGTGCAGCACCATGGCAGTTGCAGTTTAAACAGATTTAGCATCCTTGACTGTAAAGGATAGAAGGGTTTATTCTGCTTTAAGACTGTCAGCAGATCGGCCTCTACAACTTCAGCAGTGCCTAAAATGGGAGAGCAACTGAGCATGTGCAGAGCAGTGTGAGACAGTGTATTACTGGATTTTAAACAGTATAGATATTTATTTTTAATGTTTTACATAGCTATACCTGCAAAAGGGGCCAGCCTGAAGTGATCTAGCAGGACTTCATTTTATGACTAAAGTTTCACTTTAAAGCAGAACTTTACCTATAACAACTTGATAAAAAATGATGTTCTTTAGCAAGAAACAGACATTACACATTATTAGTTATGCTAGCAACATCTTATTGTTGGAGGCTAACATTTTTCTGAAGCCCAGAGCCCCTGAATAAGTAAGTCATAAAGGAGAACAAAACTCATTGGTTTAAAAAAAACAGTTACCTTCCTGGAATGCCTGGATTGCCAACTGTAAAATTTGCTTGTGTCCTCAAAATGTCAAACCATCAAACAGCTAATGTCATAACTGATCACATGTGCAGCTCCATGGCAGTTGCAGATCAAACAGAAGCAGCTTTCTTGGCTGTAAAGGATAGGAGGGTTTAATTCCACTTTCAGGATGTCAGATCGCCCTCTACAGCACAGTGCCTAAAAATAGAAAGCAACTGAGCATGTGCAGAGCCAGGTGAAACAGTGCATTACTGAATTTTAAACAATATAGGAACTTAATAAGTGTTCTTGGTTATGGCAATAACATATATATTATTCTTATTATAGTGAAAGCCTATGGGAAAATTTGGAACCCTAACTCCTCCCACAGTTTTTACACTACATAGACAAGAAATATACAGAAACAAGTGTATAGTTCCCGAACACGTTGCAATTACTTTTTGGAAGGTTTCGCTGAATGGTTTGCGAAATAGCGTAGTTTTTGTTGTGAAATTGGCTCTATAGGAATGAATGGCAGAATGTTCAAAACTAGAGTGGGGGGCCTGAAAATAGTTAAAGGGTGAGTGAAGAAATCTCGCCACAATTTCTAAACTGCTGCCACTCCCTCATTTTTAAGGCCACCTACACAAATGTTACATCAAAATGTTTGCCTATCCCTGCTGCCATTTAACATGTCCACATCTAAGCCATAGCACTAATAGTTTTTACACTATGACCGTTTGTTTTCAACTCACGCCGTCCATTGAAACTGCACTCAAACCATCTCAAATGTCATGGCCGTTTTCTAACCTGTGACTGTGCCTTCAGTTTTAATGTTTCATAGACACACTATACAATAAAATGTCGGCCGGGGTCTTGTAATTCCTACGGTATAAGTCTTTAAGCTGTGAAATTTAGAGCTTTTACACTAGAGCCGTATGAAGATGGGCACCTCCAATTTTGGTAAGTTGCCCCATAAGAATGAATGGCGGAATGTTCAAAACTAGACCGTTTGTTTCCAACTACCAAAATTTCTTAAAGCGGAGTTCCACTCAAAAGTGGAACTCCGCTGATCTGCTTCCTCCCCCCCCTCCAGTGCCCTATTTGGCATCTTTCAGGGGGGAGGGGGGGGAACGAGTACCTGTTTTTGACAGGTACCCTTCCCCACTTCCTGGGAAACAGCGCCGCGGCGCTGCCCCTCAGAGGTTCGGCTCCCTCCTTTTTCCTCCACCGCTGGACCAATTACAAGGCACGCTGTGCTTTGCGCATGTGCAGTAGGGAACCAGCCGGGTTTCCTTACCCTGGATGGCGGCGGAACCCGAGAGCCGATATGTCGCGGGCTCCCTAGACAGGTAAGTTCTACTATTTAAAAGTCAGCAGCTACAGTATTTGTAGCAGCTGACTTAATTTTTTAAGGGGGGCGGAACTCCACTTTAACTGCTGCCACTCCCACACCCACTACACACACCCATACAGTTACTCCACCCACTCCAGCTGGAGATTACCGGTGGCGGCACGAACACTTCACACAATTTCCCTGGAAATTGTACGTTTTCTAGTTTTTAATGTTTTACATAGCTATGTCTACAAAAGGGGCCAGTCTGAAGCGATCTAAAAGGACTTCATTTTCCGACTAAGGCTCCATTCACATCTAGGCGGTTTGAATCATGAGTGGAATCGCCGCGATTCTGCCCGCAATTCCAAAGTGTGGCAAAATGTAGGACGTGTTTGCGATGCCATTACTTCTTATTAATGGCACCCCAATCGCAATCCGATTTTGCCATGAGATAAATCATGCTGCAATCGCGGCAAATCGCAATGCACGACACGGTCACCCAAAAGAAGCTCCTGCTCCTTTTTGAGCGACAAGCTTCGCGCATTGGGATTTAGTAATGGCATCGGAAATGCATCCCACATTTTGGAATCATGGGCAAAATTGCAGTGATTCCACCTGCGATGCAAATCGTCTAGGTGGAAATGGAGCCTAAAGCTCAACTTTCATTTTTTTTTCACATTTTATTTATTTTTTTACATTTTTTTAACTTCCCTGTTGGGGGTCTTTGGGGAAATATCAGGGGTCTAACCAGAACCCTACTGTCTCACTTTTGAGACAGACAAAGGGACTAAGAACAGGGATTCCCCGTCTCTTTCTCTGCACCCTTAGCTGCTCTGGACAGTGAATGAGTGCTCTGTGCCGAGCGGCTTCCTGTTCATTCACAAACTGAAGCATAGAAAACACAGTTTACTATGTTTCAGTTAGGAATGAACAGAGTGAGTGATCGGTATTGATTGCTTACTGTGTTCATTCAGGAAAGGAAGGGGCCAGTCAATAGGACAAATTTACCGCCCCCTGCTCTCCATTCTGAAACATTACCCTGTGCTCGCAGCAGCTGCCAGCAGGAGAGGAGATAAGCCAGCAGCGCTGAGAGGGAGGGGGGGCCCGGACAGCAGGGGGGTGGAGGGCGCAGATTTGATCCCCCTGTAGCGCAGCTAAAGGGAGAAAAAGGAGAAGCTTGCAGCACTGCAGGGGGAGGTGCAAGAGTCAGCTAAAGGGTAGTACAGCCAGCCCTCCTGCTCGGCAGGTATCTGGTGACCTGGCCCCCCACTTTGAAATCTTGGGGCCCGGTACAGGAGGGCAGGCTGTACTGCCTCATCAGCGGCTCTGCAGGTTGGTACCTTTAAATCGGAACTCCATCCAAAAGGGGGGAAGTACCGCTTTAAGGACTCGTCCACCGTTCCTCTTGCACAATTGGCACATTTGAGGAGGGAGCAGGTATCCGATTTTGACAGGTACCTGCTCCCACTTACATTCGGCAACGGAAGTTCTTCTACCTCCCTGCAATCTTCTGGGACACCAATAGGTCCCAGAAGACTGTAACCACCATTCACAATGCGCCACGCGGCTTGCGCATGCACAGTGAGCACCGGGCTGTGAAGCCGCGAGCGGTCACAGTCGGGTGCCCATAGTGAAGATGCCAGCACCGCCAAGGGAGGGCAGAGGATGAAGACGGCTGGGGGTGAGTGCACCGTTGGACAGGTGAGTGGCTGTTTTTTTTTTTTTTTAAAGTCAGCAGCTACACTTCTTGTAGCTGCTGAGTTTTATTTTCTTAACCACTTGCCGACTGCTCACTGGAGCTCTACTGCGGCAAAGTGTTTAGTTCCCGTCCAGCGACATAGACCTACGTCGCTGGACTCCTCCCCTTGTGGGTGGCGCACGCGTGCCGCCGGAGGCTCGCTCCCGCTGTATTCAGTCACAGCGGGAGTCGGGCCAGGGGAGGAGCGGTGGTCATCACCGCCGCTCTTCCCCAATCGTCGGGGAATCGAGTTTGGAGATCCGCCCGCTTGTGTAAACAAAGCGGGCGGATCTCCTAAGTGACAGATTGCAGGGTTCAGCATAGCTGAACCTGCGATCTGTCCCTGTGTCACTCAGTCACCTCCCCCCACACACGTTAGTAAGCACCAGGCATACATTAACTCCTCCCTCTCCAATAAAATTAACCCCTTCCTTGCCAGTGTCATTTTTACAGTAACATATTTATAGCACTGATTACTGCAGTAATGTCACTGGTACCCCCAAAAGTGTCAAAAATGTCAGTCAAGGGTCCGATCTGTCCGCCAAAATGTCGCAGTCCCGCAAAAAAAAAAAAAAAAAAAAAAAACTCAGATCGCCGCCATTACTCGTTAAAAAAAAAAAAAACCACACCAAAAATGACAGAAATCTTTCCCTTAGTTAGTAAACGCAATAACTTTTGCGCAAACCAATCAAAAATACGCTTATTGTGATTTTATTTTACCAAACCTAGGTAGCAGAAAACAAATTCGCCAAAAATTTAAAAAAATTTAGATTTTGACATTTTTTTGGGGGGGGGGGGGGGGGGGGAATTTCATATAAAAAAACATGTGAAAAATATTTAGTTTTTCAAAATTTACGCTCTTTTTTTGTTTATAGCGCAAAAAGTAAAAAAAAAAAAAAAAAAAAAAAAAAAAAATCGCACAGGTGATCAAATACCACCAAAAGAAAGCTCTGTTTGTGGGAAAAAAAGGACGTAAATTTAGTTTGGGTATGGCGTCGCACGACCACGCAATTGTCTGTTAAAGTTGCACAGTGCCGAATCGCAAAATAGTGGCCTGGACGTAAGACAGCAAAATACTCCGCTGGTAAAGTGGTTAAAAGGTGGCCTGAAACTCCGCCTTAATTCAGAAGAGACAATGCATGTCACTTCTGCACTAAAATTCCAGCCTGATCACCCATTTTTATTTGTTAGCATAAAGTTCCACTTTAATTCTTCTTGAAGAGTCACAAAAGAACCCTTCATTCATCTCCAATCGCTGCGGCGTGCTGAGGTCACACGCAGCGACTTCCGCTGAATAAAATCGCACACACCCCGACACATGTATGGGGTGAAGGGGGCACACAGAAAACAATAACATGTGTTGATGTATGCAGACTGATGGACATGAGGTGAACAAGTCCTAAGACGGTTTGATGACATTTCATTATCTCACACTGGAAGGAGGTTAGTGACTGGGTGCATGGAAACTAGAAGGTCAGCATGACAACCAGCACTGGCAGAACGAGGAGCTGTCCCTTAACCCCAGGCAACAAGAAATGACCTCCACACTACAAATCCTGAGGGAGGTAGATGAATCTGTGCCATACCTTCCTCCTTCATACACACATTCTGTATTCCTGCCCCCGTGATGTCATCTCACAGGCTCCTCACTACCGAAAGACAGACAGTGGGCGGGATCAACCGGGAGCCCCACGTGTGTTCATGTGCTTGTACTGCCAGACTACATCTCCCAGCAGTCCTTTGCGGCACGTAATGTATGGGCGGCGCCCTCTGTAGCACGCCGTGTTTTTGGGCAGGGCAAAGACTAGTGTGGGCGGATGAATGGGAGGTGATAGGCGTAAAAGAATGTGGTCTGTCAGCGTTGCAGCATTGTACTAGGAAAGCACCATAAATGTAATGTAGTTCAGGTCAGGAACACGAAAGGCAAACAATAAGCTGAAGCCTAGGTGAGCGTGTAACGTTAAAAAACCATACCCCGTGAAGAAACCATACCCCTCGTAACTTCCGGTCTGAAACAGCAGAGCAGCGCAGTAGTGCGCATGCTCAGAGCCCCGGATACGTAATTGAAGGAGAAAGAATTTGACAAGTGCGCATGCTCGGTGGGCATGAAAATATCACGGCACTGTCTCTAATGTTATACTTGCGGCGGGTACATTAAAACACTTCTGGTGCAACATAAATCATGTCCTCTCCTATCGCTGTAACTTCCCTCATAAATAAATATAAAAGCGGCGGCGGGTGTATGAGACGTAAATGTGACGGCGATTGCGGCTCCGTGATCCGCTTTTATATTTATTACCGGAGATGAGGGATGTTACAGCGATAGGAGAGGACATGATTTATGTTGCACCCGAAGTGTTTTAATGTACCCGCCGCAAGTTTAACTACCGTGAGAAATCCATACCCTCCGTAGCTGAACCGGAAGTGACGAGGGTATGGTTTTCTCACGGGTATGGTTTTTTCACGGAACACCGAGCGCCCCGCTACAGTTTGTGCGCATGTGCGTTCTGGTCACGTGATATAGACCACTGGGTCAGACAGACAGGGCTCTGGTTGTCACCTGCACCTGCAGTAGAGACATGCTTGTGCTTAGTGTATGCCTACTTCACTAATAAGAGGGGGATTTATCAAAATAGGAATAGTTGTTCTTGACAACCAATCAGCTTTCTTAACCACTTGCACTTAAACCCCCTTCCTGCCCAGACCAATTCTCAGCTTTCAGCGCTGTCGCACTTCAAGTGCCGGTGTAACGTGAGAATTACCTACCCCATGAGAAAAACCTACCCCTCGTCACTTCCGGCCAGGAACAGCTGAGCAGCGCAGCAGTGCGCATGCTCACAGCCCCGGAGACCTAATGGAAGAGCTGAGGATCAGACTAGTGCGCATGCGCACTAGTCTGAAACGATCTCGGTGTCCGTTAAAAAAACCTACCGACGCGGCGGTGACAAAAAATAGCTGTGCTGCACTATGAGTCATCTCCGCTCCTGTCCCGGTCACTTCCCTGATCTTGGCTAGTAAATATAAAAGCGGCTGGCGGCTCCGTGATTTATCTTTTCATACAGCCGCCGCCGCTTTTATATTTACTAGCCAAGATCAGGGAAGTAACCGGGACAGGAGCGGAGATGACTCATGGTGCAGCACAGCTGTTTTAATGTAACTGCTCGTGTTACACAGACTGCCGTGAACCGGAAGTGACGAGGGTAGGTTTTTCTCACGGGTAGGTAATTCTCACGGAACACCGGGTCACACTTGCGCGTGTGCGGCGATTGCATGTAATATCGGAGCGCACTGCTCCTTCATTACATGCTATCGGATGTGCAGTGCGAATTCAGCCATACACTTTGTATGGCTAAATTCGCACTGCACCCGCACAAAAGTCGCACATGAGGCATTTTTCCAGCGCATCAGAATTGGATCACACAGTGGTTCACACTTGTGCGATCCTATCCTGTGCGAACTGTCAGATCGCACTGCGATATGCGATCAAACTGGGGGTGTTGTTAACATTTAATTGACACCCCCTGCGTATCGCATATAGCAGTGTGAACTGCCAGATGTGCGTTTGCGATGCGGGAACAGGCTGCAAATTCGCAGCCTTCCTGCATCGCACAAGTGTGACCCGGCACTGAATGACAATTGCGCGGTCATGCAACACTGTACCCAAATGACAATTTTATCTTTTTTTTTCAAACAAATAGAGCTTTCTTTGGGTGGTATTTAATTTCTACTGGGATTTTTATTTTTATTTTTTTTGCTGAACAAAAAAAAGACCGAAAATGTTGAAAAAAAAAAACAAACAGGTAATTTTTCTCCTTCATTGATGTGAGGCTGCACCGATGGGCACTTATAGGCGGCACTGATAGACTACACTGATGGGCACTGATGGGCTGCACTGATGGTCACTGGTAGGTGGCACTGAAGAGCACTGATGGGTGGCACTGATGGGCAATGATAGGTGGCACTGAAGGCCACTGGCAGGTGTCAATGATAGACAGCACTGATGATGGGGCACTGATAGGTGGCACTGGTGGGCATTTATAGGTGGTACTGGTAGGTGGCACTGACCTGCACTGGTGGACACAGATGCTCTTCCTCTTCAGGACCGATGTCCCTCTGACAGCAGCCAGTGATTGGCTACAGAGTGAGGAGAAAAAAAAGCTTATCCCCGGCTGCTGTTTTGGCTGACAACTGATCACGTGGTAAGGGGCCGGGACCGGCCCTTTACTCCGATCTGTGATCAGCGGAGTCTCGTGGGCTCGCTGATCACAGAGCAAGCCGCGCGTGCTCTGCAGGGAGCGTGCAGGCAGTTCATGCACAGAAGGACATAAATGGCCGCCCTCCTGGCAAATTAGGTCCGTGATGTAGCCTTCTTTCGGCTATAGCGCAGGCAGGAAGAAGTTAATTTACAAAACCAAAAGTATAACTAAAGGCAAAACTTTTTTTTTAGTTTTGGATAGAGTGAAAAGAGATTCAAAACTTTCAGGATTTAATTGCTGTCTGTGTCCCCGTTAGGGAGTGTCACCCTCTGTATTTATCCTGTTTGGCATTATTGAACTACAAAGTAAAACAAAACCCCAGATTTTGGGTTGTCCCCAGAGCAGAAATAGAATGGATATCTTCCAATGGATATAGTTACATAGTAGTTAAGGTTGAATAAAGACCATATTCCATCCAGTTCAACCTGTGTAGGTGTACGTGTGTCAGTGTAAATAAGGATGTGGAATTCTCTTTCACAATTGGTGGTGTCAGTGGAGAGTATTGATAGTCTTAAAATACTCTTGGACTTGTATGTTAGTGAAAACAATACACAGGGATATGGGAATGATTATCAACATGGACACACTCATACACCCACACAGGTTGAACTGGACGGACTAGCATCTTTATTCAACTTTACCAACTTTGAAACACCGGGACCTTCTACAATAACCAACCTTTATCAGTACACTGATAGAATATGACAGAACTTCTTAACTATCTTAACTACTTTCAAGACAGAGCATGTAAAACAGATGTTTTAATGTAGCCCATCATAAACCCTAATGACAGGATCTAGGCAATTGAGGGAATAGCATTTGAAGTCTGGCTGTTAGGAACTGGATCACTTGTTGATGTCATCATGGTTCTCAGATCTGAAGGGTGTCCACCAACGTGTGTCTCTCAGTGACCAGCAGATCCAGCAAATAATCTCCTCTTGATACTGGCTACTGCGGGCATAGGCAACCCGTCGACCGTGGCCCGAATGACTGGTAGATCACACCTCAGCTTGCTGACCCGCTATCTGCAGAACCTCAAATAAAGCCTCCTACAAAGCAGTATTTTTTTTTACTTGGAGCGGGGCAAGCACTGGCCATGGAGAGAGCAGGCAGCCGCATCTGCCGATATTGCTTCTCTAGTTCCAGCTGCAGAAAGAGTAATATCACTTGCACTCTTCCTCTTTGTATCCCTGCTTTGGTTGGACTGGAGTGGTGCCAGCAGCAGCTGCAAGAGACAAAGTAGAAGAGCTCTGGTGTACTGACAGTGGACTCCTCTCCTGTATTGTCTTCAAATTTTGTCCAGGTCAGTGTGTCTTACAACTGAAGTCCCCACATAATATTGAACAGGTTTCATCAAGGGCATAACTCCATCTATAACAGACCAAGCAAATCGGCGCTCATCACAGTAAGGGCTTGCATAAACTTGCGGTAACACCTTAGTTGAGCCATATTTTTACGACCCCCCCCCCAACTGCATCCCTTTAGCTTCGGTGACCAAGAGTGTACGCATGTCATGACCACATCAGGAATTATATACCCTATCGTGCTTGGCAGGTGTAGCACCCACCAAGCGCGACCCATTCAAGTAAATGGGGCTGCTCTGCAAGTGCCCTGTATCGCAGGGTTTTACCACCCCCTACCTTTTACGTGAATGAACCTTAGGAGTGTCACCGCCAAATGCAACTGGGGGCTTATTTACAAGTGCGGCAGGCATAGCTGCTCCTCTGAAAATGTATCCAAGAGTGTTGAGGAGGTGGTGAGGAGGCAATATGTCGCCTCTTCACTGCCTGGTTTAAACCTATAATTGCAATGCAACGCACATGATTGTGGCATGGTAGTAGTATGGCAATTATAGGTTTAAATCACCCGGTGAGGAGCTGATGCTGTGCCCAGTAATCTTTGACTTCCCATGTTGTTCAGATAGATCTGCACCTCTCCAAGGTTGCCTAACCCAGGGCTACAGGGAGGGTATTTAGCACCTCCTCCAGTATCCCACAGTGCCTCACCATACCTTCCAACTTTCTGAGATGGGAATAAGGGACACCTGTTAGCAAAAGTATGTAGGCAAAGAACACACCCCTTGTCATGCTCCCCTTAAAGCGGAGTTCCACCCAAAAGTGGAACTTCCGTTTTAGGTAGTAATAACCCCCTGACATGCCACATTTGGCATGTCATTTTTTTGGGGGGGAGCGGGTACCTATTTTTGACAGGCACCCGCTCCCACTTCCACTGGGAGCGCCGTGGCGCCCTGAACGGAAGTTCTCCTCTCCCCCTCCTTCCCTGCAATCTTCTGGGACATGTCAGAGTTCCCAGAAGATTGCCGACCAATCGACGTGCAGCGCAACTCGTGCATGTGCAGTGCGTACCCAGCTGTGAAGCCGCAAACTGTCACACCAGTGCCCACACCAGTGATGCCGGCGCTGCCGAGACCAGAGGGAAGAGGATTGAGGCTTTGGGTGGCCGCATCGCTGGACCATGGGACAGGTGAGTGAAAAGGCTGGAACTCCACTTTAACCACCTCCTGCCTGCCATATAGTAAAATGACGGGCGCAAGGTGGCTCTCTAATTCTAGGACAACGTCATATGATGTCGTGCCACTCTTGCCACGTTTGCACGCCCATTGGGGCGGGAAGCAAAGCGAGCAGTGGCACGCTGTGTCCCTGGGACACGGCGCATCCCCGATCTCAAGAAAGAGCTGATGATGAGGCTCTTTACATATGTGATCAGCTGTGTCCAATCACAGCTGATCATACGTAAACAAGGAAACTCTGGTTATCGGCTTGAGCCCCGGTTCACACTTATGCGATGCGGGAAGGCTGCGAATTCACAGCCTGTTCCCACATCGCAAACGCACCCCCGGCAGTTCACACTGCCATATGCGATACGCTGGGGGTGTCAATGTAATCTTAACTACACCCCCAGTTTGATCGCATATCGCAGTGCGATCTTGCAGTTCGCAATGGATCGGATCGCACAAGTGTGAACCGCTGTGCGATCCGATCCTGATGCGGCTGCAAAAAAGGGTCCTGTGCGTGTTTGCTGCGGGTGCGGTGCGAATTTAGCCATACAAAGTGTATGGCTAAACTCGCACTGCACAGCCGATCGCATGTAATGAAGGAGCAGTGCGCTCCGACATTACATGCGAACGCCGCAGCCGCATGAATGTGAACCGGCTCTGACTCTCCTCACACTGACAGCGTCATTTCCTCACAGGGGACACCTACACAGATAAAGCACATATGACCAGTGCCTTGATTATCTGTACAGCCCCAACAGTGCCCAGCAGTGATGCCAGTCAGTGCCCAGCAGTGATACCACTCAGTGCCCATCAGTGATGCCAATCAGTGCCCAGCAGTGATGCCAGTCACTGCTGCCTTTCAGTGCCCCTTTAGTGCCAGCTCATCAGTGCTGCATATATGTGCCGCCTATCAGTGCCCATCAGTTCTGCACATTAGTATCGCCTATCAGTGGCCATCAGTGCTGCATATTAGTGCCTCATAGGTATGGGCCGTACACCCCCCTGTTCGGTTCGCACCAGAAAATCTAGAACAAACATGCAAACTATATTAAAGTTTATGGGACATAAACATGAAAAACTAAAAGCCCTAATTTTAAAGGCTTATATGCAAGTTATTTCTATTAAAAGTGTATGGGGACCTGGGTACTGCCCTGGGGAACATGTATCAATGGAAAATGTTTTTTTTTTTTAAACTATAGTTTTTAAAGGAGCATTGATTTTAATGATGCTTAAGGTGAAACAATAAAGATGAAAAATTCCTTTAAATATTGTGCCTGGGGGGGGGGTTCCCCTTATTGTGCCTGTAAAGTGGCGCATCTGTAAAATATATTGAGCCTGCTGCAGCAAGACTGACATTTTTAAAGGAAAACAATTTAATTTAATCTTGCTTGCGGCTCCTGGCAATACAGAAAAAAAAGAAAAAAAAAAAGAAAGAAAGACGGCGTGGGGCCCCCCTCCCAAAATCCATATCAGACCCTTATCTTAGCATGCAGCCTGGCAGGTCAGGAAAGGAGGGGGGGGGATGAGCAAGCACCCCCCTCCTGAACCATATCAGGCCACATGCCCTCAACATGGGCATGCTTTGCCCCCCCTACCCCAAAGCACCTTGTCCCCATGTTGATGGGGACAAGGGCCTCATTCTGACAACCCTGAGCTGTGGTTGACGGGGTCTGCGGGTGGGGGCTTATTAGAATCTGGAAGCCCCCTTTAACAAGGTTGCCTCTAGATCCTGGCCTTCCCCCTATGTGAATGGGTATCGGGTACTTTGTACCCATTCACCAAAAAAGTGTATGTGTAAGATTCTGGTACCTTCGGTACCCTTCCAGCCCATTTCTTCCGCATATAGCTACCTGTCCCTTTAACTCTCATGACGTCATCACTAGGCGTCGCTCTGAGCGGCTATTTCAATCGCCGGCTTTCACTCACAAGGTGTTCGTGCAAACCGCTTGTTATACAGCCTTGTCTGACGCTGCCGAAGCCTCCAGCTATTTCCCCAGTATCTGGATAGACCGGAGTCTCGCTACTTGATCCTGTATCTCGCTACTGATCCTGTATCTCGCTACCTGATCCTTATTTCATTACCGGACCCCTCATCTCTCTAAACCAACTAGTGATAAGTACCCCACAGGGGATTCCTTCCTATCAACTTACACTATCTACTCTTGCATACTAAAGACTGTTGCTATCTATGCATTACTATTTCTATCATCTGCACTATTACATAGATTGCTAGCTCTTGAGTCTACTACCATCTATATCCTTGCACTGAGTTAGCAATTCCTGTACACTTCATCTGCTGTCCCCTACCACCTGTTATTTGTACATGATTGCTAACCTATCTGCATACTATTTATCACCATCTGCTAACACTCCTGAACATTACTATTGAGTACCTATCATTACTATCACTACTCATGCCTGTCCTTTCAGCACATCACCTCTATACTATCATATACAACCTATCACTCCAGGAACATCTTATCTGAGTGTTTGTATATTTGCATGGTGAGGCAGGCTGGGCCACAATGATGACTCTGGAGAGTTGGATATGGTAATTCAACACATCTCTACACGACTACTGAGTGGAAATTCTGCAGCTGCAAATCCAGTTCACTAAACAAACGCCAGAGCGTTACAGATTGCACGAACCTGGAAAAAAAAAATGGATTCAGCAGAATTAGCCACTCGTGATACAACTAACACAAAAGGTAGATGCATTAATCCTTTCCCTTGCTGAAGTGAAAAATGAAAATCAGACTTTGAGACAGCAGATAGCCCGTGTTTCACAGCTCACTGCTGCTCAACCTCGTGAGCCCAAAATAAACCCTCCTCTAGTGTTTACAGGTGATCGGAAAAAAATTTGTGAATATTAAAACGCATGTCAATTGCTTTTTAATTTAAAACCTCGTACTTACACTACAGACCAAATTAAAGTCTGCACCACTATCTCATACTTGTCGGGTGATCCACGGGCTTGGGCAGACTCTCTCTTTGAGAAAAATGACCCTCTTCTTAACTCCTATCCTTTATTCTTAGCAGAACTCGCTAGCTTATATGAAGACCCAAATAGGCAGAGTACTGCTGACAGCCAATTGAGGGCTTTAAAACAAGGAAGGAGACCTGTTCAAGACTTCGTAGCAGAGTTCAAAAGATGGACCCTTGATTCAGGGTGGAATGATGCATTATTGCGAACCCAGTTCAGACTCGGGTTATCAGAAGCCGTTAAAGACGAGCTCGCCCGAGCGGATTTACCTGGCACTTTGGATGCCTTAATACAACTCAGCATCAATATTGACAGGCGACTGCGAGAAAGAAAGGCTGAGAAAATGGGAGTACCATTATCCAATCCTTCTCGGGTTTCGCCCGTTGACCCTACTCCTATGGAGGTAGGAACCATACGCCCACCATTATCGTCTACTGAACGAGCCAGGAGAAGATCTGAAAATCTCTGCATGTACTGCGCCTCCCCGGATCATTTGATAAGCGTCTGTCCCCTTGTCCGCAAAAAAGAGGGTGAGTGTTCACATGTCTTGCTGGGGGGATTAACGACTTCTTTTTCTAATCCCTATCTTTTTATTCATTTGACCTTACAGTGGGACCACAATAGGATCACCACCAAGGCTATGATCGACACAGGATCTTGTGGGAACTACATTGACACTAATTTTGTTGCTTTAAATAAAATACCTATTATTTCAAAATCTAAACCTGTCTCTGTTAGTTTTATTAACGGTATTCCGTTATCTTCTGGTCCAATTACCAATCAGACACAAGCACTCCTTGCTACTGCTAACGAGTCTCATGCTGAGACCACCACTTTTGATGTATTACCTTCACCACATTTTCCCATTATTTTGGGACTTCCCTGGTTACACATACATCAACCAATCATTGATTGGAAAACACGGACTCTAACCTTCCCCTCTCACTACTGCGAGACCACGTGTAACCTCCAATCTCATAAAAAAATCCTGTCCATGGTGTCGGATGAAATTACACCACCATCATGCTATCAGGATCTATCTGAAGTCTTCCTTGAGAAAAATGCTCCAGCATTGCCTCCCCATAGGGACTACGATTGTTCTATTGATCTACTCCCTAATAGTAAACTACCTTTCGGTCATGTTTATCCTCTTTCTCAGGATGAACTTTCTCATCTCAAGGAATACTTGGATGAGAATTTAGCGAAAGGGTTTATTAGACCCTCTACTTCTTCCACAGCTGCAGGACTTTTCTTTGTCTAAGTCTCAGGCCTATTATTGACTATAGGCAATTAAATACCATTACGATAAAGGATTGCTATCCTTTACCTCTCATTCCCGAACTCATTGAACAAGTGCGCGGATCTACCTACTTTTCAAAATTGGACCTAAAAGGGGCATACAACCTCATCCGAATCCATAATGGGGATGAGTGGAAGACGGCATTCAGAACCAGATACGGATTATTCGAATATCTAGTGATGCCTTTTGGGTTGTGTAATGCTCCCGCAGCATTTCAGCGATTCATAAATTACATCTTCAGAGACTTACTTGATGTTTGTGTTGTGGTATATCTGGATGATATACTCATTTATTCTCAGTCCTTGTCCGAACATGTAAGACATGTAAGACTTGTGCTATCCAGATTACTCGCACACAATTTATACGTAAAATTGAAAAAATGCCTATTTCATAAGGAAGAAGTACTATTCCTAGGATACATCATATCTAAGAACGGTATCAAGATGGATATGAGCAAGATATCGTGTATACTGGATTGGCCTGTACCAACAACTCGTAAGGCATTACAACGATTCCTTGGATTTTCAAACTTCTATAGGAAGTTCATCAAGAACTTCTCTTCTATTGTGAGACCGCTCACACAACTTACAAGTGTAAAGAAACCATTCAAATGGTCTGAAGAAGCAAATAAAGCTTTCCGCTTGTTAAAATCAAGCTTCACTTCTGCTCCCATACTACTCCATCCAGACCCATCCCTCCAATACATCCTGGAGGTAGATGCGTCAAATATGGCTGTAGGAGCAGTTCTTTCCCAACGACCAACGAATACTTCACCACTCCACCCAGTTGCTTTTTTCTCTAAATCACTAAGTAGCCCAGAGGTGAATTACCCAGTGGGTGAAAAAGAGTTGCTTGCCATAAAACTGGCACTAGAAAATTGGCGACATTTACTTGAAGGTACTCGATTGCCAATACTCATATATACAGATCATAAGAATCTCCAATACCTTCAGACCAACAAGACTCTTTCCCACCGGCAGGTACGTTGGTCATTATTCTTCCTAAGATTCAACTTCCTAGTGACCTACACGCCTGCAGACAAAAACAAAAAAGCGGATGCGCTATCACGGCTAACCGAAGATAACTGCGCCGAAATCCCTTCACTTCCTATAATACCCCATGACCGTATTATTGGTGTTGTTCGTTCCTTGAAGGATGAGATTCTGCACAGTATAGGACTGGATTCACCACCACCACAACTAAGTGCTGATGCAGAAGGCTTCCTCTACTTTAACGACAAACTCTACATACCTCCTGGTATGCATACCAAGATCTTGGAATTATCACATGACGTACCTATGGCAGGACATATGGGTATGACTAAGACATTCAATTTGCTCACCAGGCAATTTTGGTGGCCTGATATGAAGACGTCTGTACAAAAATTTGTTTCCTCATGTGACATCTGTGCAAGGTCCAAAATTGACACTACAAAACCATCTGGTCTACTTTGCAGTCTACCAATACCCAAAGTCCCATGGGAAGTTGTGTCCTTAGACTTTATAGTAGAATTACCACCTTCCAAAGGATTTACTACCATTCTAGTGTCAGTGGACCATCTGACAAAGATGGCACATTTCATTTCTATTCGCAGACTACCTTCATCTAAGGAAACAGCAGAATTACTAGTGAAACATGTGTTCAAACTACATGGAATTCCAAAGACTCTTTTATCTGACCGAGGTTCACAGTTCATCTCCAAGTTTTGGCAAGCTCTATGTCATATACTACGAATTGAGCGAAAACTTACTTCTCCCTACCACCCTCAGACCAATGGACAAACTGAAAGAGTCAACCAGTGCATTGAACAATATTTGCGTTGCTACACCTCATACCTACAGGATGATTGGGTGGACCTCCTCCCTCTGGCAGAATTTGCTTACAATAACGCAACCCACAGTACTACTAAGCAAAGTCCATTCTACCTAAACTATGGGTTTCATCCCACACTTCTTCCACCACGCATCCTGCCATCAAGTAACCCAGTAGCCTCTGACTATCTTACCCAAATAAAAGACTCTCTGGGTTTACTTAACACCACCATCTCACATGCTCATAGCCAACAAAAAAGGTACTACGACCTCCGTAGAAGACCTTCTCCTCAATATGCTATTGGGGATCTCGTTTGGCTATCTACGAAAAACTTAAGGTTAAAGATCCCCAGTAAAAAGCTTGGGCCTTTGTTTCTAGGACCTTTCCCAATTGAGAAGCTCATTGAGGGAGCTGCAGTTCAACTCACCTTACCGGCAGATCTTAAAATACACCCCATCTTTCACGTGTCGCTACTGAAACCACATGTTCCCAACCAAGGAACAAGACCTACCATCTCACCTCCACCTCCAGTACAAGTTGATGGCAGGGAAGAATTTGAGATTAAGGAGATTTTGGATTCTCGTATCCACAGAGGGAAACTCCAATATCTCATAAGATGGAAAAACTATGGACCCCAAGACGACACCTGGTTGGATACTTCTGACGTTCACGCTCCCAGGCTTATACGAAGGTTCCACTCCAAATACCCGGAGAGACCAGTGCTATAGGCCTTCCGGAGCCGGCCTTAAGGGGGGGGTACTGTAAGATTCTGGTACCTTCGGTACCCTTCCAGCCCATTTCTTCCGCATTTAGCTACCTGTCCCTTTAACTCTCATGACGTCATCACTAGGCGCCGCTCTGAGCGGCTATTTCAATCGCCTGCTTTCACTCACAAGGTGTTCGTGCAAACCGCTTGTTATACAGCCTTGTCTGACGCTGCCGAAGCCTCCAGCTATTTCCCCAGTATCTGGATAGACCGGAGTCTCGCTACTTGATCCTGTATCTCGCTACTGATCCTGTATCTCGCTACCTGATCCTTATTTCATTACCGGACCCCTCATCTCTCTAAACCAACTAGTGATAAGTACCCCACAGGGGATTCCTTCCTATCAACTTACACTATCTACTCTTGCATACTAAAGACTGTTGCTATCTATGCATTACTATTTCTATCATCTGCACTATTACATAGATTGCTAGCTCTTGAGTCTACTACCATCTATATCCTTGCACTGAGTTAGCAATTCCTGTACACTTCATCTGCTGTCCCCTACCACCTGTTATTTGTACATGATTGCTAACCTATCTGCATACTATTTATCACCATCTGCTAACACTCCTGAACATTACTATTGAGTGCCTATCATTGCTATCACTACTCACGCCTGTCCTTTCAGCACATCACCTCTATACTATCATATACAACCTATCACTCCAGGAACATCTTATCTGAGTGTTTGTATATTTGCATGGTGAGGCAGGCTGGGCCACAGTGATGAGTCTGGAGAGTTGGATATGGTAATTCAACACATCTCTACACGACTACTGAGTGGAAATTCTGCAGCTGCAAATCCAGTTCACTAAACAAACGCCGGAGCGTTACAGTATGTAAAGTAAAAGCCACAGGAAACAGTTTTTGACTAGTCCTTTATTAAAAAGAAAAAAATAGTGTTCCTCGATGTAAATCCATCATCAATCACGACGCCCGCCGACCTGAAAAATTTCATAAAACGCTTTGCCTTCTAAGAGGCTACCCACCGTATGCCCGCTCTTCGGCTTTGACAGCTCATATATAGGCAAGGGTGGGGCCACCTGGTTACGCCACCCGGTGGTACTGCCCCTTGATGTCACGTGACATCAGAAGGGGCAGTGTCACCGGAGGATGTAGCCAGGTGGCCCGGCTAAAAGAGCTGTGGTTTTTACTTTTTTACACTTTTTTGGTGAATGGGTAGGGGTATTATGTACCCGATACCCATTCACATAGGGGGGGGGGCAGGATCTGTGGGCTTCCAGATTCCAATAAGCCCTCCACCCGCAGACCACCACAACCACAGCCCAGGGTTGTCGAGAAGAGGCCTTTGTCCCCATCAACATGGGGACAAGGTTCTTTGGGGGGGCACCCCAAAGCACCCTCCCTATGTCGAGGGCAAGCGGCCTGGTATGGTTCAGGAGAGGGTATGGATTTTGGTGGGGACCCCACGCGTTTTTTCTTTTTAAATTTTGGCATGGAGTTCCCCTTAAAATCTATATCAGACCCAAAGGTTTTTTTTTTAAATTCTTTCATAGGGCTCCCATGAACCGCTTAAAAACAAGCCACTTTCACCCCCTTCCTGCCCAAGCCAATTTTCAGCTATCAGTGCTCATTGGTGTCCATGGGAAATCTTGGTCAGCTTGACATGGCACTGCTCCCTGTCTAACATTGGCATCTATGGGAAATATTGGTCAGCTTGGCATGACACTGCTCCCTCTAACATTGGCGTCTATGGAAAGTCTTGGTCGGCCTGACATGGCACTGCTCCCGAACCATAAGTGACAGAGACAGCAAACTTGGGGAAAACCCAGAGGAGACCCAGGACAACAACATATCTATACATTTTAAAAGTGAGGTATGCCTGTACACTACACTGACTGCACTAAACTGACTGAACACACTATCCACTAACTACCTGCCCAATCTCCATTGTCACATACTATACATGGCTGCCGTGCAAGCAGCCTTTTATAGTGTGGGGCATGGACTTAGCCCCTGGGCCATTATTGGGGACCAGTGTGGGGAGCAAACAGAGGCAAACTTGTGCTAGGGTCTGGGCCAGGGCTTATCATCGGATTTTACAACTGATTGCTAAGCTAACTAAACCTGATCTGTTGTGTACCAGGAGTGGTGAGTGGAACTAATGAGCTTAAGCTCACAGTTAATGCTTACTGAAACCAACCCTTTTCAATCAGCCATCCTTTGTGTACAGAGTTAAAGGGATAGCTACATAAGCACCACCGAAAGAAGGGTCCCAGCGGAAGCAGGCCTAGAATGACATTTAGGCACCAGGACAGTTACATCACCTAAGTATACAAATAAATGAACTGACTAATTGCCTTAATACTGATCACCAATAAACCAAATTATTAGTCAAAATTATTATTCAATATAAGTCTAATGTGTTAGGTATTACAACTTCAGGTCCTGCAGCTCTTTATACCAGGTGTAACCCAGTATCTGTCAGAAACAAAAAGCAAAAAAGAGAGTGCAATATTAAACTTTTCATTAATTCAATAAAACCACAGATGCCAATGTGCTTACAATGGAAAGTCTTGCATATGGCTCATTGTATAATAAACATGCCACCAGCAATTCTCAGAGCCCAGTGCAGATCCGCCAAAAGAATCCCCTGGCAGCCAGGCAATCCTCTCTCCCTAGATGATAGTCTAAGGGATGCCTGGAGCTGCCACTCTCCAGACAAGCAAGCTGCCGACTACTGCACAGGGCGCACCATGGCTATGGAAAAAGTTGGCTTCACTCTGTGTGCTGGAACCTTTTGCTGTAGGACTCTGAACAGATAGTTGTTGATGGTGGTTACTATGATGACGTGTTTTGGGGCATGGTCTTCCTACACTGTTGCATCAATAGAAACACACAGCCCTTTGGCCTAGAATGACAAGGCACGACCCTGTTCCTTCCTTCTACTCCCTCCAAGCTAACAAGCAGACTGGAGACTGTACTGTTCACTGTTAACTCTTTCGCAGGAAGACTGGAAGTTTAGGGAAGCAGCACTGAGAGAGCAGGAGCCAGCAGCAAGAGTTTTAACAATTTACTGGGAAATGTTTACTTTTTTGTGCTAAATGTGTTAAGCCAAAAGTGTTTATTTCTACTTTATAGGAGTTGTAAAGTCAGAAGGTTTTTTTTATCTTAATGCATTCTATGCATTAAGAAAAAAAGTCTTCTGTGTGTAGTAGCACCCCGAGCACCGCCTAATACTTAACTGAGCCACATCTCTGTCCAGCGATGTCCATGAGTCCCTCAGCCATCTGGGACTCTCTTTCTTGATTGGCTGAGACACAGCCACGGCGCCATTGGCTCCCACGGCTGTAAATCAAAGTCTGTTAGTCAATCAGCAGAGAGAGACGGGGCAGGGCCGAACCACAGCTCTGTGCCTGAATGGACACAGGAAGCTGTGACGTGGCTTGGGTGCTGCTTGCTATGGGGGCACTTGACAGGCAGGAAGGGGCTAGGAGCAGCGAAGAGGGGGAGAAGAGAAGAGGAGGATCCGGGCTGCTCTGTGCAAAACCAACTGCACAAAGGAGGTAAGTATAACATGTTTGTTATTTAAAAAAAAAAAAAAAACAAGACTTTACAAGCACTTTAAAGCCCAACTCCAGGGTGATAAGATGTTAGAAACCCACCCTTTAAGTAATCAATGGTATGAAACAAAAAGTATCCAAGAGACCAATTTACTTACCTGAAGCCTTGGTCATGTGACAAACCCCTCTTCTTTTTTTTACATCTTTGAATTTTACTTTGGGTGTCCACATCATCAGTGCTTGATGTGGACACCTCCCATTAATGGGGATGACACTTCCGGAGGCCAGGTTCGTTCTCATAGGTTCCAGAAGCAAGGTGGCTTATGGGGGTGGTGAGGGGACCAGTGCTCAAGAAGATAAAGAGCAATGAAAATGTCAGGAAAATAGCCTGGATAACAGTGTTATTTTTTTACTTTAATTTCTGTGGCTCATAGAGGAAACTGTGACATTGATCCATTACACTGAGGGATGGCTTAAGCTAGCCATAGGCAATTTGAATCTCGGCTGGTTCATCGGCCGAGATTTGAGTCATGTATAGGCAGGATGATTTTACTTAAATTGATTGATCAATCAGCTAGCCTGTCAGATTTTGCATGTGATTATCGCTAGTGGCTATTAGAGGCACTAGCAGTAATCACTTTCTTCTCCTGGCAGTGACAGCCCCCCTTCCCACTGGGGGAACACAATGACTCCATGGGGGGGATTCCCCCATCAACACTGACTGTGCTAATGGGGGAATCAAGTGATTTTCTTTCCTGCAACCCGTGGCTGCAGAAAAGAAAATCGCTCAGTCTATGGCCTACTTTGGAAAGAGGTGTATGTTATCAAAACTGAGAAGTAAGGTAATTAATGCACAATGTGCTATTTGAATTATTATTTTTTCCTCTTTTTTCATTTTTTTAATTGCGTGGCTGTAAATATGATGGTTTTAATACAGCTATATCAGATATCATAGACCAGAGACCCATGTTGTAAATGAACCTAGCCAATAATCTAGCTTTCTTCTTTGTTCTCTCTGCTCTACTTTCTGTCTGTCCAACTCCTACTTGTTTCCATGTTCTGTCAGTTAGAGGTGTTACATTTTTTGCTCTATGATTGTTTCTTATGCTTATTTTTTTCTCTGTCTTTAATACATGTCTTTTTTATCAGTCTTCCTGCTTCTGGGCTTTCTTCACACGTGGTTTTATCACACAGCAAATGCCATGTCACAGCAAAAATTAAACAGCATGTTGCCATTGGTGGACTATTTTGCCGCCATATATGACCACTGCAAGTCTATGGGGCAGTGCCACCACCACGATTATGCCACTGTAATGCAGTATTTACGGGGTTGGATCAGGTGGTGAGTAAGTGACATAATGCCTCCTCACCTTCTGTCAGATGCATTCTGTTTAGTGATCCAACATGAATGCACATGTGAACAAGTCCTTAGAACTCTTTTCTCTGTCATTCATTGATGGACACAGTCTCTGATCTTCATATCAGTAGGGTTATACTGCCCCCTACAGGAGTAGGATACTAGGCAGAAAAAAGTTCTGGCTACGCCTATGGGCAGTCCCAGGGGGTATACCCTCTCTCCCTGCTATAAGATGTCAATTTTAATCTGCCTAGTCAGGAGTAAGGACCTAGTTCCTTGCTGGGATCTCTGGTCCTAGCAAAAGTTTTCTTCTAGCTAGTTTTTTCTAGTTAGCTTTTTCTGTGGATTATTTTTCCTGTGAGATCTAAAATCAACTAAGCCGGATCTGGGTGACGGGCTGGATATATAGATCCAGTGGTCACCCCAGCTGGCCAGGGAGTGGGCGCAGACCTCAGCTCCACGCTAGGTGGCTGCGACATAGTCCCACCGGACAGGGACTGGCCCCGTTAGTTAAACATCTCCCAGGTCGCATATGACCAGGTCTAGACCCGAGTTGCAGCATTCCTATTGGCCGATAGGGGTTCTGTCAGGAGAGGGTGCCCTCCTGTTCCTGGTATGGTGAGTAAAGGTTCCCCCCGCTTCTCCTGGCAGACTTTGGGGTGAACGCGGTCCCCTCCCTAGGACGATCGGACCCTTAGGAACCCTGGGTTCCCCTCTGTCCTATCAAGCACCCCCCACCTACTGTACCCCCTCCCACCTCATTACTGGGGTGATGGGACATTTGTACCTACTCCCGGAGGCTGGGTCTGAGCTTCAGGTCGATGGTGGGGGCGGGGGGTGCGCCACCGGCGACGGACGTACAATCGTGCGGGGGGGGGTTTACCTGTCACTTAAAGGGTCCCCCTTCCTGTCGATCCCATCCAGGAGGCTGGGGGGTCCCCTACTTGTCCAATGCGCATTCAATCAGACAATGCCTTCGGCCATGGCTTATGTCAATCACCAAGGGGGGACCAAAAGTGTCCTTGCAGCCTTGGAAGTGGCCGGCATCTTCCAATGGGCAGAACGCTTTGTTCCAGCTCTCTCCGCTGTTCACAATCCAGGAGTGGAAAATTGGCAGGCGGATTTCCTCAGTTGACAGACTTTGGATCAAGGGGAATGGTCTCTCCATCCGGAGGTGTTCCAGCAGTTGTGCCTTCTTTAGGGCACTCCAGATGGAGATCTGTTGGCACCTCGGATCAACAGAAAAGTGCAAAGGTTTGTGGCCCGCTCCCGAGACCCTCTGGCAGGCGCCACAGACAAGCTGGTGGCCCCGTGAGGTCAGTATCAGCTGATGTATGCCTTTCCTCCTCTCAAGTTGTTGCCAAGACTTTTTCGCAGGATCGAGGCGGAAGGGATTCCGGCCATTCTTGTGGCTCTGGACTGGCCTCGCAGAGCTTGGTACGCCGACCTGGTCAGGCTAGCTGCAGACGCTCCTTGGAGACCTTCTCTCAGGGAGGATCTACTGTCTCAGGGGGCAATCTTCCATTCTGCTTTACAGTAACTGGCTTTGATGACTTAGCTGTTGCAAGCCAGGTGCTGAAGGACAGGGGATTGTCTGCTTCAGTGATTCCTACTCTGCTTAAAGCGGAGTTCTGGGCACGAAAACGTTTTTTTCAATAGACATACCCCCGGGACAGTCAGGGCTAGTACATTCCACAATGGCTAGCCTCTGATCTGTCCCGGTTCGCACTTACCTGCAAGAAGAAATACTCACTTATAAAATTTCTTCTCCAGCGTTGCCATCTCTCTTGTGGGCAGCTGAAGCCGGCGCGATCCTCTTCCGCGTCCTCTTCCGTGTCTTCTTCTCCTAGAATGCGCCTGCACCGGCCCCTCTCGTCACTTCCGGTGCGGCGCCGCATTCCTCCACAGCTTCTGGGCATGCCCAGAAGCTGTTTAGCAGGGAATGCGGCGTCGCCCGGAAGTGACGAGCGGGGCCGGTGCCGTCGCATTGATTCCTGGGAGCGATGGTGTTCAGCTCCCAGGAATCATCGCAAAGGAGGAAGTGACGGCGGAGCCGCGGCACAGAGGGAGGAAGTGAAGAAGAGGTGAGTATTTTCTATTTACAATTACAAGGTGGGTAAAAAAAAAAATATATACCTAACTATCCAATTCCTTTTCAGGTGAAGAAGATCCAGCGGATGGGCACAAAATCGATTAGGTAGATTTTGTGCCCGGAACTCCGCTTTAATGCATTCTATGCATTAAGATAAAAAGACTTCTGTGTGTAGCAGCTCCCCTCAGACCCCCTAATACTTACCTGAGCCTCATCTCTATCCAGTGATGTCTACAAATGCCTCCATCCAGGACTCTCTCCTGATTGTCTGAGACACAGCAGCGGTGCCATTGGCTCCCCCTGCTGTCAATCAAACTCAGTTAGCCAATCAGGAGAGAGAGGGGGCAGGGCTGAATGGCAGCTCCGTGTCTGAATGGATACACAGAGTTGCAGCTTGGCTCAGGTGCCCCCATAGCAAGCTGCCTGCTGTGGGGGCACCCAATAGGAGGGAGAGGCCAGGATCTCCAGTCAAGAAGAGGAGGATCCAGGATGCACTGTGCAAAAAAACACTACACAGAGGAGGTAAGTATAACATGTTTGTTATTTTAATAGAAAAGCTTTAGAGCTATAGGGAAAACATTTTTTTTTTCATTTTGGTAAGAGTAAGGGGGGGTTATAACTTCTATCAGATTTTTTTTCGCCATCTGTGTACCATTGCAGAGATTTCCCTTCACTTTCTGTCCCATAGCCATACAGGAAGTGAGAGGAAATCACTGCAAATTAAAAGGTATTGCTTGGGGACCCCCAGGTTTCCAGAAATAGTGTCCACATTGGAAGATTTCCCCGCTATTACTTTTCTAGGGACAACCCAAAATTTGGGATTTTCTTTACTTTCACTTTCAATGATAATTGTACACAGGACAAATAGAGAGGATGAATCTCCCTAAGGGTTCTTTCACACAGGCGGACCGTTCAGATTTTTTTTTTTGGCGGATCAGAACGGTCCCCCCATACATTCCGCATGTCCGCTGACATCCGATCCGATCCATCAAATCTGGACAGATGGAAAGCCTATTTTCCATCCGTCCAGCGGACCGACGGTCCGTTCCCATCTGATTCCCCCATAGAGATGTATGGGGAACTGACAGCTGTGAGATAAACGGAGTCCATCTGACGGACGGATAGTGGCAAAGGGGCCTAAGGGAGGCACAGACAGCAATAAAAACTGAAAAATGTTCAAATCCATCTGCACTTTATCCAAAATCTAAAAAAAAGTTTTACCTTTAGTTATATTTTAATATACAGTGTATGTAAATTAATGCCTAGAAATGTTGACCTACTAGTTTGGTTCTAATTGTTTATTTTTAATTTTAAGAATTATAAGAATTTAGGGCAAGACTCCTCTGACTGTTGATGAGACTAAGCTGACTTGTAAGCAAGCTTGCTAAAACTACAGGTTTTCAAATTAATTTATTCCTGCTGATCCTCAGTTAATTGACATTTATTGTTAGTCATTTTTTTTTATTTGTTTTTTCTCTTTTCTGGTTGTCAAATTGCTAATGGCACATTAGAGGTTTCATATCCTCCATTGAAAAATCACATTACCTAATAATTGCTAGAAAATTTGGTCTAACTACACACAGGGGTGGAACAAAAAAATTATAAAATCTTATGACAAAGAAGGGTGTGCTGTCCTTAGAGATATTCCTCTTCTACTTTGAGACAGAGTGTAATAACTGAGAAGGTTGCAGCGGAAATTTACAGCGGAAAAAGCTTTGTAGATCAGCAGAGAGTTGTTTTTATTTTTTAACAGAAACGTTTTTATTAATTTCAAAAGTAAGTTACAAACAAAAATACAGTGCTGTGTTCACATAGGACAATATCATAGGCAAGTAAAAGGGCAAGGTACAACATACGCAAACAGTAACAGAAGATCTCCCGCACAGGCAACAGAGGCACAATATAATTGGGAGGACTTCCTCCACCCCCCCACCCAAGCAGCCACACCCCCCCAGCCAGGGTCAGTTACCCCAGAGGGGCCGGCAGCCAGTAGCAACGCCGGCTATAGGGACACCAAGTGAAGGATGACACCACCCAGTAAAGGGACCATAAGCCCAAGAGAGAAAGGGAGGAAGGGGGGGAGAGAGGGGGGAGAGGGAGAAGGGGGGGGAGGAAAGGGCCCCCAGGGGGAGCCAAGCACAGCAAAGCAGGAGAGAGGAGGCCAAGAGAGAACAGACAGAGGAGAGAACGGAAGAGGGGAAGGGTCTCATCCCAGCCCTCCCCTGGCCACCCACAAACCCCACACCTTGTCAAATTTCTGAGGACAACCCCTGCTCATGTAGGTGAGTTTATAGATCGGCAAAACCGAGTCAACCAGGGTCCGCCACCTAGACAGTAGCGGAGGGTCAGCCGATTTCCAAAGTAACAATATCGTTTTCCGGGCATAGAACATAAGATAAAATATAAAGAGCTGCATGTGCCTCCTGTGAGAGACCAAATCGCAAAAGCCCAGTAATGAGATTCTGGGATCAAGGACCATGCCAAGAACCCCCAAACCCTCAAGTTCACCAAACACCGCCCGCCAAAACCTCTGAGCAACAGGGAAGGACCACACCATATGCAAAAAGGTACCAATTTGTCCACAGCCCCGGGGGCATACATCCGAACAACCAGGGCATATCTTGGCCACTCGCTGAGGGGTATAATAGGCCCTATGGAGAAATATGAGTTGAATGAAGCGATCCCTGGCCGAAATCATCCCAGAGATATAACCACCCAGCCCCTCCTCCCAGGCCTCCTCATCTAGGGATGGGATGTCCTCCTTCCAAAGGGCATAGAGTCGGGGGCTTGCCCCGTCCACCTTACAAGTGATCCTAAGGTACACAGAAGACAGGATACAGTCAGCGCGTCGAGTTGACAGGAACCGCTCCACCGTGTTAGGGGCTAGTGTGACAGCCCATGGGTATTTGGTCTGCAAGGCATGCTTCAGCTGCAGGTAGCGAAACAGCATAGAGGAGGGGAGATCATAGGAAGAGCGAAGCGTCTGGAACGGGAGAAGCACACCCGCAGGCATCACCTGTTGTAATCAAATAATCCCGAACCGGTGCCACAGACCCGGATCCGGGATAGACTGGAGGTGCCGCAGCCTGGGGTTACCCCAAAGCGGGGTATGCGGGGAGACAGTGTCGGGGTCACCGACCACAGCCGACCCCTGTCCCCACACCCTGACTGTTGTCCGCATAGGGACAGTCAGCTGTTGGTGCACCCCAGGGCCACGGTATACCAAGTGACCAAGAGCAGTGTAAGAGCCCATGATCGCCGTCTCCAGACTCACCGCCGGGTTGTCCCGGGGCTGTGCGAACCACCACCTCACCGTGACCAACACCGCCGCCCAGTAATAATAGCGAAAGTTGGGTAATGCCAGCCCACCCAGGGACAACGGGAGTTGCAGGGTAGCCTTCGCAAACCCTACGGACAGCCCCCGCCCAAACGAAGCAGAGAGTTGTTTAGAGGTGATCAGGTAGAGCAACCCGTTGGTGAAGGAAAGAAGGTGGGTTAGGAATGAGGCTCTCTGTGGGTGGGAGGTAGCTTAGGTGAAGAATTAAAAAGGGGCACTTACTATAGCTTGAAGATGTAGAGTGTGCTGACCTTCTGAATATTCCTCTGCTGCGCAAGGTTAGAATGTGATAGCTGATGAGAACGGTAGCCACAGCTAAAGAAGTCCAGCAGCATAGTAGAGTAACCTGTTGGTGAAAAGGGAAAAAAAGACGGACTAAGAAGGGACCGTGGGGATAGGGGATGGCCAAATGAAGAAGTGGACACAGGTACCTACCTAAGCTGGAAGAGTGGGGTCCTGTACTAGAGTAGAATGTAAAAGCGGAGGTGGGGTGGTGGTGGTGGTGATGGTGGGGGTACATACAGCGGATAAAATCCTTCAGCACAACTGAAGTTTCATGATCTGACCTTTTGGTGATAATGGAAAAAAGAGTTAAAAAGAGGGTTATGGAAAGATGAGGATTGGCTAAGAGGAGAAGAGAAAGAGGCACTTACCCAGCCTAGAAGAGAGGGATATGCTGTACCTGAGGACATACCCTTGCTTTCATCGCAGAAACAAGGGTGGGAGGTACAGCAGCGGAAGTACAGCAGCACAGCCTAGCAACCTGTTGGTTGATGGCTACACCCTAGGAACTACATTATATTTAATCCATAAATCATAGTTAACCCTTGTCATAAATGTCAACAATAATAATACAGCCTATTGAGTGAACATGAAGTTCAACCTTCAGGTGTTCCTCTAGGACAGTGATGTCCAGTGTTAGTCTAACAAACTGATGAGCTAATATTTTTAGCATTTATCTAGAATAAAGCCTCCAATGCATCCTTGCCTCTTTGTGGTGGCAAGTTTATGGTCACACTATGGGAACTACTTTATAGTTAATTCATTAATACTGTAAATCCAAGGCAGTTCTAGTATTGAAAGGCAAATTAATGATATTCTAGAGCAGTAATGGTGAACCTTGGCACCCCAGATGTTTTGGAACTACATTTCCCATGATGCTCAAACATTCTGCAATGTAGTTGAGCATCATGGAAAATGTAGTTCCAAAATATCTGGGGTGCCAAGGTTCGCCATCACTGTTCTAGGATATACTAAAACTGCCTTGGATTTATTAATGAATTAACTATAAAGTAGTTCCCAGAGTGTTGCCACAAACTTACCACCACAAAGAGGCATGGATGCATAGGAGGCTTTATTCTAGATGAATGCTAAATATATTAGCTCATCAGTTTGTTAGACTAACAAAAATCAGAGGAGCAGAATGAACAAATTCCTGAATTGTGCAAACTATTTAGATACCATCAGTTGTTTTTTTTTCATCCTGACCAAGGCTCTGCAGGGTCTGGACAAAACACATTGGAGAGGTTACATCAATGCCTGGATGCCCACTCTACTCTGGAACAGTTGAGGGTGTACTGTGACATACCAACATTTTCTGTTGTGATATATTATGGATTTAAAGTCCAAGAATCTTGTTGGGGCTATTGCGGATGGCCTGGGGAGTAAACTGGATTAATGAAACCAAGTATTAGTAAGAGACTGCCATTAGGGGATGGAGCTATGCAGCTGACCTAAAATTATTTTTTTAATTTAAGTCTGCTTTAATTGTATTGGTGCTGATTTTATTGGGAGTAAGTTGATTATAATAAGTTGTGATGTAAGGAATGCTGATTTTAATTGGGTATAGTGCAAGTTGCTTATTGAAATGGGAAGCGGTGTAAAGTGTGCACTGGAACACGGAGTACTGTAACACATTGCAATTAAAATTAAGCACAGTAGCAAACACTGATTGAAATTAGGAGAGGCACAACATGCTGATTGTAACATGGCGTGATGCAAAGTGTGATGATTGTAATGAGGTGCAGTGTAGAGTTTGCTGATTGTACCAGGGCGTGGTGTAAAGTGTGCTTATTTTAATGGTGTCAGATGCACTGTTTGCAGCTAGAAGTGGTAAATTGCTGCTAAAAACCATACCTTCAAGATCAGTTAATAACATTCAGAAAACTGGCCTTCAA
Organism: Pelophylax lessonae; assembly: GCF_965119305.1. Lineage (NCBI taxonomy): Eukaryota > Metazoa > Chordata > Amphibia > Anura > Ranidae > Pelophylax > Pelophylax lessonae. The sequence goes on along the minus strand of NC_138770.1, from coordinate 536,286,235 downwards.
TAAAGAAGTTTCTTTCCTAATTATGATCAGTATTGAAAAATAAAATGATTACATTTTTTGTTTTTGCCAAAGTGTGTGCCATTTCCTTACCACCCGCTAATCTTTTCTCTAAGGTTGACATCTTTAGGCAGGGTTAGGTATTGGGATTAGGGGTAATTGGGAAGTTGGCATAGTAGTGAGGGTGGGTATGTCTTTTGCACTGGTTGGTGGTGCTCTGTGTGATGACGTCTCTCCAGTATATGGATCCATGAAAGCCAGGGTTTAGAGCAGTCTTTCTCAACCTTTTCAACACAGAGGAACCCTTGAAATAAATTTCTGGTCTCGGGGAACCCCTGCTAAAATTTTAAATTCTACAACTGTGTGACAGTCAGTGGGAAGAATGCTCCTTACTCTCTTCATTATTGGAAATAATTACCCCTTTACAGATAGCTAAAAGGAACAATGGTGTCATTGGGAACTTATCTAAAAGGCAGAAATTGCCCATTTCTCAAGGAACCCCTAGCAACCTCAGGAGGAACCCTAGGATTCCACTGAACCCTGGTTCAGAAACCCTGGTTTATAGAAAGTGGGTAAAATGACACCGAAAGTCATTCAATCAGGAACACTGGTGACAGTTAGTGACAGAAAGGAATGACTGCAGTGACAGCTCCATATTGAAGTTAAGTATTACAGCAAAAGCAGCTGCTTTTTTTCTTTCTTTCTTTTTGTTTCTAAAAAATCTGGAGTTATACTTTATAGGTTAGATTAAATGATAGGTTCAGAGTTGATGCTGAATTGGAAGGATTAGATCAGATGCTACACGCTTAGGAACAGGTTGAAGCTTAACAGGGGAGCTGTAATGATCCGGCTTTTTGCTCCACGAGTGATAATAGATCAAAGCTGTCTCTATCTACTCCATCCATGAGCTGCATCATCTTCTCCAACATGTCTTACAGGCCTCATGTTTATTTCTGCCTATTGCCGGGTTTAGGCCAGTGTATACATTGCACTGTGCATGCACCTCTTGCAGCGTACACCCATTTAAAATTGCTAGGATATAAGGGAAAGAGTTTTTTTTTTCTGCTAAAAAGAACTGTATATTCTAATGTAGCAAGGTTTCCAGGCCTGTGGCCTGATGTGGGTCTGCCATTAGTACCGGTAGTCTCTCCAGCCCATGTGAGCTGTGACCCTGGGTGTGATAACTGAAGCAGCGACAACTCCGGCATCTTTGTTTGTGTTTTTTTTATTTGATTTAAAGGGGATGGGAGAAGGGGATGAATGGGATACCCCTTGATGCTTGAACAAATTACATGTGAGACTTTACTCCTGAAAAATGCCCGTTGGCGCTTCCTTGACGCCAGCCGGCGCCAGCCAAAGCTCACTAACGCTGTGAATATCCTGTAGAACATAGAAGAGCTGAATCCTCGATTATTAGTCTAGAAGATCCAGGACGGAGAACTGTGGAACTCCTGACACTGTTGTGCTGTATTGCAGCTTGAGTTAGTATGAAGAAGAACTCTGTATAGCTGTACTTGCATCTGACACACTCTGTACAGTTCAGGGCCCAACTGCAGGTGCCCCCTTTACCTGGAACTCTTCAGGGTCCACTGACTTTGTACCCCCTCTGTAGCTTCAGAGTCCTCAACCTAGGTACCCCCTTTACAACTAGCTGGCACTGGATCCCAGAACCTCTTCCGGAGTGGTCCCCTCTAACTTCAGGCAGACCCCCAGGGGCAATCCTCAGTACTCACGTCCTGTGTAGGCTTTCCTGGGACTGGACCCCTCTCGCTCTCCGCAGGCTCCCGGCACACCGGATGCCCTCAGCTCAACTCAGCACTCTCTGGATACTCAGGCGACACCCCGAGACATCCACCTTCCTCAGACAGGAGGAGAGACAGCCGCACTCTCCTTCCTGGGACTCTGCTCCCACCAAAGACATTGTGTCATGTGCCACCCCCAAACTTATACCCACTCCCAGAATCCTTTGCAGCACAATCTGCCTCCTGGGTAGTTAAAAGCCTGGATGTATCCCCTGATTGGGTTTCCTCCACCGCCCTATGAGAAGCCTCTCACAGGAGCCAGTGGGGAGACTCCCCCTTCAGTAGGCACACCTGGAAACCATGACACCCTGACTATTAAATCACAGCCCTGCTGTTAGGCAGACAAGGCCCACTATATCTTTACCTAGCACCTATCTGTAGGGTGCATCACTAATATAAAAAAACAAATAAATAAAAACTACTTAAAGCGGAGTTCCAGCCTTTTCTGTGTTTATTAATAGTCAGCAGCTACAATAAGTGTATCTTCTGACTTTTAATAAACACACACTGTCCCACAATCCAGCGATGCGGCTGCCCGAAGCCTTGCTTCTCTCCCTCGGCTCACCCCGGCGCCGGCTTTACAAGTGTGGGCACCCGGCTGTGAAAGCTTGCGGCTTCACAGCCGGGGGAACACTGCGCATGCGCTGGTCGCGATGTGCATCCTAAATGGCCAGGCAATCTTCTAGGACCTGTGACAGGGCCCAGAAAATTGAAAGGAGGGAGGAGGAGAGGAGAACTTCCGATTGGGTCGTCTAGGCAGCCTGAGCGGAAATGGGAGTGGATACCTGTCAAAACTAGTTACTCGCTACCCCCACAAAAAAAATTACATGCCAAATGTGGCATATCAGGGGGTCAAGAGTTCTTAAAGCGGAACTTCCACTTTTGGGTGGAACTCTGCTTTAAATTTGTGCTTTAAGGACATTTGTGGTTTTTTTTTTTGGTTGCCAATTTATTTTTCTATTGGTCAGTAGGGTTACCCTTCATACTCTGCAGCCACTACAGAGAAAAGAATAGGAGGGAAGGCAGACCATGATGCAACCATATAAGCTGTGGTCCCTGCCTCCTATATTAAAGAACACTAATTTAAAATAGAAGTTCAGGATTTAAAAAAAAACAAACATTTATGCTCACCTAGGTGGGTGCAACATTGATCTAACACTGCATTTGTTACCAACCAGCTCTGTAGTAAGAACTGAGCGATCAAACACTGCTGATCGCTCAGTTCTCCCCTCTGCTCTGGGCAGAGAGCTATGACTGTCAATTAGTAGCTCCCTGCTCCCCCCCTCCAGTGCTCACTGGAGAGCTGGGCTGTGGAGGTGAGGGAAGGGCTGGCTCAGGCTCTCAGGGGCTCGCTGAGAGGCTGAGCCAGGTGCTGATCCAGGCTTCTGAGTGGATATCAACCATATGGCCTAAATCTCTTCAGAGCCTGGACTGGCTCTGTGACGTCAGCTGACCAAGGGCTTTAGCCTGCTGTCAGGTGAAAATGGATCACAGGAGTGAAGAAGGAACTGCAGAAAATAGCTTTGGCAGTACTTCTGCTTTAAGGGGTGTTGGGGCACTATTTGAATAAAAGAAAGATGCAAATTAAGTGCAAAAGAGTCTGCAGCTTTTTTTACTTATCTCTGTGTCCTCTTTCACTTCTATAGTACTTCCTGCTCCAAAGCTAGTAAAAGGACATCTACCCAATCTGAGAGAGAACATTTCAGAAGATTTCCCATGATCTTCTTTTGGGACGATAGCTGTAAAATGTTTGTATTTCTTCTTTCTGTCTGGGTGGCAACTGTCAACAGGAGTGTAAGTGAAGGTGAAAAAAGCTGACAGAGGTTCTAACCCTTCCTGACTCTATGAAATAAAAAAAAACAAGTTTTGGTTAGAGTGTTATTTTATGGAGCAGATAAGATAATTTCTAGTTCTCCCACAGTAGTTCACTGACTGTGGAGGAAAGCTGCAATATCATTATTCTGCATAACCTCTTTACTTCTCCTGCTACTATAAACTAACCCATAGCCCCCTGGCTGCAGGCGCGCAACCGAGGTCTAGGTCGGTTCGCGCAGGAGGGCCAGCCTGCCATTAAATCGGCGGCGGGCAGTCCGGAATCGGTCAACCATGGCCTTTGAATTCAGTGTACATTAATTCTCTGTAGTGTATTTGCCCTTTCCATGTAAATTAACCCTTTTCTCTGCCTCTTCTATTCGATATTCATTCCTTTTCCAGTCCTTGCAATTAACCCTTACTGTACCCCACTCATTCAGTGTGCAATAACTGTTTAATTTCCTATTTATGACACACTTCCCAATCATTTTCCACAAAGCTCCACTTTATATGTTTATATACACTGCTTGGATATACAGTCATGGCTAAAAATATTGGCACCCCTGCACTTATGACAGATAATGCACCATTTCTCCCAGAAAATTGTTGCAATTACAAATGTTTAGGCATTCTCACGTTTATTTCATTTGTTTGTATTGGTATGACACACAAAAGCGGAGAAACAAAAAGCCAAATCTGACACATTCCACACAAAACACCAAAAAAGGACTGGACAAAACTATTGGCACTTTCTCAAAATTGTAAGAAATAATTGAATTCTATGTTTGTGATGCTCCTGTACTTTGTAATTAAACTCACTTGTATCAATTAACAGGTGCTGACAATATAGTAATCACACCGGCAACCAGCTGAAATGGTAAACAATTGACTCAACTTTTCTGTTGTGTGTCTCATGGAGCATGGATAAGAGAAAGAGCACCAAAGAATTGTCTGAGGATTTGAGAACAAAAATTGTGGCAAAGCATGGACAATCTCAAGGTTACAAGCCCATCTTTAGAGACCTTAATGTTCCTGTGTCCACTGTTTGCAGCACCGTCAAGAAGTTTACAGCCCATGGCACTGTGACTAATCTCCCTGGATGTGGACGAAAGAGAAAAATTGATCAAAGAGTTAGCCGAAATTTACCTGAGGAAAATGTGCTGTGGACAGACGAAACAATGTTATAGCTTTTTGGTAAAGCCTATCATTTTACTGTTTTTAGAAAAAGAAATGAGGCCTTTAAACAAAAGAATACAGTCCCTACAGTCAAACATGGTGGAGGTTCACTCATGTTTTGGGGTAGCTTTGCTGCTTCAGGCACTGGATGTCTTGACCTTGTGTATGGAATTATGAAATCTGAAGACTACCATAGAATTCTGGGGTGCAATGTAGGGCCCAATGTCAGAAAGTTGGGTCAATTACCCAAAGCACACGTCAAAAAGCACCCAAAAATGGTCTAAGACAAAGCGCTGGAGAGTACTAAACTGGCCCGCAACTGATTCCCATAGAGAACCTGTGGAGAGATCTCAAAACAGCAATTGGGAAAAGGAACCCTTTAAATCTGAGAGACCTGGTGCAGCTGGCGAAAGAAGAGTGGTCCAAAATTCCAGTAGAGAGGTGTAAGAATGTCATTGATGGTTACAGGTAACCATTGACAGGGCCGGTGCTAGACTATTTTACGCCCTAGGCAAGACTAGCTACTTGCGCCCCCCCAAAAAAGGGAAGGGGTTAAAATCTACTCTATGTCATACCTAGTAACCCTGATCTGATGGTTCCTCCATGTTATGCTGTCATACCCAGTGACCCCCATATTCCTCCATGTCACACCCGGGGACCCTAATGTCCCTCCATGTCACACCCAGGGACTTTGATATTTTTCCATGTCACACCCTGGGACCTCAATATTCCTCTATGTCATGCTGTCATACGCACTGACCCTGATGTTCCTCCATGTCACACTCAGGGACCCCCGCGTTCCTCAATGTCATGCTGTCATACCCAGTGACCCCAATGTTTCTCTGTCAGACCCTGATGTTTTTCCATGTCACACTTGGGGACCCTGATGTTCCTCCATGTCACACCTGGGGACTCTGATGTTCCTCCGTGTCACACTTGGGGACCCCAATCCCCCATGGCACACCCAGGGACCCCAATTCCTCATGGCACACCTGGTGACCCCGAACCCCTGTTACACCCGGTGACTCCTATCCCACATGTCACACCTGGTGACTCCGATTCCCCATGGCACACCTGGTGACCCCGATTCCCATTCATAACAGGGATGCTCCATGTAACACCCAGGGGCCCTGATCCCCTGTTCTGGGGACACTCACTGGACGGTATGAAAAGAGTGGCCCGCACTCTGCCCTCCCTCACTGTGATCCTGCTGATTCCTTCTCCCAGGACGCTCCTCTCCTGGACCAAAGTGCTCACCACAGCTCCAACCGGCTTCTGGTGGAGGGAAAAGCAGCAATCAGAGAGCTCCGCATGTCCTTCATCACCAACCTCCTCAGACCATTCTGGTGCCTCGTCGCTTCTACCCCAGTAAAGGTTCTACCCTCCAGTGCCGAGCTCCGGCTCAGGTTCAGCTTTCCTCTGCTCCCTGCTTAATACCGACCCAGGGAAATGAATGGCTGCCTACCAACTTAGTGCAGAGAGTCTCTTCCTGCCTGGGGTTAAGGCCGCTCAGCTTCAGCCAAAGAGGATCATCATGCAGGCAGCACTCTGGTGGGCTCTCTTCCTGCCTCTTGGGGCCTCTCCAACAGTTGTGGAAAGCCAGGACCTGGTAGTTCCACCACTGCCCAAGACACCTGGCATCTTCCTCTGTCCCTTCTTCCTCCCCCACCACCACCCCTCCCCTCAGCTCACAATAATCATTAATGATGGATAGAGAGTGCAGACTCGTGGCTGCGCCCCTAAGTGGCAATGCGCCCTAGGCGGCTGCCTAGTTTGCCTAGTGGAAGCACCGGCCCTGACCATTGATTTCAGCTATTTTTTTTCTAAGGGTTGTGCTACCAAATATTAGATTGAGGGTGCCAATAATTTTGTCCAGTCCATTTTTGGAGTTTTACGTGGAATGTGTCAGATTTGGTTTTTTGTTTCTCCACTTTTTTTGTGTAATACCAATACAAACAAAAGAAATAAACACATGAATGACAAACATTTGTAATTGTAACAATATCCTTCGTGAAGTGGTGCATTATCTGAGGGAAATGCAGGGGTTCCATTATTTTTGGCCATGACTGCATGCTAACTCACTAACATTATTCATGTTAACATTAAAGTCACTTTAGAATAATGCTGTGGTTAGTTTTTTCTAAAGTACGACGGTCAGGACAGGACTATGGGAGCTGCCATTACTGACTTGTTTTTAAAGATGCAAGCTTCATCACTGTCATCCTAATCCTTGCTTTACTGCTTTGTCAGTTACAATGACCTCTACCAAGCATATGCAGATTTAGGTCAATCACTCCTGGTAGTGGTAGGAATAGCAGCTTTCCTTACAGAGTTCTTCTATGTATACAAATATTGAATTTTAAAGAAAGTCAAGAATCTTGCAGTTCTCCAGCTGCCAATGGCTCTGCCTGCTACAGATTGCCAATTGCTCTGCCTGCTACAGATTTCCAAACATATGCTCAGTTACTTACACTCCTTGGTGCAGACAGGCAAGCCAAGGTAGAAAAATAATATCAATGAGCTTTTGGCATGCACAAAACTTTATTGAGACTTTTTATAGTTACATTAGTTACATAATTACATAGTAGGTGAGGTTGAATAAAGACAATAGTCCATCCAGTTCAACCTGTGTAGGTGTTTGTGGCCGTAATCATCTCTCATACTGCTGAATGTTCTGATCCTTGAGATGTACGTCTAAGAGTCTTTTGAAAGCCACCATACTTCCCGCAGAAACCACCTCTTGTGGTAGAGAATTCCACAATCTTGTAGCCCTAACTGTAAAGAACCCCCCAGGTTGCCTGAGGTTAAAATGCTTCTCCTCTAATCACATTGTATGCCCTTGAGTCCTCATGCAATCCTTTCGACTGAATAGCTTTTTTTCTATGCTGAGATCACCATTGAGATATTTATAAATTGCTATCATGTCCCCTCTCAGGCGTCTCTTCTCCAGGGAGAATAAATCAAGCGGTTGCAGATGCTCTTCATGATTAAGGTCCTCCAATCCCCTAATTAGTTTAGTTGCCCTTCTCTGGACTCTCTCCAGCTCCAACACATCCCTCCTGAGGACTGGCGACCAGAACTGCACAGAATACTCCAGATGTGGTTGGACCAGAGTTTTATAAAGTGGAAGGATTATAGTTTTATCTCTGGAATACATCCCTTTCTTTATGAATGCTAATATTCTGCCAGCTTTGGCAGCTGCTGCTTGACATTGCATGCTATTGCCTATCCTCTACCAAGACTCCCAGATTGTTCTCCGTTTTTGATTCCCCCAAAGGTTCCCCCCCTAAAGTGTATTGTCCCCAAGTGCAAAACCTTACACTTCTCCACATTAAACCTCATTTGCCATGTCGTTGCCCACTCTGGTATTTTGTCCAGGTCATTCTGTAGGATATCTGCTTCATGCTGTGCAGTTATTGCCCTGCCCAATTTTGTGTCATCTGCAAAAACTGATATAGAACTACTGATCCCGTCCTCAATGTTGTTTATGAATAAATTGAACAAGGTTGGTCCCAGGACTAAGCCTTGGGGGACCCCACTTACCACCTTATGTTTTATAAAATGTGTGTTGCTGGGGCAGAAAACTTGCCATTGCCATTATGACAACCCTATCCTTGTTGGGGGTTTTATTTATTTTTTTTATATTATGATGAATGAAGGAGGTACTACAACATTTAAAGACAGACAGATACAATTCAAAACTCCAAGGTGGACAGAATCAGGTTTGTTTATATGAAAGGAAAATCTTGCAGCTGGAGTATCCTAGAATAACACATTTGGGTGTACTAATAATTGAATCTGACGGTATTTAGAACCAAGTAGCTCAAACTCAAAAGGGAAAGATCACTTTGTCACTTGCTGGCTAGCTAAATTAAACTACCCATAAGCACGTCCATGTAGATTTTCTGGTGACAGATCAGTTGGTCATTGAAATAGGCAACAGAAGGACTTTTAATTGGTATGATACCCCCAGATATTGGCTGCAGGCTGCTTGTTTTTTTTTTTTTCATGACCTGCTCTCCGCAACTAAGAGCATCTTTATTGAGTTTTATTTCTTTGCTGACTTTTTTTCTTCAAATATTCATTTCTGGATGTTCTAATTAGTCTGTCCACCAGATGTTGCTGTTACCCTTCTTTTAGGTTGTATTTTGGTGAATATCATTTCAAAGACAAGTTATGTGTTTCTAACTAAAAAATTTAAGACTGGCTGTCTTAATACACAAGATAAGGCAGCACACAAATTGGACTCTATTGTCAGGTTATGGAGAAAATCAGCAATGTGAACACACAGCAAATGCTCCAGCCCATAAGGTAGTGGCTAACTTTAAAATATTATTTGTTATGGTGATTGCAAGAATTATCTTAAATATAAGAAATATCTTAAATATAAACTTATTTTGTAATGTTATACATTAAATATACTAGACATTATTTTATACATTTTAGGTAACAGGCTTAGCAATATAACCAACCAATCAGAATTCACTCTGCAGAGGCCAAAACCAGTATAAGGATTAAAATGGGTTGCTCATGGTTACTGCACTAATGGAATATGGCTTAAGAATAATAACAGAATGTTGGAGCCCACTCATCTTAAAAGGGGCTTCCAGATTCCTATACTACCCGAGCACCCAGACCCCCACATCAACCATCCAGGGATGTAGGGAGGAGGCCTTTGTCCTCACTAATATGGGGAAAATGTGCTTTGTCAGGGGAGCCCCCCGAAAATATACTCTTCCCGTGCTAAGGACATGTGTCCTAGTGTGGTCCAGGAGGCTTGGGAGAGGTGCAAGGTTACTTCACAAGCATATTTTGGGCATCCTCCATGCATGTGATTTAAGGATCCTATGAAAAAAATACTTGTCTGTCTGACAAAACCTATAAGGGAGGAGCCAGTGACAATGGGGTTGATTTACTAAAACTGGAGAGTGCAAAATCTGGTGTAGCTCTGTATAGAAGCCAATCGGCTTCTAACTTCAGCTTGTTCAATTAAGGTTTGACAATAAAACCTGGAAGCTGATTGGTTTCTATGCAGAGGTGCACCCGATTTTGCACTCTCCAATTATAGTAAATCAACCCCGATATCACAATCTAGAGTATATACACGCTTTAACCAAAATGCATCGGATTAGTGCACAAACACAAGTTTGTGTATTATCATTGGTTTTAATAAAGGAAAAGCATATACAGAAAGCACTATGATCCATATGTGTTTGTTTTTGAGCTGAGTCTGGTGGATTATTATTATATGATGGAGATTGGAGCTGCTGCCCTTTAAAGGGCATTAGGTGCTTAATTTCTGTATAAGGTGGAAAGTAAAATTGGAGGAAAAAGAGGATTCCGGGAAGAAGGAAATAGCTTAGATGTGACCCCTTAAAGGGGAAGGCTTATATTTAACCTGTAAAAGAACTTTATATGGGTCAACAACAGAGTAGAAATCTGAGCACAAAGGGTGAAGCACTTGGATGGAATTTGTGTTTTCATCACTGAGCCCTTTTTTCTTCATGAGCACTGGAGTTGGACTGATTCAATAATTGAGATATTTTAATAACAATTTATGAGTGGTTTTATATCTAATGAATTTATTTTGACACATTTTAATAGGTATTATCACAGTATTTATTTACTTGGATATTTTATAATCATATTTATTTTTCAGCATGTTGGATAATTTTTGGTTTTTATATTGTTTATCATATATTTATTGGTATATGTTTACAACAGTGCTGCACTTTAGGAAGTAAGACCACCATTTATTGCTATCTTCCATGCATAATAGGTTGCCATTGAAGGGAGGAGAGGGTGGAATCCTCGCTCCAGAGGGTATTCTGATCCTTGCTCTGCCTGACAGGAGCAATGCCTTTCATTTAGCAGGCGAGCTGATGAACTAAGATAAAAGCCAGCATCTCCAGGGGAAACCCAACAAGTTACCAGGTATGGGTATAACTGTAATCTATAAAACAAATGGTCCTGGGAGGCAACAGAGATGATTCCGATGTTTACCCGATGTCCATTAAAACAATACAAAAAATAATGGTGGGTGTCACCACAAAAAGTATGTAATCCAATAAAGAAAAAAATGTGTAAAGAGACACAAACTGAAGGATACCAAAACATATATGCATTAAGTTAGAAAATATAAAAAATACACAAATCAAAAACCTAAAAAACATATATCAAAGCACCATGTCTGCATCCCTACTCCTCTCCCATCCCCACCCCCCAAGAGATCCCCACCTATCCCTAAATCCCACCTATTCCAAGCTCCATTCCTACTGTTGGTACAGTATATAGGAAACAGTCTATATCTGACCTGCATGTGCATAATGTACCTCTGGAAATGTGTATCAATATTAGTAACCACAAAACCATGATGGTTCACTCTGCCCACTGGAGCTTACTCATGGGAATATGCAACCAATAAAAATGGACTTATATGTATCATAGAGTGGGCAACTCTAAGTTGGAGGTGAACTTGCTAAGACTGAATCTTATACTAATGCATCATGTGTAGATCTGTAAAAGCCCTGCTAACCATCCATGATCTTCATATAGATGTTGCCTTGCTGCTAGGATGAACACTGGTCAGAGCTGAGTTTGAGGATATTACACTGCCTGAAACCAATTACGTGTATTGCCCTGCTAGATCTGCTGGCTGGTTGTACTATGTATGTAGATAGCCATGAACTGGCTGAAAAGGAACAGCAGCAGTGTGAATGACGAGGTCTTCCACGATGTATGAAAGGCGCAATATATTATGTATATCTCCCGCGCCAGTGGAAAAAACCTATAATTTACAAGTTGATCTAATAAATAGATAAATATTGAATGTATAAATAAATAAATAAATAGTGAATTGCAGCTGCTATAGTAAAGTGCGAGTGCTCAAATGTGAAGTAATCTATTTGTATAGGATTACCTATAGCGCTTGCTTAAATTTCTAGAAAATTGTATAATAATGAAAAACAGTCCTAACACTGTTTAAGATATTCCAAAATTAATTATTAAGGTGCATATAAAGTGTAACAAAACCCCTGTGATCCAATATAAGTAGTATATCAAAAATTTGATTACTTTAAAATATATATAAATTCATATAAATTCAAAGAATATTAACGGAAAAAACACAGGTTCATAAACGGTGCATGAGGTATGTAAATACTCTCACAAATTTTCCATATAGTTCATGTGCAAAAAAAGTGATTTCTGGTGATGAAAGTTAAATTCAGTAAAGTGCACAGTGAATAGTGCTGATCTGTGGCCAGTTCTATATATAAATAGGTGTGCTGGGCCGGTATGCACGTTGTCACTGTGGTTTGCTGAGCAGGAGGAGGGTTGCTATAGGAGAAGGTATCCATCTGGAGGGAACGTATCCCGGCCCTGGGGGTCACCCAAGCTCCTATGGTCCTAGTGTCGTAAGGCACATAGGACCCAAGTGATCTGGTGAGTGAGATATTCTTCTATCTGTCACGGTGGAGCATAAGGAGTGATACCAGGGATTAAGTGGAAAACCTATCACCAAGCACTAAGCACTATTCACTGTGCACTTTATTGAATTGAACTTTCATCACTAGAAGTCACTTTTTTTTCACATGAACTATATGGAAAATTTGTGAGAGTATTTACATACCTTATGCACCGTTTATGAACTTGTGTTTTTTTCGTTAATATTCTTTGAATTTATATGAATTTATATATATTTTAAAGTATTAAAATTTTTTGATATACTACTTATATTGGATCATGGGGGTTTTGTTACACTTTATATGCACCTTAATAATTAATTTTTGAAAATCTTAAACAGCGTTAGGACTGTTTTTCATTATTATACAATTTTCTAGAAATTTAAGCAAGCGCTATAGGTAATCCTATACAAATAGATTACTTCACATTTGAGCTTCCACAATGTAGAATGACTATATGCAAGCGTCTAATTCCGAACGGTGGGTTTGATGGTGATACAGTCTAAACTAAATATGGAAAGCCATAAAGTGGTCCATACCTCGATTCTTAACAGAAGTAGCCATGCAGTCTCACCTACTACTCCTGGTTACATTTAAGAAGTCCATCAGTGGTATAGATGTGAGACAAAGTTGCATAATCCTGCTGGCAAAGGCATTTGTTTGCTAGTTGTAGCTCATTACCAGGGTTGGCTGGCGTGCACTCCAGCCTAACATGGAGGGTGCCATTGCCCTGAGGAGGTGGGCCCTGTGATATCAACGCATTTTGTCGCTGTTACTCGGGACTTCCTCAGTTGATGAACGGGAAAGCTGCCACTGTAGGGCTGTTTCTACAGCTTTTAGCTTTCATTAGTGCCTGCCCAATTAAAGCTGCAACAACACTAATACAGACCTACCACCAATAGTAAACCAGTAATCAAAAAAATGTATTAACCACTTTACCGCAGGCTCGCTCCCGCTGTATTCAGTCACAGCGGGAGTCGGGCCAGGGGTGATCACCGCCGCTCAGGGCCGGATTAACATAGGGGCTATTGGAGCTGAAGCACCCATCCAGCCAGCAGCATGAGCCTGATTTCTCCTGTCCATAAACGTCTATGGGACAGGAGAAGCTGTTTGTAAATGTAGGGGTGGCTGGCTGCACCTGGGTTGGCTCAGTGTGAATATTACAGTGTCACAGAGCACAGTTCCCCCCTGCACAAATGGAAGAGGAGAGAGGTTGGATTGGCTCTGCCTTCTCCCGCCCCTCTCCCTCTGTGCCCGCACACACACCAGTCTGTACAGTGAAGTGAAGGAGCCGTGTGGGCGGGAATTTATACACAGAGCAGCCGACAGATACAACATGAATAAGATATGTGTGAGTGATAAGCCTCCAGGAACCATCCATATGTAAGCTCAGTGACTGGACTCTTCCTCCTGCCTCCTTTTTTCTCTCCCTCCCCCTCTTTTTTAACTTTTTCTCCAGCTTTAGCTGTTAAAACTGCAGCCAAAGTGTTTAGAATTGTGTCATCAGCCTATGGTAGTGCTCAGTGCTTTGTGCGTTTAAGTGGGTTCACACTGGTTTGCTATGGTTTGTCCCATTGCTTGTGTATCTGCAGTTTTCCTGCGTTAAAGCCACAGTCTTATTGATTCCTATTAGGTTGCATGTTTTTTCTGTATTTTCTGAAAGCGCAGCAAAATTCCTGCATGCTGCATCTTTGGTACACTTTAAGAAAAAAGAAAAAGCAGCAAAAACTTGCAACCTAATAGAAATCAATAGGATCGCAGCTAAAACTGCAGGTAAAACGCAGGAAACTTCGGATACACAAACATTGCGGACAAACTGCACTAGTGTGAACCCAAAGGCTTGTACACACTTGCAGCTGGCACTGTCACTAAACTGAAAAGTGACCGGCAGTGAGGAGGTGATATCCTACCTCTTCACTGCATGTTTTACCCCCCAAATGCCAATTCCTGCAGATAATAGTATGGTTCACTTTAAACTCCACCTTATTTCTGTCGCTCTCTTTAGGTATTCAATGTGCTCTCATCTTATTTTCTACACATGCAATACCTAAAAAAAAGGAATTGAAATAAGGTGGAGTGCAGAGTGAGTTTCTACACTTAAGCAGAGCCCTTCACAGAACATTTTAAGACATTGGTAAAGTATAACTAAATGCAATTTTTTTTTCTAGTTTGTTGATAGAGTGGAGAGGGATTAGATCCTCTGTCAGGTTTCCATAACTGCCTATGGCCCTGTTAGGGAGATTTACCCTTTCTTTTTGACTCTATTTGTCCTGTTTACTGTTATCATCACATGTGGAAGTAAATGAAAACCCTATATTTTGGGTGTCCCCAGAGCAGGAATAGAGGGGAAATCATCCAATGGTGACACAAGTTCTGGTGACAACCAGGGATTCCCTTACTTTGGAGGGATTTTCTCTTACTTCATGTTTGGCTATGGGACAGAAAGTGAAGAGAAATCTCAATGGGACACAGATTGGAAAAAAAGCTGATGGGTATGAGCCTTGTTTCAGACTATTGCAAACACAGACATCGCATGCGATTTGCACCACATTGCTATGCAGATCACATGGGATGTCTATGCAATGCAAATTCAGCCATACATTTTGTTTGGCTAAACTTCCATCGCATTCCCAAGAAAATGCTGCAGGAACCTTTTTTTCCTCGCACTGGAATTGGATCCCATGCGATCCAATTCCTGTCCAAATTCGATCTGCAAACCAATCTGGGGGTGTCATTACCTTTGTTTTGACACCGGCTGCTGTTCGCAGAGCGGAATGTGAACTGCCTGCGGGGAGATGCGATGCGGGAACCCGCACAGGAATGGCGGTGGCTCCCGTATCGCAGTAGTGTGAACCCAGGCTAATCCCTCCTTACTCTATCCAAAAAAATAAATAAAATAAAAGCTTTCTCTTTGGTTACACTTTAAACCCAGAGACTGGCGTCCTTTTACTATTAGTAGGAATAGTATTGCACATAATATCAGAGATATACAGAACTTCAGTTTTGGGTGGAGTAATATTTTCTATATTGCATTATTGTTTGATACACAGGATTTAAAATGTCCTTTTATTAAGGTTTACATCTCCCCAACCCCCCTCCCTTCCTCCTCCCTGTCTCTCCTATCTTCTCCCTTATGGCACAATAATAATGAGTATTATGTGGGTACAATGACGTTGGCATGAGTGTGCAGTGTATATAGTGACTAAGATTCTGTTTAAAGTGGAGTACTTCCACCCAAAAGTAGAACTTCTGCTTTAAGGCCTCCTGACCCCCTGATATGCCACATTTGGCATGTCCTTTTTTTTGAGGAAGTGGGTACCTAGATTTGACAGGTACCCACTCTCACTTCCTTAGTAAAAAATCGTTTGTTTTTTTATTTTATTTATTTCCATAAAAAGGCCCACCAAAATCTTCAGCACCAGGCCCATGATGCTCTTAATCCGGCCCTGCCGCCGCTCTTCCCCGATCGTCGGGGAATCGAGTTTGGAGATCCGCCTGCTTGTGTAAATAAAGCGGGCGGATCTCCTAAGTGACAGGCAGGGTCAGATTGCAGGGTTCAGCGTAGCTGAACCTACAATCTGTCCCTGTGTCACTCAGTCACCTCCCCCCACACACGTTAGTATGCACCAGGCATACATTAACCCCTTGATCACCAATAAAAATTAACCCCTTCCCTGCCAGTATAATTTTTACAGTAACAGTGCATATGTATAGCACTGATTACTGTAGTAATGTCACTGGTACCCCCAAAAGTGTCAAAAATGTCAGTCAAGGGTCCGATCTGTCCGCCGCAATGTCGCAGTCCCGCAAAAAATTCGCTGATCGCCGCCATTACCTGTTAAAAAAAAAAACACCAAAAATGACAGAAATCTTTCCCTTAGTTAGTAAACGCAATAACTTTTGCGCAAACCAATCAAAATACGCTTATTGCCATTTTTTTTACCAAAAATATGTAGCAGAAAACAAATTGGCCTAAAATGATAAAAAATTTTGATTTTTACATTTTTTGGGGGGGAATTTCATCTAAAAAAATGTGAAAAATATTGTTATTTTTTCAAAATTGTCGCTCTTATTTGTTTTTTTTAGCATAAAAAGTAAAAATCATACAGGTGATCAAATACCACCAAAAGAAAGCTCTGTTTGTGGGAAAAAAAGAACGTAAATTTTGTTTGGGTACAGCGTTGCATGACCGCGCAATTGTCAGTTAAATTCGCACAGTGCCGAATCGCAAAAAGTGGCCTGGACGTAAGACAGCAAAATCCTCCGGTGGTAAAGTGGTTAAGTTAATACGTTGGTAAAACAGATAAAAGGCATAGTAGGAGATGAGCAGGCTGACATCATAGGTAAATGTAAACCCCTAGTGTGGTCCCACCAGGGACTCACAAGAAGGATTAAAATGAAAGTTCGTTATTAAAAACCCAAGGGGGATAAGGAGTTCAAAATAAATATACATTTTGCTTCCTTTTGGGGGAGCACCCTATCTCTATCCCCTCTTCTTTCGGGTAAATTAGGCTGGTGTAGCACCCTCCTAGATACAGTAGGTGCTAGGATTAGATAGATAGATTTAGTGCTGAGCTGTGTTTTTGATAGGTAAATTTAGCTTGTCACACTGTATTCTCTGAGCACACTGGGATCTGGGTATTTTCCTGGAAATGATTAGTCCAGCGTGGGGGGCTTCTGCTGCCCTCCAGGGCAGTGCTGCCATGTTCTTGCTGTTTGTGTGGCCTAGGGTGGGTGACCTGAGTGCCTTGATGCTAAAGCTACAGAGAGCTGACTGAGGGGCTGTTTGCGAAGGTCTAGTCTGGTATCACTGGAAGAAAGTGTTGCTTGGAAGTTTGAATGTGGAAACCAGCTTTCCCTGGACATTTTGTAAATACAGACTGCTGAGAGATCCTAGAGACTTTTGGGCTGCTGCCACCCCTCCTGTGCTATAAGGTTAGCTGTGTGTTTGTTAAAAGGGACATTGGCTGGTGTCCTGAAGAGCTTAGTTTATCTAATTCCTTGTGAAGGGACTATGCTCTTATTGTTCTCAGGAAAGAAGCATGTTTGCTGATGCTGATTCTACTATAAGCCAAGTCCACAGTTTTCTCTATGCAAGGACTTCTGCTTCAGCTCTACATTTAGCTGTTTTACTACAAGCCAAGTCCACAGTTTGCTATATGCAAGCACTTTTGCTTTAGCTTTACAGAGAGGAGTTCACTATCCTCAAACTGTACATAGTTTCTGTTTTTGGAATATCCCACTCAATTCCTTTAACCCTATCCAAATTCTCCAAAAAATAAAAACAACACCCCTAGACTGGTTATTGAGGAAAAGTGTGGCTGAGATTGAGTGCCTGGCTGCAGGCTAATCCACTGGGGAAGAACCTATGGGAGTAAGTGCTACACTGGAATATTCCACAAAATGTTAACCCTTTGGGCGAAGATCCATGAAATTCCTTGACGTGTTTTGCTAAGGGGGACTCCTCGTGTTTTGTGGCAAAAGGTGGTAATGGTGGCAGGCCAGCAGCGGAGGCAGGAGATGATAGTGCTGTAAGGTATAATAATGTTTTTGGGTCCAGATTGCAAGTTGTTAGCCTCAGCTTCAGGGGTTTTGTACTCATTGCTGATCCAGGACTGCCTCTGAAGAGCTTTACAAATCTTTGACCCAGTGTGGATTCTGTTCCCTAGGTATACCTACTGATAAACAGCATAGCCGCATTTTGCCTGGGCTTTTGTATGGGCTCTGGGGCGCTTGAGGGGACTGCTGTTTCTAAGGAGTCAGAGGATGAGACTAGTGAGGAGGAGAAGGGGGTACATATGACCATGATGTCACCATCAGACAAGACACCTGGCAGCCCCGCTAGCCTCAGCAGTATGCCCCATCCTTCCCAGTTGTCAGAAAATGTGTCCAGTAGGCCATAAAGGAGATGTAACATCCCTACCCATGCTTGCTGGTGGCAGGCGAGTGAATTGCCAGGTCTGAGCAGAGGGCTAGACAGTCAGGATGCAAGAGAGTAATCAGGTCAGTCAAAACGTGCCAGGCAAGGTACATGTGTAAAACAAGAAGGGGAAGCATAGACCCTAGCACAGGTAATCCTTTAAATAAAGAAAAGTATAAAGGGTTAACAACATCACACTCACATTTCGGGGTAAATGTACAAGCATATCTGAAATAGCTGGAATCATAGCCATAGCATAGCTACATCTTTACAAACCTATGTTTGGGATTCTGCACATTTATTGGACAGTTTATAACAATATACAATAAATGGTCACTCAATTATCTTTTGTTGTCTCTGGATGTATTCTCTTTCTATACGTCCATACTACATGAAGCTGGACTAGCAGCTTTATATTAATTCCTGTCCATCACCGAGTGTATCCCTCCTCTTCAATCCTCTTTTATCCCACAATGTACCCGTTTTGCTCTAGAACACACTAATTTAGAGTTTGATAGTTCTTTCTATTTGCAAAATTCTGGTATAGCTATAAGTACAAGCTAAATTATGTACCATCCTATGCAAACATCTTTATGGGATTTTGGGAAAAGGGTCACATCTGGGCCAGTAACCCATTTGCAAGGCACACTGGGTTTAACAGGCACTATATAGATGATCAGGGGCATATCATAAAATCAGTGGGCCCGTGTGCAGGATTAACAGTAGGCCATAAGCATTGAGAAAAATAAAAATGCATCGCTTGAAGCGGCAAAAAGTGTTTGTGGTTTAAATTGCGCTAAATATTAGGTGTGGCTTAAAGGGGGTGTGGCTAAATCTGGGATGACTTACATAGTGCAGAATATGGTATTGTACAGTGCAGAACAAGGGGCAAAGATGTGTGAGCTTTAAAAACATGCTTTTAATAAAGCAGAACAAAGTACAATGAAAACGTGCATTATTCCATCGCCAACAAACAGGTTTGAGTTTACTGTAGTCAAATGATAAAATGAAAAAAAGGCAAGATTGGAGGGGGGTGTGGTCCGGTTAACCACTTCAGCTCCGGAAGGTTTTACCCCCTTAATGACCAGGCCATTTTTTGCAATTCCACACTGCGTTACTTTAACTAACAAATGCGCGGTAGTGCGACACTGTACCCAAATACAATTGTTCTTTTTTTTCCCACAAATAGAGCTTTTTTTTGGTAGTATTTGATCACCTCTGCATTTTTTAGATTTTGCACTATAGTGCTAAATAATATGCACTGTTACTGTATAAATGATACTGGCAGGGAAGGGGTTAATACTGGGGGTGATCAAAGGGTTAAATGTATGCCTGATTGTGCTTACTAGCTGTGGGGGGGGGGGGATTGTGACAGGCACACAGAGATCAGTGTTTCAGCTTAGCTGAAACACACAATCTCAGTGTGCCTGTCTGACAGAAGAGTTGCCTGCTCTGTTTACATAGGCAGGTGGCTCTCCTGTCAGTTTCTGTGAGTCCGGCGTCGATTGTGTCCGCTCCTCCTGCGGTCTGGCTCTCGCTATCTCTATTCACAGCAGCAGTCCAGCGGCGAGCGCGTGCTGCCAAGACCACGTGCACATAATCGCGAAGATATACGTGATTATGGCCAGCCGAGCCACCCTGCCGCAGTAAATCTGCGTGGGGTGGTCAGCGAATGGTTAAGAAACACACTCTCAATGCTCTGATGTACTTCTCTGTGAATTCCCAATTAGTATAGAAAAAAGTGAAGGATGCATCTCATAGTAATTTGGAATATTGATTTATTATATAACAAATAATGCACTCACATCAATGTAGACAAAACACCACATGTCTGTAAAAATTCCAATGTTTCCAACCAACAAGATAGCTGCCATGTCCCGATGCGTGATGATGTCACACGTCACCATTCCACCCTAGGCGTTTCATCATTAATGACTTTGTCAGGGGAGAGTGTTTCTTAAAAGAGGAGTGTGGTAGTCACCTGCAATGAACATCTGCTTTATTAGAATTATATTGAAAATGCCTTTTTGACCTTCCCTTTTGTGGAGGTCTAAGTATGATGGTAAGAGGCAGTGTGACTGGTTGAGGGTGACGGCTTTCATTTTTCCTCTGATGCACTCTGCTCTTTGAATTGTTATTTCATCTTTGGGGTACCTTTGGGTTCATTTTTGAAAGGACTTCATGGTGGACTCTTTTTACACAATTTTGAAATTGTTTGTCAAAACCCTAATAAGGTTTTTTAGCGCTGCACCACAGTTTATGTGTTTATTTATGTTTTTTCCCAGCAATATTGTGTCAGCAGCTAAAATTTAGCAAATTATCTCTAAATATATACCTCACACAGATGATTTATATATAATATTACAGATTAAAGAGAATTTGCACTCATACCCAAGATAATATAGCTCAGGCTCCGCACCTAACTAAAGCATTCTTGGAGAAAGGATACAAGGAAGAACACTTTCTCAAAGCCTTTATTCAATATCTAGACCACCTCCTCTATCCAGTAGAAGGCTTATCTTCCCCAAAGATTTTTTAAAATCTGTTTTTGTTAATTTTGTGCACACAGAGAACATACAGACTCCAAGTGGGCTATCCTTAAGAACAAAATAATGTAACCATTACAAAAACAGTGGTTGGTTTACATAGCAGTTGTTTGAGGACAGGCTCCAATTTGTTTCCTTGTGGACAAAGTGGTAAAAGAAAAAAGGTGGAAAAGGGTGAAGTGGTATTGGGGCGGATTACTAGAGGGGGCATTAGGAGCTTATATTTACTGCCGTGAGGGCTCTTCCAACCAGCAGGCTCACACATTGCAAAACAATTTCTTTCTTTCCCTGTTTATGTATGTATCTTGATATAATCCCCAAAGCAATTTAATGTCACTTTTACTTTTACCACTAAAATTAACAGCCAATATGGGGCCATTAAAAACATCATAAGTAAACATTGGCCCCTATTATTACAGGACCCCGTACTACAAAAATTCTTACCAAACAATCTTATTACGATTTTCAGGAGAGCTGATAATATAAAAAAAAAAACCAAGATCGCACCCAATAAATTTAAAAATAATAATGCTGGTTTTAGAGATACGTCTACTCGTTTAAGCATACAGGGGACAAATCAATGTGAGAAGAAAAAATATTGTACATACAAATTCATCAGTCATGGAAAAAAAAAACATTACAGCACAAGATGGCCGTACATTTCAAATCAAACAGTTCATCAATAGTAGTGTGCAGTTCAAAGTATATGGGGGCCTCTGATGCCCTTGTGGCCTTTTTTATGTTGGCTGCACTATCCCCATGATTTGCACCAGATTCGGTGAGCCCTGTAGATTTTTAGAGCAGGGTAGCGTGAAACACAGCATGCCTTGTCATTTTTCACCGGGCCTTGCTTGGAGGGGATTAGTGGTTCTGACAAGTTACTGGATGAGGCTATTGAGCAGGAGGGGGTAAAAGTGTCACCATCAAAAATTTGCAGGACATGGGGCAACACCAGTGCTGGGACAATGTCATCCAGTACCCAAGGCAAAGATGCCAAATTGCATCCCCCCTTCCCTTAGGGTTAGGGTCAGGGTGCCCTCCCCCATCCCTGCAATAAACCATTGTGCTCAGGGCAGCCATCCCTCCTGCCCATCCCCTTGTCCTGGCCCTGGGCAGCACCACCAGCTACAGCAGTGTGCTCCTTTTCAGCCACTAACAAATATACCCAGTGTGCCCTAAAAGAGATGTAATGTCCCTACCCACACTTGCTAGACCACATATCTGTGGTAATGTGGACCCTGCCTATGACTGCGAGGTCTAGCAACATGGAGACATCAGCTTCCATATGCTGGTGGAGAACAGGGATAGCTGTCTAGGTGGAAAAAAAGGCAGGGTGGTATCTGCTACTGTGGGAAGAACACAGGCTTCACCAGCTGGAACAGGAGAAACTACAAAGCCACTAAGTTTGCCAAGCTGGCATTGGGATGCCTGGCAAGATGGATATATTTTCTTATGCTCTAGCAGGTGGGTAAGAGACACCTGTCTGATCAAGTATGCTGTTTGAGATGGCAGTGTTGGGTTAGGACACTTACAGCAAGATTGAAGCCTAAGCCTAGCCTGCATGACCCATTGCTGACCCTCTTCCTTGTTTGATGTGCCCTAAAATAAGCCTCTCAAACCTCTGTTGTAGCAGATGCAGATTGAGAAATGTAGGCTTTTTGCTGCCAAATTTGCCGCCATGCTTTATAATGAGCAATTATTTGTCTCCTTATGTAAATAATACTCAAATAACTGGTGCATTAACCACACTTGATTTACTGCAAGGAAAGGCAGAAAACCACTACAGAGATTTTAAAAATAGATGTGTTACAAAAGGCCCTAGTTGCTTAGCTCTACAAAGCAGCACTGGGGGTAACAGTTGCCTTCATCCGTGGGGCAGTGCCGTCATGTGGAAAATGACAACTGCTGCATCAACTCCTCTGCAAGCTGCCCTTGCCCTTGACAGCATCCTACTTCCTTGATGTCGTGCCACTCCCTCACATTTCTCCTGTACAATCTCTGGCACCCAGGTGTAATCAACCACCTCATTGCCTTAGCCCACTTGGCAGTAAGCTTTAGCTGCAGGGATGTCAGTGGCAATTACTTCTCCCTGCATGTTGTCCTCTTTCTCTATGCTCCTGGCACTCTCTTCCTTAACATCAGATAACATTAAGTCCTACATCAAGTTACTGATGCTGTGCTGAAGAAATTCAACCAACTCTTTAATGGCAGTTTGTGAGCCAACAATGAAATTAGTTGTGGTGGAGGAAGACGCGGTTGGGGCAATTTGCAGCTGATGGGAAAAATGCACTGTTCTGTACCCGGAAGGAGGAAGAGGACGAAACCAGCTTGGTGAGCCGCTGAAAACCCTCCTCCATGTGTTCTAACTGTATAGCAGGCTCACTGCCGGAAAGAAAAGGAAAATATTTTCTGCCCCCTACCAGCTTTGCGTGAAGAGCCTCTGGCTCTCCCTTTGGGCCCCCAGTCCTGATGAATACATTGGCTCCCTAACTTTATTAGCAGCTATGGCAATAGGAATATTGAGGATGTGGTGTGGTGTGGTGATTTGGTGCGATAAAATATACCGCAGTAGTATGTGGTTTCAGGAACAAGGTCATACTGCTAACCCTAAAAATGTAAAATACCCTAGCAGAAATAAAATTTACCTCCCTAAAAAATACCTAAAACACAAAAATACAAAACCCAAAACTACATATTTTTACCTTTTCTTTTCAGAAATGTAAATAAATGTATGTAAATATGTGAAAGAAAAGAAAAAGAAAAACTGTAAGTGAATGCCCAGCAGCTAAACAGTGGCAAAAGCTGTTGCTGATACATACAAAAAGGTAGCCCTAAAAAGGACTGTTGTGTCTATTCCCTGTGAATACAAAGAGGGTTATTTAGTAAAACTGGTGAGTGCAAAATCTGGTGTAACTCTGCATAGAACCAATCAGCTTCCAGGTTTTATTGCCAAAGACTAATTGAACAAGCTGAAGTTAGAAGCTGATTGGTTACCATGCACAGCTGCACCAGATTCTGAGTGCACCAATTTTGATAAATCTCATCCAAATTGAGGTGCATAATATTATGAAACCCACAACAATGCAAATCACAGTAAAATAGCATAAAAGGCCATAGTAAATACGGTGATGTATACTATATGCTATGTGGGTCACTGCACTACAGTCTACTGGTAATGTAGCACAGTACAGCACTGTATTTTGCATTATATAGTTCTGTATATAGCACCATATAGTACTGTATAGTAGTAATCCTCCTTCTAGTAGTAGTCTCTCCATGAAAATACTCTGTCTGATGTCCCTGTCTACTCCAACCCTACACACACTGACAAAAGGCTGCTAAAAACCTTGACTTTTATAAGGAAGGGTGGACACTTAGAAACTGCCATTATTGTCCCTTCTACTATCAGACCACAGTTCCAATGTTTTTGGAAAAAAGGAGGTCTAAACATTCAAGGATAGAC